>NC_034610.1:46788258-46835661 GCF_900095145.1 Mus pahari | reverse complement strand
GAGAGAGAGAGAGAGAGAGAGAGAAAACAATGGTCGCTAGGAGTTTCCCGCTGGGCCGGAACTTAAATGCTGGACTTCATCCAGTGCTTCTCAGTTTCTACGAAACAATGACTTAGAGGCTGGACGTTTCCCCAATGCTTGCTTACCCGCTGGGTATTCTAAAGGGCTTAAGAAGGCTTCAGTCAGCCCTCTCCCTACTTTCTTCCATGAGAATACTGAATGGGAACCGCCGTGCTGCGCTTCTTTGCTGACTAAATAACTGTGCTTAAGCCCCCAGAGCTGCCTACGCACTAGGGAATGGCCATAGCCTATGGCTATGCCACCGTGCTCCAACCCGCTAGCATCAGTCATGATACAAATCAACAGTGGGTGTCCGTGGTGAGAGGATCTCCCGACTCAGGAGCAGTTTCAGTGCCTTCCTAAACCACCGATAGGAGAAGACGTAGATGATGGGGTTGCAGGCTGAGTTGAAATAAGCAAACCAGATAAAGATGTCAAAGACTAGAGGTGGGGTGATGAAGTTTAGAAGGCTGTCCACCAGTGTGTCAACAGTGAAGGGAAGCCAACACACAAGGTAGATGCCCACAGCAATGCCCAGCGTCTTGGCAGCTTTTCTTTCCCGCTTGACAGCCCCAGCCAAGCTTTGGCTCAGAGTTCTGATCTGCTGAGCCTGCCTGCTAGCGACCACAAAGATCTTCAGGTACAAGCTGATCATGATTAGGCAGGGAACAAAAAATGCAGGGAAGTTTAACCACCCCCAGAACTTATTGAACAGCAGCTGGCAGCTGCCCACACAAGGCATCTCTTCTAGCCACTGGCTGAGTGCTCTCTCTACCACATCTGTGTAGAGGAAGAAGGCCGTGTAGGCCGCTGGTATCCCCCACCCGGCCACGATGTAGCGGAGGGCTGTCCTGACTGTGAACTTGGAGGGGTAGAGCAGGGGGTCACAGATGGCACAGTGACGGTCAATGGAAATGAAACAGAGATGGAAGATGGAGGTGAGGCAGAACAGCGTGTCCAGATAGGTATGCAGACGGCACAGGAAGTCTCCAAAGAACCAGCAGCTCTCCACAGAGCGGACTGTGCTCAGGGGCAGCACCAGCAGACCTAGCAACATGTCTGCCAGGGCCAGGGAGAGCAGCAGGAAGTTGGTGGGGGTGTGGAGCACTTTAAAGTAGGACACTGCAAACACCACAAACAAATTCCCCAGGACTGTGATCAGCATGCCCACTGCGCAGGCCAGGTAGATGACGACCTGGATGGCCAGCGGGTGGACTGTCCTGGGGCAAGACCCATTCACCTGGTAGCAGAACGCGGTAGGCTGCTCTCCAGAGCCTGGGAGGAGGACAGCTCTCATTTATAGGTTCTGCTCTTCTGCTTTCTCTGGGAACTCGTCACCCTTTCTACAATTATAAGAATAAGAATAAGAATCACAATAATACTGATAATAATAATATTCCTTTTTTATCAATCACATAATGAATAGAAGAGAAAGGTAAATTGTGATGAAACTGATTGATCCCTGAGTAGTGGATCATATAGATCCTGAAAATCAAGTGCATCGCTGGAGTAGAGGCACAGAGCCAACTCTGCTGCCGGTCTATCACACAAGGCTCTTTTAAAACTACTGCAGACAATATCCTTAAAAGAAGAAAAGAAAGATGTAGGCTAAATGTTCCCTCAAAGGAAAGTGTGTTGTAGAATTTGGTATGAAAACCACAAAGCATTCCCCTTCTTAATGAGGCTCTTGCCAAATTCAAAGTGAGATCTGAAGTTCTGAGTCTAGACCCGAGTGACAAATTATCTATTGTGAACAAATGGATTCCTGGGAGAGAATAGCTAACCTTCTCCTTCAATAATTAGGTAAACTGACCAAAAGGTAGGAGGTTAAAGTTTTAAATTTTATCAATTCATCCCCAAAGAAGAATTCCACAGGCAAATAAATAAAAAGACAAAATTCTCCTTAGTGCTTTGTTTTGCATTGCACCTTTTAAAATTTAACACACGGGGTAAGACTATCTGAAATGAGAAAATACATATTTAACACTAACCTGTAAACTATGAAATGTGTGCTACACACTGAACTGAGGCTATAGCTGAGTCTGAATGTATAGAGTGCTTTCCTAGTGTGCCCAAAGCCCTGGGCCTGACTGATCTCTAGCACCATATAAACTGGCCCCGGAAGCACACCCCTGTAATCTCAGCACTCGGGACTCAAAGGGAGGAGAATCCTGAGTCCAGGACCATCATTGGAGCCTCAGCAAGTTCAAAACTAGTCTGGAATACATCAGACCTGTCAAGAAAGAAAGAAAGAAAGAAAGAAAGAAAGAAAGAAAGAAAGAAAGAAAGAAAGAAAGAAAGAAAGAAAGAAAGAAAGAAGAGAGAAAGGGGAGGGAAGGAAGGAAGGAAAGAAGGAAGGAAGGAAGGAAGGAAGGAAGGAAGGAAGGAAGGAAGGAAGGAAAAGGAAAAAAGAAAAAAATTTAAAAGTAAATTGAGGGTTTCCAGAGTACTTACTCAAGCAGGAAATAGTGTCCCCATAAAAGAAGTGCCTGTCCCAGATGTACACAGACTTGCAGAGAACTCCTCTATCAACAGAAGTGACAGGCTAGAGGTCAGGGGAGATTTTATATTCTCAGTAGAACTGGTTCTGCCATGTGAGTTGATACACCCGAACAGAGTAAAGGCGCCAAGGGACCCTGCTCACCCGCTCACAAATCTCCATTGCTCCTTTTCCTTTCCAATCTGGCAATTAATTAGAGATGCAATTTAAATGTGTTGAGTTTTTAGATTCTACTTTACGCCTCTGTGTTTTTGGGCTAGCCACAAAGTTATTCCTTTGTAAACAATTACTTCACAATGAATTTACAATATGCTTTACTGAATTTCAGAGGGGTTTTGAAAGTTTCACAAAGTCTTTCTACTCCAGGAGTCTCTTTGTTCATTTCTACTGACCTGAGAAATAGCTGAGAAATGGCCCTGATTAATCCTTACCTGAGCAGTGGCGTTGTACGCCTGGAAATCCCTCAATTTAGAAGCTAAGGATCTCAATTAAGCTTGAGGCCAGTTTGAACAGTAAGATTCTGTTTAACACAAATAAGTAAAAAATAAATAAATAAATAAATAAATAAATAGATTGTTAAGAGAACAACTCTGAAGGTTGGTGACAGACAGACAATTTCAAGCTCTTCTAGAGAAAAGACCAAGAACTCTATAAGAACCTACTGAGCAGTATTAGAAACAGCCAGATAATAAGGCTTTAATAATGCATTCACTTTTCCTTTACTGAAAATGGGTATTTTTTTCTCTGTAGATCCTGATTACAATTTCCCTTCCTCTCAGCTCGCCTTCTCTTCTTCTCCCTGTCAGGATCCACTCCCTTTCTGCCTCACATTAGAAAACAAACCAGATTCTAAAGGATAATAGTGAAAGGCCATAAGATAAAGCAAAACCCGACGTATCAGAATTGGACAAGACAAACAAAAGGAGTCCAAGAGAAGACATGAAAAACGGAGACTCACTCATTTGCACACTCAAGTCCCCATTACAATACTAAAGTGGCAGCCATGATGTCCAGATGAAGGAGCTGGTACAGAGCCACTGCGCAGGCGCTCTGCTTGCCCCCCCCGCCCCCCACCCCCCTCTGTCTCGGTGAGTTCACGTGAGCTTTGATCAGGTTAATTGTTCTCCTGGTGTCTGCCAACCCCTCTGGCTCTGACACTCCTTCAGCACCTTCCATGAGCTCCCATGATCCTTGAGTAGAGGGATTTGCTGACATCTCATTTAAGGGTGACAGACAATACCAGGTGTGATTATGGACTACAAAACAGGCCACTTTTAGTAGGGCCTCGGATGCTAACTCCAGTAAGTAAGAAGATCTGGTAAAGCCACAGAATACAAGTAGCCTGGGCTTCCCAGAGAGGTAAATCTGCTTTAAACATCACCTCTGAGCTGAGCGTGGTGGCGCACGCCTTTAATCCCAGCACTCAGGAGGCAGAGGCAGGCAGATTTCTGAGTTCGAGGCCAGCCTGGTCTACAAAGTGAGTTCCAGGACTGCCAGGGCTATACAGAGAAACCCTGTCTCCGGGAAAAAAACAAACAAAACAAAACAAAACAAAACAACAAAAAAAAATCACATCTAACACTTGAATCCTATGGTCTTGGAATTGTGAACAAGTAAAGTAGTTCTAACCCACTGGGATTAAAATATTTGGAAAATTAAATGAAACACATTGTACCACCATCCTAGAGCATAGTGGGTGATCAACAAAAAATTATTTTCTCTTGCTTCCTTGCATGCTGCCTACATTTACACTCTATTAGGCATTTGCTTAAGTTTCTTCTTTGCGTTACCTCTGGAGTACTTTTTTTTTTTTTTTTTTTACATCTTCACTTTACAATCCCTCTCACTGTGGGTGTGACTTTATGAACCTCATCCTCGCTGCCTGGAAGCCAGTATTCTGCTAGCAGCCTTCAGATGAAGATGTAGAACTCTCACTCCTCCTCCACCATGTCTGCCTGGATGCTGCCATGATCCTGCCTTGATGATAATGGATTGAACTTCTGAATCTGTAAGCCAGCCTCAAGTAAATGTTGTCTTTACAAGAGTTGCCTTGGTTATGGTGTCCCTTCACAGCAGTAAAACAGTAATGAAGACAAAAGGGTTTCAAAGGCACAGGAAGATGGCAGTGAGACATGGGGAAGAACTGGAGCCTGCGGTTAGGATTTGTACTATAACTTTACTTGACTGAGCTCTATGGAACTACTGTTGGTAGCAGACCTTCATCTTGCCCTGGCCAGGGTCATCTCCCACATCATTCTGGTTTTCTTTTCTTCTCTTTTAAAAGTATTTGCCATGTCTCCTTCTTATGTGAGTTCATTGAAGACTTTCTTAAGACCTTTCTAGAACAAGGAATCGGGGGTAGATGGTGGTCATGAACTCTTGAAAACGGCAGTAACAGTTCAAGGGCTATATCTCAGATGGTGGTTCATACTGTGTATAGACTACAGATCACTGTGAATAGTAGGAATAGCTGGGAATAACCTGCATGTCTCAAACAGAGGATGGATTAAACAAACATTATTAAAAATTACACTATAGTATAATTCCTGCATCAATGTATCTTTCCATCACTAAAACTAATTACATAATATGTCCTCACCAGTGCAATAATGGCGGGAACGTTAGGCAACCAGTCACTTTCTTGATTGGATTTGAGGACTGCTCCACAGGAGGGAATGTATACCTGTTGCTGTAAACCTGATCAAAAGCCCATGGTAGAAGAAAACGTAAGCCCTAAGGAAGAACTTACTACTACTGTTTTGCTAAATGGTCATGTTGTCCAACTGCATTCTGTAGACTTATGGTCACACCCAAGGGTTTGTGTTGCTCTGAGCTTGGTTAGAGAAGCCTTTTTAAGTCATCAGTGATGCTGCAGAGTCAGGACTGGTCACAGCATTGAGAATAAATGACTGACTGCTGTCATGTGCTCAACTCTAAGTTGGACTTCCTATAACATCTGCTCCACCATGGTTCATGGGATATCATGGAAGGTGGGGGTCAGGATATAAGAGGCAGAGAATGGGAGGAGTTCTGTGAATACTCTCTTCTGGACATAACTTGACCACTGCATTTATGATCTCGCACCAACTGAAGTTGCCTACATTAGACATGTACAAGACCAAACCTGTCAATATTCCAGAATAAACAAGAGAGGGACTCATGAGGCCCCATTTCAAGATGAAGACTTAATGGTAGCTAATGGCTGCTGGGGTAAAAGCAGTAATTTTTCTTTAGCAGTAACCACTGATAATTTTTCCATGCCCATAGCCACACTTATGAGTCCAATCCAAGTTAACCTCAGTAGATTATTTTTTTAAAATATATGAAATAGAAGAGAGACTTGGTGGAGAGAAAAGGTAGAGGGATAAGAGAAGGAAAAGGGTAATGATATGGTCAAAATATACTCTGTTTTATACATTAATGTGTCAAAGAATAAATAAAAACACATTTAAAACTTGATGACACAGTTTTACAATTGCTGTATGTTTATACAATTGCAATATGTTCATGACATTATTAGTAAAAATTGTAGTTAATCTTAACTCTTAATTTGATAGGAATGAGAAACCCCTAAGAGATTAATAAAATACACCTGGGAGGTATTTACAGAAGTAATTACGTCATTAGGGCTCTGACCTAATAATAAATGAGTTAACCTCTTCCTTGATTTGACTTGATGGATTTAGTGGAAGGAAAAGGCGGGAGGTGATGTTTTGTCGGACAGAATGGGTCACTGGGGTGTGCTCTTGGCAGCTGTATCTTGCCCTGCCCCCTCCTTGCTTGCTGTCAGGCTGTCTGTCCTGATGTGAACAGCTCTCTTCCACCATATACCTCATACACACACTGCAGTGATGTTCTCCAACACATGGGGACCAGAGCTGATAAAAACAACTAATGGTCTGCATAGAAAAGTCAGATATCTATAAGTCATGTGGAGCAAAACTGAACACACACATTTGTTCATGCTCACAGGAAGTGACAAATGTACACAGGAACTAACACAAGCTCAGAGAAAGTGACACGTGTACACAGAAAGGGACAAATGCATACAGGAAGTGAATGCATGTACACAGGAAGTGACGCATGTACATGGAAGTAACAGATCACAGTCGGTCTCTGGTTGGTTCCCTCATTATGCTTTATGGAGTTGGTTTTCTTCCACTTTTAAGTGGGTACAGAAGATCGAACACAGTTTGCTAGGCTTGTTCTACAGGCTCCTTTACTTGAGCCATCATCTCACCAGCCACTTGTGTAAAAAAAAAAAAATCTCTCCCATTAAAGTAAGAATCCATAAAGTTTTAAAAGAAAGATGATTAGTAATGGTAAGAAATTATTGAGCCAGGCATGGTGGCGCACACCTTTATTCCCAACACCCAGGAGGCAGAGGCAGGCAGATTTCCGAGTTCTAGGCCAGCCTGGTCTACAAAGTAAGTTCCAGGACAGCCAGGGCTATACAGAGAAACCCTGTCTCAAAAAACCAAAAGAAGAAGAAGAAGAAGAAGAAGAAGAAGAAGAAGAAGAAGAAGAAGAAGAAGAAGAAGAAGAAGAAGAAGAAGNAACCAAAAGAAGAAGAAGAAGAAGAAGAAGAAGAAGAAGAAGAAGAAGAAGAAGAAGAAGAAGAAGAAGAAGAAGAAGAAGAAGAAGAAGAAGAAAGAAATTATTGCATGTGTCTTAATTGTACAGCCATTGGTCCCACAAAGCAGAAAGACTGTTGCTGGGTTTATATATAGGTTAGAAATTAAAGGCTTACAAAGGCAAAGAGAGATTACTCAGGAGGAACTAGCCAAGGTAGTGTGGCCTGTCTTGCTCTATAACTCATGCCTTCTTCATTAACTTGTCCTTCAAAAAATGGCAGAAGCCTTGAGTGACCACTGTTCCATGTTTGCAACAAATACATCTGCTCTACTCATGAACAGGTCCTGCTGTGTGCCCCAGACCCTCCTTAGGTGAACAAGAAAGGGGAGAGACATCACGGAGGAGAACAGGATACTTGTAAAAGCATAATCTTATTATGTTTTTACATAATGGCAGTTAATGACTGTGGTCATAAAAGACAAGTTACATAACAGGAGATTCAAGTCTCCTTTAATTACTTTGCCCTCCGAGATAGTGAGAATTAAGAATAACCTTTATTTAATTGAACCTTCAGCAGCCTATACCTCAGAGCAGTGGAGTGGTAATCTTAATAATGATACTAAGCTGTTTCCATGAGCTGGAACTCAAAATTCTCCCAACTGTAGATCACTACAGGGATTGCTACGGAGCCCTTATCTTATTTTTTTTCCTCCCTTTTCTCTCTGTTAGCAAATAGGTTGCCCCTCAGAAGACCACTTCAGAGCTCACATGTGGTGAAACACTGAAGCAGCGAGCACAGGGTCTGTGGGAGAGCTTTTCCAACCTGGGAAAAGGCCTGATCGAGAATAATATCACATATTATCTTTACACCGAATAACTTGGTTTTTCTCTTCATTCATATGTTCATCTAGAAAAGAATCACAACTAGTTTGTAATAGAGATACAGGCCTGTTGTTTTAGCACCCAAGAGGCTGAGGCAGGAGGATTGAGACACCTAGATCAGCCTGAGCTACAGAGATCCTAAATGTTTTAGTGGGGTATAGAGAAACATGTGGAAACTTAGTAGTTGAAATTTCTTCATATCTAAATATTTCCTACTTACCGAATGGATGTTGTTTTCTGGCAGGTCGCACGTGGGGCTCGCCAAGTCTTGTCTTACTCCCTTGCAGCTCAGCTTGTCTTCATTGGCTGGCTGAACTGACTCTTTGCCAACACGGTCTGTTGCTCCTTTCTCTCATCTTATGTCCTGTGACAAGCCATTTCGTGACAACTTCAGCTGGAAACTGCCCCTCCCAAGCCTCATTCTGGACATGATCCCAAGTTAAAGGATCACATGCAAGATGCTCTTGACACTCAAAAGGATTTTAAAGAACAAGGCAGGCTGAGGCCATCATTCTGCACTTATGCGTAAGTTGATACTATGCTGAGAAGGAACTGATGGGCTACAGCTTGGCAGCACTCCCTCCTGACAGCTGGCACTGCAGTGCCCCAGTGGCCCTGGGTTTGACATAAAACCCATGTCTTAGTCAGGGTTTCTATTCCTGCACAAACATCATGACCAAGAAGCAAGTTGGAGAGGAAAGGGTTTATTTGGCTTACATTTCCATACTGCTGTTGATCACCAAAGGATGCAGGACTGGAACTCAAGCAGGTCAGAAAGCAGGAGCTGATGCAGAAGCCATGGAGGGATGTTCTTTACTGGCTTGCCTCCCCTGGTTTGCTCAGCTTGCTCTCTTATAGAACCCAAGACTACCAGCCCAGGGATGGTCCCACCCACAAGGGGCCCTACCCCCTTGATCACTAATTGAGAAAATACCTTACAGCTGGATCTCATGGAGGCCATTTCCTCAACTAAAGCTCCTTTCTCTGTGATAACTCCAGCTGAGTCAAGTTGACACAAAAACCGCCAGTACAACCCATGAGCCTGGGCTGCAGAGCATTGGCTGATGGCCACTCAAGCCTTCTTTACAGCTCCCGTTGCAGCCCTACTTCAGCACCTGTGGGTCCCTGTACCATCCTGCTTCCTCCAAGTAACATGAGATTGCCTAGTGGTCTTTCTCTGATGCTCTAGTTAGTTACCTTCCCTGGCATTTGTTCCAATTCTAATATGGATGCTGCCTCTCTTACTGAACTTGGTATATCTCCTTGAGTTAAAAGTCCACGGTCTCCACTATATTGAAATGAAGCTAAGTGTTCCCCCTCGGTGCTCTCAAAGCTTCTTATGTCTGGATTTTTCATATATGCGGCCCTTCAGTCCATGTCTGTGAGTGTCTCTTCCTCCCCCTATTGGAGGTGGTAGCCCCTTGAAAATGGAATTTGTCTCACCTCTGGGAAATGAACACACAGAGAAGCAACAGCAAATAGGGCCTAGACAAATGTTTATTAACCCAAATGCATTTTGATCCAGAGCCACGGATCCCATGGAGGTCACCAGCTTCCTGGAATAATGGTTGCTCTGCCCAGCCTAGAGCATCCTAGAAAGAGAAGAACTGAGGGATATGTGGTGGGATGTTTCATTCCTGTGTGAGCCGCCACAGGAAGAGTGGACCATAATGTCCTGGAGGACAGTTCAGTTAATGTTCACCGACACTCTTGTAAACTGTAGAACTCCTTAACATAAGGAATGACTTTTGACTTCAGTAGAATTCCACCAGCTCCTTCATTTTCCTTTATCTGCCTTCCAAGTAGACAATGCTGACCTGTGAGAAGACCACAGGCCCCAGATCTTCAGATGGTCACAGGTTGTGTGTCCTTTTGAACTTTTGAGGCTCAATAGAGAGAATGAGTTTGTGATGAGTGAATGCAGTCACTCAGATTCAGCAGTGCAAAAGGGCCTTGTTAAGCTTCCAGAAGGAAGCAGGCCCTCCACCAAAAGGAGTCCTAAGCTGTCCTGGAAATTAATTACAAGGAAACATCTTGTGCCTTCAGGAATTCTTCTGTTTCTTTGGCTCTTTGAAAAGAAGGAACAGCATAGCTTCTGGATGCTGCCAGCAGATTTCAGGGTAAAGGATATCTAAAGGATTAAATGGCATCAACCGCAAGACATAAACTGTGGCCTAGCCATTCAAAATCAAACTTTCACTTCAAATATTCTCCTGTAATAGTAAAAGTAATTCACAGAACTTTCTCGGTACCTCTGAGGGTGCTCTATTCAGATGAGCAAATCCTGACCTCGAAAAGATCATGCAGAACACACAGGTCAAGAGATCTCCAGGGGTTCCCAGATGGGAATAGAAATGTTTCCTTAGAGGTCTATTGAACTGAGGAGTATGTGGTCAGTGGAAATGTTGGGCCAAAGTAGATTCAGAGATATAAACAGGCTCCTGAAGTCTCGCTTAAGACTCGTGAAATTCCCAGGCCACAGTATCTTACAGCAGCAGACTGTGACATCATTTGGCCAAGTGACTATACAAGGAGAGTCTACTTAATCAAACATATTACTGCTAGAACTGCAAAAGAAGAAACAAGGCAATGAGGGACAAAATTTAATGAAATATGTGTATGAGAGATGAGGAAGAGAAAGACAAAGGGACACGGAAAAACAACATTTAGTGAGGCAATGGTGTCCCCAAAGTATGAGAAGAGAAAATAGCTCAACTTTGTAAATAAAGTTCAGTCTTGATTAACAATAAGTGCACACACACAACACTGACACATACTTCCACCCCACCCACCCTCACATACATACATGTCAGTACATATGCTCATAGGATGTATATATAGATATACATTAAAGATGTGTGTCAGAAGAAAAAAGAAAAAGGTTTCCTAAAACTCTTTCTTCTTCTTCTTTTTTTTCATTACTGAATTCATTTCAGTAATATTATAAATCCCTCAGCAATTCCTCTCAAAAGGAGAGTTAAATCTAAAAGTACCCTTAGCTGTGTGCTTCAGTTTATCTACCCTTGTTCCATATTCTTTAGTTCAGGCTTCTGATGTGCTCCAGCTACTTCTCAATCCCCTATAAAAACGGTAATGGACTCAACAGAGGTTTGTATAAATCCAGATGCACTACACTGCTGCCTGTGATTGTAGAGGTTCTCCATGTCTCCTCCTCTGATGTTCCAAGTTCAGGTGAGGATAGTCATTAAATCTAAGACAAAGTAACTAAGACACCAAACCCCGTAATCCAGGCCTCCACAGCCTTCAGAAGAAGTTAGCTTTGTTTTCTTGTTTGTTCACACGAGTGCCTTCCGTAGCACCCAGAAACCAACCACTCTGTGAAGCTTGGCACACACCAGCAGCAGCCGTGGCAACAACAACAAAGCTCACTGGATCTAGTGCTTTCTCAGGTTGCTGTTGTGTCAGCTGCAAAGTTGTTCTTGTCTAACCAACCCACCCCTCTTTCCCTGGAGAGAAAGGGCATCGGAGATCCTTTCTTTAAAAAGGATGTAGGCTAATGGGGGTAGGGGTGGGGCATTACCTAAGGATGGGCGGGGTGCAGGCTTGACGTGGAAGAGTCAGAGTGGAAGATCGTTCCTGTGATTATCATCCTCAGGGCCTTTCGAAACCAGGGATAGAACATTCCATATATGATGGGGTTGAAAGTGGAATTAAAATAACCAAGCCAAAGGAAAACATTATACAAATCTTCAGGGGTGGTAAAATCAATGAAAGGGTCTGTGATTGTCAAGACAAAAAAGGGTAGCCAACACAATACAAACACTCCCATGACTATGCTTAAAGTCTTGGTGGCCTTGCTTTCCTTTCTGGAGGTGGCCTTCAGTTTGTTTTCTGAGGGGGCCCGTTTTGTCCTAGGACCTGTACCAATCTGCCTGGCATGTTTCTGGGCAACTGTGAAAATGTGTATGTAAATCCCCACCATGACTGTCCCAGGCAGAAAGAAAGCTATGAAGGAAGCCAGCACTCCCCAGAGCTTGTTAAATATCAACACACACAAACCTGTGCAGTCAATGGCTGCAACAAACTCCTCAGCACCGATCAAATTCAATTCTGAGAATACCAAGCCAAAGGCAAAAAAGATGGGAACGGACCAACTGATGAGTAGAAAGACCCCTACGACCCGGGTGGTGATTTGAGTGACATAGTGCAAAGGGTCACAGACGGCATAGTGGCGGTCAACTGAGATGAAGCACAGGTGGAAAATGGATGTCGTACAGAGCATGATGTCACAGCAGCTGTGAACTTTGCAAAAGAGGTCCCCGAAGTACCAGCACGACTCGATGGACCGGATCATACTGAAGGGCATGACCACGCAACTCAACAGGAAGTCTGTGGTAGCCATGGAGAGAATGAGGAAGTTGGTTGGGGAGTGGAGCTGCTTGAAATGGGCAATAGAGATAATCACAGCCATGTTTCCCAGCATGGTCAGCACTATCGCTCCAATCATGACGAGATACATGGCACAGACAAGGAGCGCAGGCCTCGCCTTCCTCGGGCAAGAACTGTTCGCAGCAGCAAAGCAAAACTGTACTTCTGGGGCACTCCAGAGGTCAGGCGAATTCATTGTCCTTGTCTTGTGGGTACTATGAGTGCTTCTCAAAAAAGCTGTGCTTCTTTCTGTGAAGGAAGGAAAAGAACCATGAAATGATTGGCAGGGCAATTGTCCGTTGAATCTTGCTTAGGTCTGAGTCTGAACCAAGTTGGAAGTCCCTACTGGCCAGGAGTTTGTTTCTCCCAAACTTCATGTGCATGTGAATCACCTGCAGAACTTTCTAAAGTTTGGATTCTGATTCTGACATTAGAGGCTGCAAGTCGGCATTCCTACAATCTCTTGGGAGAGGACAATAATGTTAGTCTGAGACCATACCTTGAATAGGAAGGCAACTGAAAAAACCTGGATTGATATTGTTACCCAGCATCCACAGATTGATACTGTTATCCAGCATCCACAGATTGGTACTGTTACTCAGCATCCACAGACTGATACTGTTATCCAGCATCTACAGATTGATACTGTTATCCAGCATCCACAGATTGATACTGTTACTCAGCATCCACAGACTGATACTGTTATCCAGCATCTACAGATTGATACTGTTATCCAGCATCCACAGACTGATACTGTTACCCAGCATCCACAGATTGATACTGTTACCCAGCATCCACAGATTGATACTGTTATCCAGCAACCACAGACTGATACTGTTACCCAGTACCCACAGACTGATACTGTTACCCAGCATCCAAGTCTCCAGAGTAGAAACATATACTGTCATATTAATTTGTAGCTCTGAGTCCATAAACTGATCAAGCATTTCTTTTGTCCACTTCTATTACGTTTAATCCAATTTCCTGGATTAAAATCCACTCAAGAATGATCATGAACAATGAAATTGCTAATTAAATTAAATGATGATTAGACTCTGAAGCCATACTGCTTCTTTTACCAAATGATCTTTTCTGTAAACGGCCAGAAATGCTGCTGTCTCTGCCACCTCCACTTAGAAGCGTTTCTCCTTGCAGTGTGAAAAAACACAGTCTGCAGAATTTAGAGTAAAATCATGCCCAAGATTACAAGATTGTACATAAATAATGTTCAAAATAAAGGAAAACGGTTGAAATGGCAGACCCTGTAAGCATCTGCGTTTAGGAAGCAGAGTTGTGGTGGAGGATCCACAGGAACAAAGATTCACGTTTTATATTGCTATTGAACTTGATATACAGCTGTGTATTATTTTACCTGTCGTTTGTAACATTAATAAGCTGAGAACAATGGGGCTGGCTCACCCCAGCTTTGACACAGGTTTGTTTTTCCAGGGCTAAGTCTGGACGTGCCTTTCTCATAGCCAATGGCAAACATTTGTGAGATCGTGTGCCAGATAGGAGCGACGGACTTTGGCCTGAGAACAGTCTCAAACTCATTGAACCCCTTGGGAAAGTGAACACATGCATGGTGCATCCTAAAGCAGATTTACATGAAGAAGAAAACACTGGGAATATAGCACCTTTGAAAACAGTGTTTCATTAGCTTCAATACCTCAATAGTTGTTGACAGTGGCTGTGGATTATTTGAAATCTTAACACTATAGCATATTTTACTGGCTTTGGATATAGACATTTAATACTTAAGGTTAGTATTTTTCTTTTTTATATCAACTAGAATTGCAATTAAAGTGAACATAAGAATCTAAACTGTACCGAAACAGATACAAGAAAGATGACATTTACATGGCTCCATCACATTACAAACATTCAGGGTGATTATGTATCATTTTGAGTCCTTAGCTATGAGACTAAAGATAATGAAATCCTAAGCACATAATGACCTCATTTAATAAATTAAATTTCTAGCTAACTTTAAAGATAAGCAAGAATCACCATAAAATTACTCAGGCATTTTCTGCTACTGATTATTCACAAAAATCTCATTCCCCAAACAAAACTGTACAGTCTGAGATATGCTGCTCTCGGGGTAGTAGTTTTAAGTTTCAGCTTTGTCTAGCTAATGATTCAGAAAATTGCACTGACCCTGAGTTTGTAAAGTATATTTTGAGAGAGGAACTGGAAACCCAAGCCATAAGCATGACCTGCAAGGACTCTAACACTGTCTTGCTTAAAACTTGGAAGGAAACACTTCTAGCAATTATCAGTATCTGCTCTCATTCTTGTTTCATACTTGCATGTATAGGAAAATAGTTAAAGGTTAGAGTAAGACAGAAAATAGAGTAAAATATAGCCACATATACTTGGGAGATAAACAGTGAACATTAGCTGAAGATAGGAGATACATAAGACAAGCATTGTATTAAGATGATTGCCCAAAAGAATAGCTAAGATCAAGACAGAGATGCTCATATCCCTTTCGGAGCTCATGGCCAACATCTGCACATACAAATCCAACAGCTGGGTACTTCTCTGTTCTAAGGAAACTGTCAGGGAAGGGAGCAGAGATGAATTTTTGTGTGCAGTTTTAAAGCTTGGCATGCTAAGAAATCCCACCCCAACCCACCCATCCACCCACCCTTTTTTTGGGGAGATTTGCCTTCAAATTCCAAAAAATCTCTACAGTAAGTTTTTAAGCAGTAAAATGTGAAAGTCTTCATGATGTCTGTATTTTATGATAAGAAGCCGTTGTCTTGCTCTTTTTTTCCTTAACCCATTACATTTCCTCCAATCTCAAGCAGCAGAGGGGTAAGTTAATGACTGTATTTCCAGCATCATTCAAGAGAGCATGGGGAGCCGGGCGTGGTGGTGCACGCCTTTAATCCCAGCACTTGGGAGGCAGCGTCAGGAGGATTTCTGATTTTGAGGCCAGCCTGGTTTACAAAGTGAGTTCCAGGACAGCCAGAGTTACACAGAGAATCCCTGTCTAGAAAAACAAAAACAAAAGCAAAAAAAGAGAGAGAGAGAGAGAGAGAGAGAGAGAGAGAGAGAGAGAGAGAGAGAGAGAGAGAGAGAGAGTCTCGGTTATTTCTTTTAGGAAATGGGAAGAAAGACTTGCTAATCACTCTGGGGCCAAAAAAAAAAAATTCAACTAAAAAAAAGTTAGTTCCCTGTGGGAAAAGTTTACAAACCAATGAAACAGACACAAGGACCATGGAATACAGATTCTGAAAATCCACGCTATACATGGTGTGCCCGATTGTAATTCCATCATCCTGGGAGTGGAGGCAGGAGGACTACAAACTGGAGGTCAGCCTAGGTGATATAGCAAGACCCTGTCCCTAAAAGCTAGAAAGAAATGACATTATTGCTCCAAACCAGAACTAAATGGGAAAGAAGTCAATGTGCTAATGTTTCCCAGATATTAAATGCCTAAATTATATCAATGTATATGTATTTCTTTTAAATAGGAAGATGGTATTTAACAACTCAATGATGTGAACACGTGGAAAAGGAACTAGAAGGCACGTCATATCGGCTTTACAAGACATATATTTTATTTTAATGGTTGAGTCATAAACACCCCACTCTGAAGACTATCTGCAAAAATACTGATTCCTTCTTAGCTCCCCACATCTGAGCCGTCTGGTAGTTTCTTAGGTAAGGAAACGCAGGCGGGATCTGCTGGGTTGTCCTTTCCCCGCCTCTTTAGGATTACAGTGACCTTTTTGGAGTGATCCAGATTTGTTTTTACAGACCAGCATTCCAGGTGTGGTTCCCCTCAATAGACCAATAACAAAAACAACTCCACCCGAAGCCAATCTGAACTTATTTTCCCTCTCACAATGCGATCTCCTTTGTTTTACCAGGATTTGGTTTCCTAGTAGGTAATTCAGAGCAACAGTTATTGAACCAAGGGTAACTAGTGTGTCGGTTTCTTACCGGGTAAGGGACACCTGCGTCCTCCTGTCCTCTACTCCCGCTCATTCCCTGTGGTAGGCATGTAGGACATAGGTCCATACTCCTGAGGAAGGCTCCTGGCAGGCCCGCTCTGTCCTCTGTATTTAAGCAGGAACCAAGCCTCCCTCTTGAAGCTGCATTTGCTTCGTCCTGCAGTGTACAGGAGACTCTGCCATCACCCTCACTATGCCACCAGTTGAGATGATGGGAAGCCACCAGAGACTGGGCTCCCGAGAGCAAACGAACTTTGTGGTCCTATGGCTATGACCTCAGAGACAACTCAGATTTGTCTTGCACTAGGTGAAAGGTGGGAAAGTGTGAAGTAGGGTAAAAAGGAGCAGAGAAAGATGGAATGAGACAGAGAATAAAATGTAATTCTTCAAATACTAACATATCTCTTACTGGATGTTAGATTATTGATCCTGTTAAAGATTTATTTTTAATAACTTATTGCTTTATTTTTATTTTAAATAAATTATTTTTGGTAATTTTTTTATTTAATTTTATTTGATTCTTACTTATGTGTCTGGGTGGGTGTAGGGGGAAGAGGGAATGCACACATGAGTGCAGGTGCTCTCAGAGGCCAGAGACATGGAGAACCCCTTGGAGCTGGAGTTATAGGCAGTAGTGAACATACTGATGTGGGTGCTGACAAATGAACTGGGGTCCTCTGTTGGAACAGTACTCTCCTAATCCCTGGGCCATGCCATCTCTCCAACCTCTATTTGGCTTTTTGAAACAGGGTGTGGCTGTGCAGTTCTGGTTGGCCTGAGAGTTGCTAGGTAGAGTGGACAGGCATATAGTTTGGCAGCAACAGAAAATACATCAGAGTTAATTCTTCACTAAGGAGTTTACTCTATCAACATTCTGTAGCTGGGTGTTTTAAATACATATATAAATTTAGCCTACAGGAAACAGGCACAAGAGGATTGCAACAATTTTCAACCTGGACAACATAACAAAAGTAATATCTTTTGAAAGAAAAAACAGGAAAACAAAACAAACAAACAAACAAAACTGGAGGAAGAAGAAAGCCCTGAGTTTGTTTTCCACATGCTCTTACAAGGACACATATGAACTGGGACAAGCCCATCTGTACCGGCTAGTTTTGTGTCAACTTGACACAGCTGGAGTTATCACAGAGAAAGGAGCTTCAGTTGGGGAAATGCCTCCGTGAGATCCAGCTGTAAGGCATTTTCTCAATTAGTGATCAAGCGGGGAGGTTCCCTTGTGGGTGGTGCCATCTCTGGGCTGGTAGTCTTGGGTTCTATAAGAGAACAGGCTGAGCAAGTCAGGGGAAGCAAGCCAGTAAAGAACATCCCTTCATGGCCTCTGCATCAGCCCCTGCTTCCTGACCTGCTTGAGTTCCAGTCCTGACTTCCTTGGTGATGAACAGCAATGTGGAAAATGTAAGAGGAATAAACCCTTTCCTCCCCAACTTGCTTCTTGGTCATGATGTTTGTCCAGGAATAGAAACCCTGACTAAGACATCATCATAATGCAAATAGCTTTAAGGGAACTGGATATTGTACCTCCACTGGAGTTTGATACTCCATATCAGATCATTTCTATCATTCACTAGAACCAATATATATATATATATATATATATATATATATATATATATATATATTAAAGCTCAGCCTATGTATTTCAACAAAAACAAAATCTAATTGCTCATATCTAAATCAGTTTGTTGAAAAACTAACTTGATAGCCTCCTCTGAGGAATTCATTCATAAAATGAAACACTTTCATAAATAAAGATAATACAGCTGGAGATGTTGAGATTTGATTTTATGCTTACCCGGAATAACAACGAGACTCATTTTTTCAAACTTTCCAGATTGAGAACACACAAATGTATACCGTGTATTTGGTTGCTTTAATGTTCCATGTTTGTAAGAGAGATGTGTATGTGAATGTGTGTGGATGCAGGTTAATGCCACTGTATCCTGTGTGCAGGTCAGAGGACAATCTTAGGCGTCCACCTTCACCTTCCCACTTGTTTAAGACAGGTCTCTTGGTTAGCTGACCCCTGAACTCTTGGAGCTCTTCCTGCCTCTGGCTCCCACTTCCTGCAAGACCACTGAGCTCCCCCACGTGGCTTTTACTCTGGTTCTAGGGACCCAGACGAAGATTTCCTGGCTTGTGTATCAAGTACATTTACACAGAGCCATCCCCGGCCCTATTGTTATTCATTTTGACATTTTCAGTACCGTGCAGTCATGAAAACATAAAGGGGAGGTAATGTTTTAATAGATGGTAAGCCTATGAAGTGGTTCAATGTCTATTAGAAGATATAAATGGCAAAACCAAAGTAAAACAAACATTACCAGTACAGTCAGTCTGTCTCCCTCCTGGGGCTGGAAAACTAGACCCTGGTGGGATTACAGAATCTAGGAGCATGATTCAGGCCCCTCAGTTTCTCCAGGTTCTGAAATGAGGCTCCTAGCTGGCTATTTCTGGTTCCTCTAGAGCTTAGAAGCCACCCTCTATGAAGGTTAATTCTTGTTATCCAATAGTAGTTGTTATAGTTACTTTTGTATAAATTATGTTACCAAAACTGCTGGGTGCTGGTTACATTCCAACAATGGTTGAAGTCCTCAGTCTCTCTCTCTCTCTCTCTCTCTCTCTCTCTCTCTCTCTCTCTCTCTCTCTCTCTCTCTCTCTCTCTCTCTCCCTCTCCCTCTCCCTCTCCCTCTCCCTCTCCCTCTCCCTCCATCTCACTTATTAGTGGCTTTAAATGCTGATACAGGGAAGAACTCAAAGGGTTCCACATTAATGAGACAAAAGGTCTGCTGGGCTGGAGCTTTTCAGGGCAAAACCACTTTTGGAGTCCCAGTATTTCTAAAAATAGAAATAAACCACCAACCAAAGAGCACATATGAGCTGAGCCAAGGCCCCTGGCACATGCGTAGCAGATCTACACCTTGGTCTTCATGTGGGTTCCCCCAACAATGGTAGTATGGGCTATCCCTAAAGCTCTTGCCTATCTATGGAACCCATTCTTCCAGCTGGGCTGCCTCGTCTAGACTCAGTGGGAGAGGATGTGCCTATCCCTGCAGAGACTTGATGTGGCTGGCGTGGGGGTCGGGGGGTGTCCCCTGGGGTCTAGCAGTCAGGATGTAAAATGAATAAGTAAGTTAATGAATGGAAAAATAGATGTTTAAAAGAAAGTTAGTTGCAAAAGAAAGGTGATTAGAGGTGGAACAATCCAGATACCAAACACCTTGATTGTAAACATGACCCCAAAAGTAGAAAAATGTCCTGCCCGATGTCATGAATAGGCACATAGTGAAAACACAGGTACACTGGCCACTGAGGTGGCTCTATGGGAAAGCCTGACAATCTAAGCTGAACTCTAGAAGGAGAGCCAAGGACAAGTTGTCCTCTGACTGCGCCTGTGTGTCGTGGCATACATAGGCCCCACGCATACACGCACACACACATGTGTCTACACAAATAAGTAAATAAATAATTTTTAAAAATTACATGCAAGCTTACTGAAAGGATTTCCTAAAATTACCTTTAAGCTACATCCATAATGTATATGTGAAACAAATTTCGTACTTAGATTTATAGCACATTTCTAAAATGTCTTATGATGTCCATATAAATATTCTAAAAATAAAAATAAAAAACACCTCTGTCCTAAAAATGTTTGATAAGGCATATTCAATATATGCTTGTTTTGGTTTTTTTTTTTTAATACTGTTTTTCCTTTGCCAATAAACTGTTCTCAACTGTTGATCTTCCTTCCAAAATTAAGGAACATAAATGAGTGGCAAAGTAAAATAAAAATTAATTAAAGTGGAATAAATAACAAAAAAGAGATATGGAATAAAATTAAAACAAAAAGTTCAGGTAAAGCATAATTTCAAAAACAACTCAAAAAATTCAGATACCATACCACCAACTGTCTAGAAACCAAACACTTGGAAATTTTAGTAAGATTTTTCTCATAGTTTACAAACAGATATAAATTGCATACAAATTTCCAATGGATCAAATCAATCTTGTTACACAGGAAGAGAATCAATGCAGTATCATCAGAGAATTGGAGTACAATAATTTTCCAAAACAAAACTTCCAAAGCACTGGCCTTGGCTATACATGCAAGCAAAAGACCAGAAACGATAAGCAGTTAAACAGAATATGAGACTTTGAAAAATAGAACATTATATAGCCTTAAAACACAGATTTATGTTTATTGATATATAATAAATCTCTGAGACATAGTACACTGTGGAGCAACCAAGAGGAAGAACGACATAAATGATATTTAGCCATTTTGTAAGTGTGGGAGCGGTATTTCCATTTGCGACGGCTTACGACTGTCCCTGTGTGTACTGTGTATCTGTGAGGTGTTTGTCCCTCTGGGGAAGATGCTTGCAGAGTCAGCACACGAAGATGACGACGGGCTGACACCTTTGCAGTGTACGGGACCCTCTCATCTTGCAACTTTTGATGTTTCTATATTTGATTTCTAGAAAAAAAATCATCAGGCATTTTTTTTGGAAAAGTTTTCTTTTTAACATTTTTATTGACTTAAACTAGGTTTAGTTTAATTAAAAATTTTTATAGTTATGAGCTCTAGCTAAAGAACCCTTATATTCAAGTTTGTGAAGACTTCAAATTAGTGTAGAGATGGCTAAGTCCAAGAAAAAGCACACATCTTGAAGCCCTGAAGCCTGTAGAATATTGTAATTATTAAGAATCTTAAAACAGGCCAGGCGTGATGGCGCACGCCTTTAATCCCAGCACTCAGGAGGCAGAGGCAGGCAGATTTCTAAGTCGAGGCCAGCCTGGTCTACAAAGTGAGTTCCAGGACAGCCGGGGCTATACAGAGAAACCCTGTCTCAAAAAAAAAAAAAAAAAAAAAAACAAACAAACAAACAAAAAACAAAAACAAAAAAACAAAAAAACCCAAGAATCTTAAAACAGCAAATTTGTAAGTCATTAGTTCAAAAGGCGTTACATAAGCTTGAGAACGGGTTATAATATACTAGTATGCCAATTAAATGCTCAAAACCAATTGTAAACATTTTACTTTCCAAAATACAAGCACAATGTTAAGGCAGCAACTAGGCTGTAATTATACTTAAAAGTGGTTTTCAAAAATCGCAAGTGTACAAATAGAAGTTCTATTTATAAGCTAAAGTTATACATAAATAAAAATTTTAAGGAAAAACTACATTTTCTAATATTGTTTTATAAGTGGTCTTAACTTAAAAGCCAATATTACCTTGAAGAATCTTTATTTGCACAACAGGAATGTTGAAGAATTCAATCTGTAAACTGATCTTCAAAGTGAAGAAAGTTATGGCAGGTAGAAAAGGAGGGTGAAGGGTTCACAAGCGGGACAGACTTTCAGGGAAGCAAGCAAGCCCTTCAGAGGATGAGAACACAGGCAAAAGCTATGTCTGCCTGCACAGAACTAGCCACCTGCAAGAGGACTTTCAAAACTTCTCCTCGGGACCATGCAACGCTCCTGTTCCTGAGATGTTCCACAGGGAACAGATAGTACTGCCACCCTGCAGTTTGAGACACACTTAACAAAGGGATTATTTACAAAGTCGAATGTGGAAATTGGTTGAAGGGACACAGCAAGAGACAGCCTGGTACCCAAGACCAAAGGCAGTTTGGCACACTTGCAAGACCAGATCTCTTGCTAGTGGGAGGGCACAGTTAAGGAATTCCCACAGGGGGGCTGGGCTGTGTGGCTGGCAGATGGCCTTTTCTGAAAACCACAGCCAGCCTGGGGCAGATTTGCAGAAAATACCTAAGTGCAAAGAGGGACTCATTTCATCCTTCCTGTATTTGCTGATCCCTTCCTGCTGCATCCCACTGGTAAAACACTATGTACACTCTGGACAGCAAGGGCTCTTTAACACAGCAGTTCTCAACCTGCGGGTCACTACCCCTTTGAAAACCCTTTTACAGGGGTTACATATCGGATATTCTGTGTATAAGATATTTACACTGCAATTCATAACAGTAGCAAAATTGCAGTTCTGAAGTAGCAACAAAATAAATTCATATTTGTAGTCTGTGTTAAAAGGTTGCAGCATTAGAAAGACTGAGAATCACTGCTTTAACAAGGTCTGTCTAGAGTGGGAGAGAAGGTCAGAAAGGACAAAAGTACATACCCTAGGTACTAAGGCATTCCAGAGAATTGAGTCGATTAAAGCAGTTCACTAAAAGCTCCAACAGATCATAAGGATCTTCCCTTGGGTTCTTAAAACACAATTCTTTATTCTGGCATCAGTCTTTGACCCATACGTATGCATTTATTCCATCTTACACTTCACATTTCTTTTGCACAGCTTTTTTATTGTTGTTGTTGTTGTTGTTTGCCACTCTGCATGCTGGATGCAGAGTTAATTAATCAGCGGACATATTGATTAACTGGTTAAAGCTTTTAGAAGGATTTCTTGGCAGCATACAGAACTGCAGTTGCTGAAATGTCATAGATAGACCAGTATTCGCAGCGACCTGGTGTTTTGTTACTTTTCTATTGCTGTGTAGAGACACATGGCCAAGGCAACTTCTAGAAGAAATGGTTTACTGGGGTTTACAGTTTCCGGGGGTAAGCCCATGATCATCATAATGAGAGCATGGCAGTAGGCAGGTAGGCCTGGCACTGAAGCAAGTAGCCAAAGGCTTACATCTTGTTGCAAGTTACTAGGCAGAGACAAAGCACAAACTGGGAATGGCTGGGCTACTGAAACCTCAAAACCCACCCCCAGCCACACTTCTTTAGTAAGGCCACACACACCTCTTAGCCCTCCCAAAACACCTTCACCAGCCAGGGGCCACATAGTCAAACAAGTGACCAACAGGGACCATTCTCATTTAAACCACCACTCCTGCTTTTCTAAGGGTCAAAATAATGTCTTTCACTTTCTGCATTCAGTTCTTCTTTATACTCGTTTTGTTTTGGTTTGGTTTATTTTAGTTTCGTTTGGTTTGTTTGTTTGTTTGTTTCCTTAATGTGCTTCAGGAAAAAGATTTGCAGTGTCTGAATTAGAGCGAAATATTCTTCCTGACACTATAAACTTAAGAGCTTTCCGAAACCACGGGTAAAAAAAGCCATGGATGAGGGGGTTGCAAGTAGAGTTGAAGTACCCGAGCCATACCAGAAGATCGAGCACTAGGATGGGCGTGGAGTAGTCTAAATATGGATCAATCAAAACAGCCAGGAAGCAAGGCAGCCAGCATGCTAGAAACACCCCCATGACGATGCCCAGGGTCTTAGCTGCTTTCCTGTCCTTTTTCTTAGACAGGTTTTTCCCTACTGCTCCTTTTGTGTTGGCAGGCATATCGCCGAGGGCTCGAGCGTGTCGTCTAGAAACAATAAAAATTTTACCATAAATACCAACCATGATGGAGCCAGGAGTGAAGAAGCAGGCAGTAAACAGAATGGTCCCCCAAAATTTGTTGAACGTAAGCGCACAGAAATTGAAGCAAGCGACAAGAATCTCGTAGCTCTGCATACCAGAAACATTGGCCTCTGACAGAACTAAACCAAATGAAAAGAGAGCTGGGGCCGCCCAGCAAAAAGCCAGCAGTCTTTTGATTGTGGACACCGTCATGGTGGTGGTGTAGTGCAAAGGGTCACACACTGCATAAAACCGGTCGATCGCGATGGAGCACAGGTGGAATATGGAGGTGAGGCTTAGCATCATGTCGAAGCTCGCGTGGAATTTGCAGAAGCTGTCTCCGAAATACCAGCAGCTCTCCACGGATCTCACCATACTGTAAGGCATGATGACAAACCCCAGCAGGAAGTCCGTGGTGGCCATGGAGAGGATCAGAAAGTTGGTGGGAGAATGTAGCTGCTTGAAATGCGATATGGAAATGATGATCACCAAGTTTCCAAAGACGGTGATGACCATGGCTCCAGTCATAAACAGGTACATTATCATGCGGACACGGAAAGAGCGATTGGTGGGTGGGCAGGATTTATTTCCAAATTTTGGACAGTCAGATAAGTCTTCGGGAATGTATACTAGATCCATGGTGCTTTATCCTTCAAGTTCCTTTCCAGGACGAAGTCGGGGTTTCTTCTTTTCTTCAAATTATCCCAGTGAACTTCACCTGCCAGGAACACATTAATGTTCAAAGTTATCTGCCTTAAATTATCATTAAATAACATTAATTTAAAAATTCAGAACTAGGGGCTGGTGAAATAGCTCAGTGGTTAAGAAGACTGGCTGCTCTTCCAAAGGTCCTGAGTTCAATGCCAAGCAACCAGAAGATGCCTCACAACCATCTATAAAGCAATCTGATGCCCTCTTCTGGCATGCTAACAGAGCACCCATACATTAAGAATAGAAGGCCAGAGGCAGAGGCAGAGGCAGGCAGATTTCTGAGTTCCAGGACAGCCAGGGCTAAACAGAGAAACCCTGTTTTGAAAAACCAAAAACAAACAAACAAACAAACAAGAATAGAATACATTTTTTAAAAATTCAAAATTATACCTTACTGTGCTTATTTTCTGCATTAGAAAACTGAAAGACAAATAGTTCATTCTTGATCTTTTATTCTTTTCCTTCCTTTCCTCCTTCACTCTGCTATACTACTTTGTTTTTGTGGTGAACTGGAAGATTGTCAATAACTTTTCTGTTCTTTTCTTTTTCTTTTTCTTTTTTTCTTTTTCTTTTCTTTTCTTTTCTTTTTTTTTTTTTTGAGTGAACACTTATTGTAAACAGCCTCATTCCAAGAACTATAATAAGCTTAGATATATTCCACCATCAAAATACTGAATATGTAAAATCTTAAGTCAAATCACAAAGTCCTCCCCTGTGTGTTTGTTCAATAATGCGAATCCTTCATGTACAAACATTCCATAGAGATTTTAGGCATCAGAAATAACATACTGCTCAAGGAAAATGTTCATAATCATCTTAAATAGTTTATCATTTGGAGATTTTATTTTCCTAGTTTTGGTTTTGAGCTGATAAAGCTGGTATGTTTGTAGACACATATACTTGCCAAAAGTTGGGCAGGTAATGAAGTATGTTGCTATGTGATTAAAACCTATTGACATTTTGTTGGAAACTTTCATTTCAGCAGGAGGCATAGTGACTCCACACTGAGAGTTAGCTGCATACTCTAATTTCCTTCGCCTTAAAAATGAAAGTAATGCAAGCTATGCTTGAACTAAAAACTGTATCCAAAATTCTATCATAGAATACAAATATTTGTGCATGTTACTGAGTAATACAGACACCACCATTCTCTTAACATAACTACATCCATTTTAGGGTCTAGAACTAACTATGATTCTTCACCTAGTTCGACAGGTCAGAAAACAATGTGAGCTCTACACAGTTCATTAAAGAGTCATCTCAGAGCGTAAAGTGGCAGCTCACCCCAGGACTAAGGAGGCTGAGGCTGGGAGACTGCTAGAATGTCAGACCTGTGTGGGCCACATGGTGAGTTCCAACAAGTAAGAGAGACAAATAGATATCCAGACAGATGTGTAAGCACCTTTAATCACGAATTCCCAGATTTAAATTCTGTTTGTTAAGACTCCAAACCATTCTTTGGGTGGTATTGTAACTGTGTGAATAATTTTATAAACTAGAAAAGACTTTATTATAAAGTGTAACTGACGTGGGGCCCACGAGGAAAGATACAATACATTTCCTAGGATGTGGGACTAGATACTTTCTGTTCCCTTCACTAATTGCCAACATGTAAGACTGCAACAGGAAAGACTATTCCGAGACCATTGCAGGACTGGCAGAAGGGAGACCGTATCCAAGTGTCACACTGAAAAGTATGGTGGGAAAAAGGGAAACATTTCCCCTATAAATTTACTTTGTAAGTACATGCAGCAGTTTATACTGATAGCATCGAAAATTACAAGCAGCAACAACTGCCAGTTTTTAAATGATTCTTGTACATTGACCACAGGTAGGGATGTAGGTTTTTTGGAACACTATCTTCTGAAAAGCAGGGATGAGCAGGCTAAGTATAGTTAGATGGTTGGTGCTTACGCAGGATGACGAGAGCAGTGTGAACAGGACAGAAAGCTGAGAGAGAACTATGACGAGCCTTTCTTACAGCTTGCATTAGATGTTGCTTCATTTGAAAATTAGTAAAACAGAAAGTATCTACCAAAACTTAGCACAGGACACTGTGTCAGAGACAGAGCTGATAATAGCACGGAATCTACTGAAGCGCATCCTTCATAAGGACCACGTTTGCCTGTTGAGGTAGATGAGGGGGAGGGTCTGGGAGACACACCTTGACTGGCCCTGCAGGTATGTCAGTGTATATTCAGCATCCATTTCCATGGAAACTTTGATGTAGGCTCCCGTCCCTTCCATTCCTGTGCTACACCTTGCTTGGGTCACCAGGCTGTCCTGAAAAGGATGCCTGAGCAGCTCCTGTTCTCCTGGCCAATCCGCTGTGGCGGCTCAGACTCAGCACAAATAACATTAGCTTCCAGAAGCGTGCTTATTAATTAATTAATTTATTTATTTATTTATTTTCAAAGCAGGGTTTCTCTGGGTAGCCCTGATGCTCCTAAAACTATCTGTCCTCCTACCTATGTCTCCCAAGTGCTAAAATTAAAGGCTTGCTTTGGAAGCTTGTTTTAAAAACTCTCCCAGTTGGAATAAATCTTACAAAAAATAATGATATAGCCAAAGAAATTGGAAGCTGTTTCAAATACTCCTCTCCTTCTAGCACTGTGCTTTGTCTTAACGTAAATTCCTTGAGAAGCGAGATGATATCCCATTTATTTGCTACACTTGATGACATAATACAAAGTCATCTATAGGACAGGAATAACTTGTTAAACAGTAAGAAGTTAGCTCCAACATATCATTGAAGTCTAATTAGTAAAGCACTCGGTCTCCTGCCATTCTTTAAGCTGTCTTGGAAATTTTTAAGATAATGGGGAAATCGAAACTGCTGTTCAGAAAGTAGCAAATAAATCCTTTCCTCCTGCCCCCCCCCCCAAATACAAGCAAAACTCAGATAACGGTAAAAAATTCTGGGTATCTAAAAGTTTCAAAACTCCTTAGACCAAATTGTTCTTCTTGTATATTGTTCTATTTTGCTTTTTGAGACAGGGTCTCACTCTGTAACCAAAGGCTGGCTCGCATGTCACAGCCGCCCTCCTTCTTCAGCCTTGCAAATGCTGAGATTACAGACACAGCGCATCACACACCCAGTGTGCCAAACATGTGATTGCTTTATCGAATAGTCCAGCTATTGCACATATATGAAATACTTCAGATCTTGAAGGGGCCACTGCGACTATACACTGAGGCCAGTATTAAACTCCAGCTCTCCTGGCCCCTGTTCCAGTGAACCTCCTTCATCCCTTTCTGTCCGCAATCTATTGCTGATTGACCTGGGCAACACAAGTACTTATGGCCTCATCCCATCCTATTAGAGTTCATCTGTAGGCCAGCCTTGCTCTCATTTCCTGGAAATGGGTTTGAAATGAAAAATCAGACCATCCCCCACAGACACATCTTCACAATGTTTCCATGGAATGAACAAGAACTCTTAGATCACAGAGACCCGGCATTTCCGGTGCGGGCATTCTGTGTTCTTGGAATGAAGGAGCAGTTTTGACAAATGTGCAGCCACGGAAACTCTTAAATAAATGCAGCTTGCAAGGGAAAATATTAAAATAACATGTGGCACCTGGAAGTGCTTTAAATAATATGTTATTTTTGTTGATGCAATATCAAAATGCACTTTAGCATTACTGAAATACCTTGCAATTATTGAGGCATGCTTTACATAATCTTTGTACTTTGTAAAAACATCTTTGCCAAACAAATTTTGATGGAAATGTTTAAAAGCCTTTCAGGAGAATACCATGATAATTGTTTTCCAATTACAGAAACAAAACTCTACCTTTTCTGTTATAACCCTGGTGTGACGCATCCTAACCTCCTCCAAACGTTTGTATCATGGAAAGATGGTCATTATGTTTCCCATTCTTTTTATAATGTAGTACCTTTTATTTCTTAGAAGGCCAGTTTCACCTGGAGAGTTTCTTCCAGTGGCTTGGTGGGTGTGGTGCGGGAAATTCTGGAGAATTCAATGCAGAGACTCAGCATACTGCATATATAGGTTTATCTCTGCTCTCAAGAGGGCTGGCACTCTGAGTACAGATCCAGGATCCTGAGAGAAGTCCTAACTGCTGATCCCCTATGGAATCGTCATTTAATTTTCTTCCCTTGAGGATATTAAAATATTCTGTGTATTTCAGTGTCCCAGGAAATTTCAATTTCTTCTTTCCAAACGAAAGACAATAATTTCAGTTTCTGAGTTCTTGGTGATTTGGCTTTTGTTTCAGAAAGAAAAGATACCAAAACTACCATACACTAATAATACATAGACAAGGGAAACTAAACTAAATATTGGCTAATATCCAAGGCAAGAATAATTGACTTAATTGTGAAAGGTTTTCATATTTCCTCTGGATGAGAAGACATTGATTGGGAAGGAAGTGGCTGCTTTTACTTCAGTGTTTGGATAACATAATTGTCAGAGAGTTGGGGATGAGGTGTAGTAGTAGGAGAATATATCAGATCATTTTATCTTATAAAATGATCAGGAGATGGGTTCATGAGGCCCCACTCATCCCTGAAGAGACAGAGACAGCTGCTGGCTACCCGAGAGTGCCGACCCCCGTGCTCTTCTGGGCTGCAGAAACAAGCAAGCTCTTCAAGATTCGTCCATCTGCAGGCGAGCCGAACTGAACCCAGTAGATGACACATACACACACACACACACACACACACAGTGAGAGACAGAGACAGAGACAGAGACAGAGAGACCGAGAGAGAGAGAGAGAGAGAGAGAGAGAGAGAGAGAGAGAACAATTTAAAAACTAAAAAGATAGGACTAGAGAGATGCACTGACTGCTCTTCCGGAGTAGGGATAAATGACCAAAAATATGATCGTATATGAAACTGTCAGAGAATAATAAAAATTAAGAAAAATGACTAAATCATCTCAGGCTCTAATATTCCAGGTTAGTATTCTTGTGTGTGTTTGGGTTTTTTGTTTGGTGTGTGTGTGTGTGTGTGTGTGTGTGTGTGTGTGTGTGTGTGTGTGTTAGTCTCCATGACTTACAAAGCTGCCTTGTTGTGCTTCCTACCTTCAGGCTGTGACTAACCAGCCCATCAGCAGGACGGTGCACATGCAGCCGCAGGTCTACAGGAAACTCACGGGGCCATTTTGAGCTACATTTGAGCGAGCCTAATAATCTGACAACTTAATGGTCATTGTCTCATTTTAATGTCTGGGATGAGCTAAGACCAAAACAAACTTATTAACTATTATTTGTAATGTTAATTTTTTAATTGCTCTGACAAAAGTAAAGGAATTACACAGAAGCAATTCATCAGTAGAAGATTTACAGATATATCACACTCCACATGTACACAAACAGGTCTGAAATTAAAATTTTGTAAGGCGAAGCTGCCAGTTCAGTCAGGAATGCTGATATCTATTGTCTCCTCTTTGAACTGGCTTTTCATTGAGAATGTTGCTTACAGTGTAAGTACCAAGATCGCTGTTGCCCACTTTAAAGAGCAGATGCTTAAGTTTTCAGGAGTATTGACACTGCATTCGTAGCTTAGACTCAGACGTACGGATATTGGGGGGCTATAGTTCATATGGCACAGAAAGTATCAAATTTAAACGGTACTTTTGCCAGTACATCACTGGCCCACCCAGTAGGTTTAATGAGTCTCAACATACAGGAAAAAAAAAGAAAAAGAAAAAGAAAAGCAGTAAGCACCAAATATAAAGTCACTAACCCTTGATCTTCCACTGAAATATTAAGATTATTTTTGCTTTCCTTCTTAATACTCTAATGCTCAATAAGTATAGATATTCGTGAAAAATGATGGATTCAAATCGCAACATATTGAGTATTGCATTGATTAATCATCAGCACATCCAGTACAATACAGCTAGCTGTTCATAAGCCTGAGAAGAATAGACATCACCAAAGAGAGTTCTTCTGTAGAGAACAGCCATTTGCAATCACAAGGACGTTCAGAGAATGTTCCTGCTCTCTATTCTTGTGTGTTACTTGTTTGTGTGGGGGTGCATACACATGTGTGTACACATTCCATGCCATTTGTGTGGAGGAGATGAAAGGAAAATTTATGCAAAAGCTGGTTCTCTCCTTCTACCACGTGTGTCCTGGGGATTGAACTCAAACTTTGTGCAAGCATTTTCGTCCACTCAGCCATCTCAGCAGACTTCCAATTCTTTATTTAAAAAAAAAAAAAAAAATTTAATCTCACCACAGTAAAATCTAGCAAAAGCCTAACTAATCCTCATCTAATGATTGCTGCTTTCTGCCAGGATGATGGTCCTTGGTATTTAATTACCAACAGTTTTTTACTTATACACATTTCAAATTATGATTCATGTACTTAGGCATTTAGAAAGAAACATTAAAGGAAAATGTCCCACAATATGTGTGGTGGTCACAGGGCAGAGGATTTCTCAAGTTGAGCTGCACTCTGATCCTTCTAAATAGTAAAAGAAATCAGGCAGGGGTGAAGATGGCTGGGAGTTCAGGAGCACCGGTTGCTCTTCTGGAGGACCGTGATTCGGTTCCCTGCACCCATCCCTGCACCCACACAGCATCTCACAGCCATCTGGGGCTCCAGTTCCAGTAGGTTCAGCACCCTCTACTGGTCACCATGGGTACTGCATGCATGTGACATATTTGTAAACAAGACACCTGTACACATGGAATAAATAAATAAAATCCTGCTTTTCAAAAGGTGTTTGCACATCTTTTTTATTCTTGAATTTCTCCTTGTCTTGGATTTCCTTTTTTTTCTTTTCTCCTTATTAGTACTATACAACCAATGGGTTAAACAGAATTTGGTTACAAAGAGCAATTTGTTTTCCTGCTTATGTACTAGAAACCAAGAGTCTTTTTTGCTAGCCAAAATCTCTCCCCACTTCTCACTTGCTTGCTCTCACTCTCTCTCTCACTCTCACTCTTTATTTGTGTGTGTGTGTGTGTGTGTGTCTGTCTGTCTCTGTGTTTCTGTGTGTCTCTGTCTCTCTCTTTCTCTCTCTCTCTCTCTCTCTCTCTCTCTCACACACACACACACACACACACACACACACGTGCATGCACACACACTTTGAGCAGATTTAATTTTTTCTCTTTTTCTTTTCCACAATTCGTCACTTTCTTGAAGTATATTAAGGCAATCCTGGATGCGGACACAGTATGCTGCGATCAAATCAGAGTGAAAATCATTTCTATCACTTCAACTACTTTCAGGTATTGGTAACTTTCATTCTTTTCAGATCATTTTGACATTTACTCTGTATGTTTTAACCAGCAGTGGCCCTTCTGTGCTAAAGAAGAATTAGAAGCAATTACTGCACTTAACTGTGTTTCAGTACTCTTTATTCATTTTTATTATTAAGTTTCACGATACCATAAGTGGGTTTCACTCTACAGAGCCCTCATTTTTCTACATATATTTCATTTGTTATGTCTTTGTTATTTAGTTTTTGATCTACATTATATATTTTCATATATATATACACACATACATATGTATATATATTCACACACATATATTTCCTTTGTTATTCATCCCCTTCCCTCCATACCCTAGCCATGTCAACTTTTATTTGCCAGTCCTCCTCAGTCTCCTAATCCCCTTGAAGCAATTTCATTCTTTGAGCACCAGACTTCAATGACTAGTACAGAGCCAGTCTATTCTGTTTCTTTTTGAGTAAACAAATTCGTATTATGGAAATGCGAGCTGAAAATTTTACCCAGCAAAATGTACTTGAGTGCTCTGCGAAACCAAGGGTAGAAGAAACCATAAATTAAGGGATTACATGTGGAATTAAAATAACCAAACCAGGTTAAGGCATCAAACAAAACTGCAGGTGTAGAGAAATTCAGAAACGGATCTAAGAGGATCGTGAAGAAACACGGAAACCAACACAGTAAGAAAACACCCATCACTATCCCTAAAGTTTTGGCCGCTTTTTTGTCCTTCCTCATTTGATTGTTTTGATGTTCTGGCAAGTTGTCAATTACGCGAGCATGTTTTTTGGATACAGCGAAAATTTTGCCGTAAATCCCCACCATCATCGAGCTAGGAGTGAAAAAGCCCGCCACAAACAAGGTGGTCCCCCATAGCTTGTTGAACATGACTGGGCAGGAACTGGAACATGCAACCAAAATGTCATAGCCTTCAATTCCATCAGCGTAAGCCTCAGAGAAGACCACCCCAAAGGCAAACGCCCCGGGGACTGACCAACAGACAAGCAGCAGTCGCCTAACAACCGGAATAGTCATTCTGGTGCAATAATGCAAAGGGTGACAGATGGCATAAAATCTATCGACGGCCACCGAGCAAAGGTGGAAAATGGACGTTATGCTAAGCATCAGGTCAAAGCTATAATGGATCTTGCAAAACGTAAGTCCGAAGTACCAGCAGTTTTCCACTGACCTGACCATACTATATGGCATGATGGTGAATCCCAGAAGGAAGTCAGTGACAGCCATGGAGAGAATGAGGAGGTTGGTCGGTGTGTGAAGTTGCTTGAAGTAGGAAATGGAAATGATCATGGCCAGGTTGCCGAAGATCGTGATGAATATGGCGCTGGCCATCAACGAGTACATAGTAGCTCGGACCCCAAGAGATCTTTCATTCTCTGGGCAAGATCCATTCCCGTACTCTGAACAATCAAAGGTTTCCTATATAAAAATAAGAACACAGGGGACTTATCAAAGACTAGACAAACACTCAACATTTCATCTCTTCTTTCATGGACAGAGTCAAGAGAAAATACAGAAGACATGTAATCACATTTATATATTTCAGTATTGTTACTTCTGTATTATTCTGAAATATATATATGATCACATGTCTTTCTCATGAACTTTATGATTTATAGAATTCTAATAGAGTAGGTTAAAATTGTTTACTTTATAGTTTTAATTGTCACTTTATAGTGACAGCCATGGAAAGAATGGGGAAGTTGGTCCGTGTGTGAAGATTTTTTTTTAAGTAGAAGAATTACTGAAGGATCTTTAATTTTCTGGTAGAGCCATTCTCTCTGACAAATCCCCAAGCATTAGCAAGTATCACAGAACAGGAACATCAAGGGGTTAGCGGACAACTCTCAAGAGTTTGTTCTCTCCATCCACCAGGTAGGTCCTGGGGATGAAATGCTGAGCATCTGGCTTTGCGGTGATAACTTTTCATTGAAATACTTAAGCCAGCTATAGGAAAGGGAGCATCTGATGCTGAGGAATGGATCCAGTCAGAGTTATTCCTCTTTCCTTCCTACTTTGGGACTCCAGGTCCATCTGCAGAAAAGAAATGGAGTCTGTGACAGCACTGTGTTTCCACAGTGTGTTAAAGTGGAGGAAGGAACCATTGACATACAAGAGCTGGGTGTTTAGACACTGCAGGCAGAAGTATCACCAAATTACACTTAAGATCTCTGCCAGCGAATGCTTGCTATTCACAGAAAACCAATCTATTCCCAATAGGTGGTAGTGGTGGCTAGCTGGTTTGGCTTCGGTGTTTGGTTTTTGAGATAAGGTCTCATATGACCCAGGTTGGCCTTAAACTCTTGATCCTTCTGCCTCCATTTCTGGAGTGTTGGGATTATACGTGTGCACCACAGTGCCCAGCCTAGAAGGGCAATTTTTGTTCATTTGTTTGAAACTTTCTTACCTGCATGTTATGTGTTTTGATGGAGTCCATCCCCTGCCCTTCACCTCCATCCCCTCCCTTCCCCTCCCCACCAAGTCCTCCCAACCTCGTGCACTCTCTCTGGCTCTAACCCTCTGAACCCACATGGCACTGCCAATCTGTACATAGATTCCGGGTCATCAACTAGGGCCCAGGAAGTCCCTCCCTCCATGTTGAAGTTTTGTCCAACTTCATCTTGTGCATGCAAGAAGTTTGAATCCATGCATGGACTGTCCCTGTCATGTCTGGACCTCTGACTCTTAAAATCTTCCCGCCTCTTCTCCTATGATCATCCTTGCCTTGGGATACTTTCATTAAAATCTTTTCCCCATACATATTTAAAGTACATATAATCAGCTCTCAAACAGCACTTATTTTTAGTACCTAAAAGTACGTGTTTCTATTAGTACAGTAATTTAAAAAATAAAATAAAATAAAAACCACAGGAAGGGATGGAGATACAGATAGGATAGATACAAGACAATAATAGATAGACAGGCAGACAGACAGACAAGCATACAGACAGATCCCCTCTCCCAGACAACTCTATTTTCTAAGTGAAGTGATTTTAAAATAAAGCAATCAATTTCCCTTCAGGTTTACTATGTTTTTCCCCTTGTCTTTCTTTTGTGAAGTGGGGATTCACAGCGATCACACATTCTGCTCCTGGGGTCTCTCTGCCTCACCTAGGGGGACCCCTGTACCAAACACATCAGTGGGTCCTTATGAAATCCCCCACCCACTCTTTTCTGGGGTTGTGAATGTTCATCTCGGGAAACAAGACAGGTTGTCAAAAGGTAGCAAACTGTTTTGTTTCCACGCTTAAACTGAACAGCCTTTAAACTGCAAATTTACAGTGAGCCCTGACTGAATCTTTAACCATCTGTAATCTTACTTATTCTCTCTGCGTGTGAACAGAAGCCAACAGGGACAATCTTACTGCTTTACAGTGGGGGCATTTCACTTAACACTCAAAGAAGAGAAAACACAGATCTTTCCCTCCTCCGCATCCCTCCTCCGCGTACCTGCTGTGCTTCAAAAGACGCCATGGTGACTGCTTTGTGGAAGAAGCGCTGTCTCTTCTCTGCTGACTGTGAAGGCTAATGTTGAACTGTAAGACATGAACTACGTTAACCGTGCTGCTTTATAATTTAACAGTTGGTCTCAAGGGCATTGGATGTGCGTTGCGGAGAAGGGGAGGGCCCTGGTCATTCTGAAGTTTAACAGCTTAAGTGACCCTGACCTGCCCCTCTGTCCTCTTAGGAATCTCTGCTTGGTTATATTTTCATCACACACAGCACTCTGAATACTCTACGACAGGTATCCTGTAAAGGCTGTAATAGGTCAATGGAACACCTTCAGTTATCGGAGGCTCTCAATTCTGGTTAGATAAAGATAGAATTCACGGGGGGATGTAGATTAGGTAGGTAGGTGTTCCCTGCTACTTTAGGATGACTAGGATGAAGAACTTCATACTTTATATCACATTTTATACTCACGGGTTTTTCCTCATCCACTGTTTTCCTGTATTTGGCTAGGGTGCAGCTCAGCGCTCCTCACCCTGCAGGAAGGAGTTATCACGGCCTTAAGTAACTCCACGACTGTGCTCACATCCTCTCGGGGTATCGTGTCTTTAAATCTGTTTATATCTAATCACAGATGCCTGTCGTTTTGTTCTTCTTTTGATATGAGAAAGTTTATTTTCCTCTGCTGGGATACACTGGTCATTATATGACACGGGGTTCTCTCTTGGGGTTTAGCTATGCCTATGGTCGTGACCTTAGCTACTGTGGTAGCTACTTTGGATTATGAAACGCGGATAGCCACATGGGGAAACTGAGCTTTGAGGGGCTTTAGAGAACTCACTGATTTTCTGTCGCCCTCTGGAAGATCTTAGTGAGATTTTTAGCAAGAAACTCTGCATTTTTCACTTCTTTGGTTTCCTACAAAATATATAAATGACCTTTCTTGATAGCTTTTCACAAGGGAGAAAGATAACAAAAATCACCCATTTAGGAATTCTGAGCAATGCAATTGTATTACAACATAATCGGAAAATTTATATTTTTTTAAAGAAACATTCTAAATACACATATCAGCCCAAATGATTATGAAGTTAGGAATTAATTTTTAATATGTAGCAGACAGCATTTCTACTCAAGAGTTTCCAACATCTTTCTTGGCTCTGTAAGGAATTATGCAAGTATTCTTAGAGTATAGGATATAGCTCAGCGATAGATCTCCAGCACTAAAAATCATTTTATTATCTCCATCGTCGTCTCATCATCATCATCATCACCACCACCATCACCTCTGCAGGAGCATCCGTTAGTCCCTTGTTAGCTATTTCAGTTATCAAAACTGCTGCGGAAGTATCCTGGTGCTGTTGTTTGATTACTCCTTAGAACCGTGATACAGTGCCCAGTGCTGAACCACAATGCCCACACTCTCTGTCTTCTTTGATCTCGCCATGCACGACCTCACACCATTATAAAGCGTGCTTGTGATGCAGTGTGTAAAATGTAGTAAATTTTAAAAAGAGAAGCCACATAGGTTTTTTTTTCTTTTATAACTGTTCTGTTATATTACACGTTATCATTAAAATGTTGTTGTGCCTAATTGTGTTAAAGTTTATCACAGGGGTGCAAATGCAGAGAAAATCAAAGTGTATATAGGATTTGGTACTCTCTGCAACTGCAAGCACTTACTGACGGACCTTGTATCTTCCATAAACAGATTGCAGTTATGTGTCGTTCTAGCTCGGACACTAGAGCTTTCTGGAGTGGATAGATCTTGACAGGGCCTGAAAGGAAGAATGAAGCAGAATCAGTATCGAAACTTGACAATAACATGGCTGAACCCCACATGCATGTCTTGAGGACACTCTTCTGAGCCTCCACATCTAATACACAAGACACTCAGATCAAGGCTTACAGAGAACTGAGCTGGCCATAAACGTAATGCACCCCCAACTCGCTTTCTCTGTCTACAGCCCTAGGAAGCAGAGCTGCCCCCACCCCAAGCCTCGTAGCCCAAGTTTGAGCATCTGCCCTCTCAGGGTGAGTGACTGTCTGTTCTTAACACCTCAGGCAACCTAGGAAAACTGAATGCTCGGATTTAGTTCCCAGGGATTATAACCAAAAGAGGGGAAGTAAAGGAAAATGTAAACATGAATTGTACAAGATGTGGACACATTTTGTAACTTAAGCTAGAGATAAATTACTAACATAGATGTTTAGATTGTAATGGAGTTTAAGAATATAGAATTCAATTTAAATGCAATTAATTGTGACACACATCTTACTTATTAGTTAGCAGCATAATAAACACCCTTGGTTGTGTTTATTACCTGGAATAACACTGCTTCCATACATCTATATGCTTATAACCTCAGGCAAATACTCCCTCAATTTTATAATAATCATTCTTATTCTTTAGTAAGTGAAAAAAAAAATACCAAGCTCGATCAGGATATAATTCGACTTGTTTTTAGAACTCTTTATAAATGAGGTTTTTTTGGTCTGTCGAAATTTTTTTTTTATAATTGTTCTGTTTTATTATAAGTTATCATTAAAATGTTGTTGTGCCTAATTGTGTTAAAGTTTATCACAGGGGTGCAAATGCAGAGAAAATCAAAGTGTACATAGGATTCCCTTATTCCTTTATATCCGATTTTTTATCTATAATTCATTCACTTTATTACTATACAATAAATCTGTTCTCCTATTAATGGTCATTTGAATTATTTCCAATTCTTTTGCTAATATGAACCGTGCTTTCTGGTACACTCTAGGAAAGTCTGCTGTGGCATCTATTCCTGGTGTGGTTTTTTTCATAAATATACATGGAAAAACAATTGCGAAGACAGAAAGAATGTGGACATTCATCGTGCACAATATAAAAACCAATAGTATTTGTTCGAGTTTGCTTTCTATGCCCATGGTAATTACTGTTGCCAAAATCAACTTTGGGGAGAAAGGGGTTTGTTTTAGCTTTCACTTCCAGATTAGAGTCTGTCTGTGAGATAAATCCGGTCAGGAACTCAGGGCAGGAACCGTGCAGGCAGAAACTGAAGCAGTGGCCCTGAAAGAATGCTGCACACTGGCTCATTCCGGGCCTGTGCTCAGTTACCCTTCTTATGGAGCCCAGGCCCACATGACTAAGGAAGGCACCGCCCACAGTGGGCTGGGCCATCTAACACCAATCAATGAGCAGTGGAGACAGCTCACTACAGACATGCTCTAGCAGGCCACCTGATCTAGGCAACCCCAAACTTACTGACTCCTTCAGATGACTCTGGACTGTGTCAAGTTGATAGCCGAAGCTAGTTAGGACTGTATTCCAAATGGCTATACTGGCTTATATATGATGTTTATGACAAAATAAGGCTGCAATTCAATTTTTTTTCTTATAAATCTTCTTTATCCACTTCTCTCTACTGAATCACCTGACTTTTCTCCGTAGACCTGGCATGCAGATATGCAGAACATCAAAGCTTATATACATTTCTGAGCTCTCTAATTTCATTGGCCATCTTATTCAATAATGGATAAATGCCACGTTGCCTTAGCTATCAGAGCCTCACACTGTCTTCATACTTAACAGAGCAAGGCCGCTTCCTCCTTCTCCTCTTCCTCTTCCTAAAGTGACCTGGCTATTTCTGATCATTTGGATATTCATCGGTTTTCCAGTCTTCCATAGCTGCAAAAGCTGTTTTGCATTTTAAGTGAACAGCAATAATATCTGTATAACATCGAATCTTCCCCTTTAGTGACATGGATGGACTCCATATTTACTTGGTCTCCTCTTTCTCTTCCAATAAACTTGTGACATACGAACATGTCTTATACATCTGTTTGTTTATATATTCAATTCTAGAAACATACCTTCATCACTTGTACTTTATTGTGTATGTTTGTTGTGGGTTTGGTCTAATGTTGCTTGTATTATGTTAATCTGGGTCCCCAAAATTGCACGAATTCTCACATTCAGATGTCAGACACTGAGGATCCCTGCCCCCAGTTGGTTTTGATTGGTAAATAAAGTTGCCAGTGGCCAATGGCTGGGCAGGGAGACAGAGGCAGAACTTTTAGGATTCCTGGGCAAGGCGCTGGAGGAAGGAGGAGGAAGGAGGAGGAGGGAGGAGGAGGGAGGAGATCCACCACACTGGGAGAAGGTGTGAGAGAGAAGAAACTACAGCAGAGAAGGTGCAGGACAGAGGGCTCAGCCACCGTGCAGGAGCCAGGGAGGGGCAGCTCAAAGAGGACCCACACACACTAGGTCTAGGGCAGCAAAGGGAAAATATAGATTTTAGTAGTAATTTGAGAATATCAGATGGAGGTAGATTAGCCATGTGGAGGTGGCCCAGCCACTGAGCTGTTTAAGGCGTATAAAACCAAAAAGGCTGTGTGTACATGTGTCTTTCATTCGGGAACCCAGAACATTGGAGTGGGTAGCGAGGAACGCGCTGCCACTGCAGGGGTCTATTTGAGTAAAATTAATTAGGTACTGCTACATATGTTATATGCATGTGTGCACACAGATGCATGTGTATGTGTGTGTGCTTTTGGGGGCCAGAATTTGATGTCACTATCTTTTGCTGTTGCCCCACTTTATCTTTTGGGATAGGGTCTCCCACAAAACTCAGGACTGGACTGACTGGGCAGCAAACTAGAGATCACCCTGCCTCTGCACCTGACACTGGGATGCCAGACGTTCATTGCCATGCTTATGCACAGCTGCTAGAGATGCGAGCTCATGCTCAGACTGCAGGCGCTTGACTGGCCGAGCCATCATCTCCCTATCCCGTCTCATACCACTTTTTTTTTTTTTTTTTTTTTTTTTTAGTTTTTCGAGACAGGGTTTCTCTGTGTAGCCTTGGCTGTCCTGGAACTCACTCTGTAGACCAGGCTGGCCTCAAACCCAGAAATCTACCTGCCTCTGCCTCTCAAGTGCTGGGATTAAAGGCGTGCACCACCACCGCCCGGCTCTCATACCACTTTTAACAGCTTCATTCCCATGTTTCTTATAATCATTATTTGTATTTTTTTATTTTCCTGTTTTATTTTTTGTTAGCTTACAAAAAAAAATGTTCATATAATGAAAATGCCAGCCGACTTATAGGTCATACAAATGGCAAGTTCTACTGACTCTATAAAGACAAACTACTCGAGATTCAGAAAATGGTTGATTTTTCCAATTAACTTTATGAAGTTGACATATCACATACACCGGATACAAAGTCTGGCAAGAATCAACAAAATAGGAAATTTAAAGATCAATTTTACTCAGAAACACGAATCCAAAGGTGTCTAAACTCATGAACTATTCATGGAAAAAAATGGAAAAGGTTGTCTTTATTGGCCTATTCCTAAGACCAAACAATGGTTTAGGACTTTGACATCAGGATATAATTTAAGCATCAGAATATCAAATTAAGGAAGAGCAATCATTTGATTATTTCAATAGGAACAAGGCTAAATTAAAATCGATTTATACTGTTCAACAAGACCTCGGTGCAAACTAAAAGAAGAGGCAGTTTATGTAACAAGATTAAGAGCATTTGTCAGAAACAATAAAATACAGTGAGAAAGGGTTATGACTTTAGCCTGGGCAATTTTTTTTTTTTTTTACATGACCTCAAAACCACCACACCAGAAGCATAAACATACAGATAAGACTATAGCAAACTAAAGGACATGACAGAAGAGGCAAGCATCAGTGTGCAAGACACTATCCCGAAGTGGGGGAACTCTGTCCCTCCAACAGTGGGATGATGCTCAAGATACATGGGAAATACAATGTCGAGGAACACACATTTCAATGGAAAACAATGTCATCATCACGTTCACACCGAGGTCTGGACTGGAGTTAGTCTGGAAGATGACTGAACCTGAGCAGGGTAGGTCTTGGCAAGTTCAGCAAAGAGTTATGCTTAAAGCATAGCTTCCGGTACAAGCAAATGAATCTGATAAAAAGTATTCTAAAGATTAGGAGCAGCTTGTTCACAGACCAAGAGTCCTCACAAAGAGCTGAGTGTTCAGACAATTTAGGTAAATTGGTTCGTCTGAAATGTGATATGAAGAAGGGTAGATGGCTCAGACAGAAAGTGGGCAGAGCAACTGGAAGACTTTCATGTTAGCCAGAAAATGTGGATCCTTACGTTGTAATACAACGAGAGAAATACAGTCACAGGAAGCTCTGCAAAACACCCAGGTTGAAGTTCAGGCAAATCTGTGACTTCATAGTGGAGGATGAACCAGGGTGGCCAGCACCTACAGAACACAAGCCGGTTGTGGAATTTAATCAGAGTTCACAGGAGGGAACACTTCTGCAACACCTGGCCCATGTGTGACAGGGTATGTGAGGTGGGAAGGAAAATCAACTCCAAATTCCTAGGCAGATCAATTACAGAATCCTGGTGTTGTTCACCAGAATAGCTAGGTTGAGTGATGTCATTGTTGAGCACCACAAAAATGTAAATTTCTATCCATAAATTAGACCCAAAAGGCAAAAATAATGCCTTGTTTTATACCATTGGACACACAAACAAAAGAGAAGCTAGACGGTGATACAGTTTGATCACAATGATCTCTGAGGTCACCCAGTCAAAGAGAAAAGGCGAAATGGAGCGTGGTGGTCTGAGCTCAAACATAGTGGGAATGCATCTTAAAATTCCATTTCTGCGGCCATGGTCGACAACCGTAAAGTGAATTCACTCTTAGAACAAAGAGGATTTGAGTGAGAAGGGTAAATCTGAATTGTTGACCACATGCTATGAACCATATGCTCCTGAACACTGTTCAAATATTTGATCAGTCTAACCTCATTTCACCTCCAGAATGCTGATTTTTGTACTCTCCTTTCTACATAAATTCTAGAGACATAGCAAACTTGGTAGTCCTACATCTGCATTTCTAGAATACAGATAAAATGATGGCTGGCTGACAAGGGTGTGTCATGTGAATGAGTAGATGATGGACAAATCTTTGGGAGAACCCTGAAAATGCAGTGTCCATTTTATAGATGGAAAAATCGGAACTGTGCTAGGTAAGTTGAGGAGCTGGGGAAATGGTCAGATAGGAACATGCTGTGGCATGCTGCCTGTAATCCCCACCCTGGGTCTTGTCAACCACTCCAGCCACAAAAGTCAGTTCTGGGTTCAGTGAGATATACTGTCTCAAAGACAAGGTGAAGAGCAATAGAGAAATGTATGTAGCTGATGTCAGTACACATGTGTGCCTGCACACACAAGAACACACACACACACACACACACACACACAAAAGAGTTACTATTGTGATTTTTTTTGGTTCAGTTTCTCTTTGTTGATTTTATTTTATTGTTCCTAGTCATAAGAAGTGTGGAAGAAAACCCAGTTTACAATCTACATGGTTTTCCTGGTTCTCCAAACTTTCCACGATTTTCTGCACTTAGGAGACTGAACAGGTGCATTAAAAAGTTTACAATTTTAAAATGAAGTTATCCTTTTCTTTCAAGCATATGATGTCATTGTCTACATGGCCTCCTGTCTGCTCAAAGCCATCTTGAGAGAATTGCTAATAAGAGTAATTAAATGTGTTGATTGGCTATTTACCAATACCCACTGCACTTTATTTACCAGTTCACACTCCATAGCCAGAGTTTAGTCCAAAGAGACAAGTCTATATGGCAGTTCCTTCTCATTTGCCAAACTTCTGAGTAAATACAGACCAGCGGGCATCATTAACACTTCTGTTTGGTGTCATCTTGAAGGAAAACATTTTCAACTTCTAAGTCCCTGGGCAAGTAGTTGCCCTTAATAGGGATGGGAAAATGTTTATCACAGGGCTTCATTTGAGGAACTACTAAGTGCCTAGGGGAATTCTCAAACTATTAAGTGAAGTTCAAGTGCAAAACTGAGAAAGAAAACTTTAGCTGATGCAAACACTGCAAAGCACTGGCTGGCCTTCGCCTGCCATTTCTGATGCAAGGGTGCTCACAGAGCTGGTATTGTGAGCAAAACTAGGGTCCTCCATGTGGACAACCTCAGAAATCTCCAGAAAAGCACTGGGCAGACCTCACACACACACCTCATCCCTGGCTGGCTGTCATAAGAAAGTCCTCAGCTAAATAGCTTCTTTCTTTGCTCATAAATAATTGCCATTTTGAAATGCATAGCTATATTGCATGCACTAAATAAAGCAAACTTTTCTGTCAAGCAGAGCACTGGTGCATTACAGGCAAGTTTTAGAAAGTTTGCCGTTGTCTTGGTCACGTTGTTCCCAGGGAACTCTCTGAGAGTTCTTAGCGTTCTTTGTGACTTTATTTACCTGCAAACTACATTCTCCTCAGTTCGTTTTATACTCACTGCTCATTCCATCAGGTAATTAACAGGCTGATGTAATAGGTTGAGAGAGTTCACAAAGTTTTTAAGGGAAAAACAAACAGGTTTTTCAAATAAGAGTTTTTCAAAAACCTTTCTGCTGGGGCTGGAGAGCTGGGTCAGTGGTGAAGAACACATACTGCTCTTCCGGAGGACCTGAATTTGCACCTACTACAAGCAGCTCATAGCCATCTGTATCCCCAGTTCCAGGGAGATCTGACCCTCTGGCTTCTGCAGGCAACTATACTCAGGTACACACACACATACACACCTACATATAGACATATACACATAATTATAAATAATAAAAATAAAATTTCAAATTGAACAGCCTTTTGCTTGTTATTATCATATCTTCATAAGTGAGAAGAATATTGTAATCCTGAAATTTAGTGTAAATGTAATCTTAGACAAATGTTTAGTCCACTGAAAAAATTTTACTGTGTAGAAAAATCACTACATTATTTTGATTGTGTTACACTGTATTGAATTACACATTTTTTTCTTGATAAACTTTACCTATTTCTACTACAACTTTGAGTTTCTGATTGTGCAGATTTAAATAAAAACTACCCCTATAGGTTCATATACAATGAATGTCTAGTCATCAGGGAGTGGTACTATTTGACAGGATTATCAGTCTTAGGAGTTGCGGCCTTGTCAGAGTAATTGTGTCACTGAGGGTAAGTTTAAGATTTCAAAAGCCCACACCATATATGCCCCCCTTTCTCTCTCTCTCTCTCTCTCTCTCTCTCTCTCTCTCTCTCTCTCTCTCTCTNGTTCAGTGAGATATACTGTCTCAAAGACAAGGTGAAGAGCAATAGAGAAATGTATGTAGCTGATGTCAGTACACATGTGTGCCTGCACACACAAGAACACACACACACACACACACACACACACAAAAGAGTTACTATTGTGATTTTTTTTGGTTCAGTTTCTCTTTGTTGATTTTATTTTATTGTTCCTAGTCATAAGAAGTGTGGAAGAAAACCCAGTTTACAATCTACATGGTTTTCCTGGTTCTCCAAACTTTCCACGATTTTCTGCACTTAGGAGACTGAACAGGTGCATTAAAAAGTTTACAATTTTAAAATGAAGTTATCCTTTTCTTTCAAGCATATGATGTCATTGTCTACATGGCCTCCTGTCTGCTCAAAGCCATCTTGAGAGAATTGCTAATAAGAGTAATTAAATGTGTTGATTGGCTATTTACCAATACCCACTGCACTTTATTTACCAGTTCACACTCCATAGCCAGAGTTTAGTCCAAAGAGACAAGTCTATATGGCAGTTCCTTCTCATTTGCCAAACTTCTGAGTAAATACAGACCAGCGGGCATCATTAACACTTCTGTTTGGTGTCATCTTGAAGGAAAACATTTTCAACTTCTAAGTCCCTGGGCAAGTAGTTGCCCTTAATAGGGATGGGAAAATGTTTATCACAGGGCTTCATTTGAGGAACTACTAAGTGCCTAGGGGAATTCTCAAACTATTAAGTGAAGTTCAAGTGCAAAACTGAGAAAGAAAACTTTAGCTGATGCAAACACTGCAAAGCACTGGCTGGCCTTCGCCTGCCATTTCTGATGCAAGGGTGCTCACAGAGCTGGTATTGTGAGCAAAACTAGGGTCCTCCATGTGGACAACCTCAGAAATCTCCAGAAAAGCACTGGGCAGACCTCACACACACACCTCATCCCTGGCTGGCTGTCATAAGAAAGTCCTCAGCTAAATAGCTTCTTTCTTTGCTCATAAATAATTGCCATTTTGAAATGCATAGCTATATTGCATGCACTAAATAAAGCAAACTTTTCTGTCAAGCAGAGCACTGGTGCATTACAGGCAAGTTTTAGAAAGTTTGCCGTTGTCTTGGTCACGTTGTTCCCAGGGAACTCTCTGAGAGTTCTTAGCGTTCTTTGTGACTTTATTTACCTGCAAACTACATTCTCCTCAGTTCGTTTTATACTCACTGCTCATTCCATCAGGTAATTAACAGGCTGATGTAATAGGTTGAGAGAGTTCACAAAGTTTTTAAGGGAAAAACAAACAGGTTTTTCAAATAAGAGTTTTTCAAAAACCTTTCTGCTGGGGCTGGAGAGCTGGGTCAGTGGTGAAGAACACATACTGCTCTTCCGGAGGACCTGAATTTGCACCTACTACAAGCAGCTCATAGCCATCTGTATCCCCAGTTCCAGGGAGATCTGACCCTCTGGCTTCTGCAGGCAACTATACTCAGGTACACACACACATACACACCTACATATAGACATATACACATAATTATAAATAATAAAAATAAAATTTCAAATTGAACAGCCTTTTGCTTGTTATTATCATATCTTCATAAGTGAGAAGAATATTGTAATCCTGAAATTTAGTGTAAATGTAATCTTAGACAAATGTTTAGTCCACTGAAAAAATTTTACTGTGTAGAAAAATCACTACATTATTTTGATTGTGTTACACTGTATTGAATTACACATTTTTTTCTTGATAAACTTTACCTATTTCTACTACAACTTTGAGTTTCTGATTGTGCAGATTTAAATAAAAACTACCCCTATAGGTTCATATACAATGAATGTCTAGTCATCAGGGAGTGGTACTATTTGACAGGATTATCAGTCTTAGGAGTTGCGGCCTTGTCAGAGTAATTGTGTCACTGAGGGTAAGTTTAAGATTTCAAAAGCCCACACCATATATGCCCCCCTTTCTCTCTCTCTCTCTCTCTCTCTCTCTCTCTCTCTCTCTCTCTCTCTCTCTATCTCTATCTCTCTGCCTCTGGATCACGATGTAGCTCTCAGCGACTGCTCCAGTGACTTCCTGTATGTTTCCCCATTCCCCACCATGATGATAATGAACTGAACCTCTAAAACTGTGAGCCCCCAATTAAATATTTTCTTTCATAAGAGTTGCCTTGCTCATGGTGTAGCTTCACAGCAACAGAACAATGGCTAAGACACCCATCAGTTTTTTCTTCTAAAAAAAAAAAATCCTGGAACCATCTGGCAATGTCCTCTGAATCCTGGTAACCCAGATCACAAGAGCACAAATAGGAATAAGATTATGATGTCCAGGGGATAAGGGATGTTATAGCACAGTCAGTGCATGCACACATCCAGTGAGTGCACATAACCAGTGAGACACATAGCCAGTGTGTGCACATAACCAGTGAGGCACATAGCCAGTGAGGAACATAGCTAGTGAGACTCATAGCCAGTGAGGCACATAGCCAGTGTGTGCACATAGTGAGTGCACATAGCCAGTTAGTGCACATAGCCAGTGAGTGCATGTAGCCAGTGAGGCACATAGCCAGTGTGTGCAAATAGCCAGTGTGTGCACATAGCCAGTGAGTCACATAGCCAGTGAGGCACATAGCCAGTGTGTGCACATAGCCAGTGAGGCACATAGCCAGTGTGTGCACATAGCCAGTGTGTACACATAGGCAGTGAGGCACTGAACATAGCCAGTGAGGCACATAGCCAGTGAGACACATAGCCAGGGAGTGCAGATAGCCAGTGTGTGTACATAGCCAGTGTGTGCATATAGCCCGTGAGGCACTGCACATAGCCAGTGAGGCACATAGTTAGTGAGACACATAGCCAGTGTGTGCACATAGTTAGTGTGTGCACATAGCCAGTGTGTACACATAGCCAGTGAGGCACATAGCCAGTGAGGCACATAGCCAGTGAGGCACATAGCCAGTGAGGCACATAGTCAACGAGTGCACATAGCCAGTGTGGCACATAGCCAGCATGTACACATAGTTAGTGTGTGCACATAGCCAGTGTGTACACAGAGCCAGTGAGGCGCATAGCCAGTGTGTGCACATAGCCAGTGAGGCACATAGCCAGTGTGTGCACATAGCCAGTGAGGCACATAATTAGTGAGGGCACATAGCCAGTGA
>NC_034610.1:46785165-46787723 GCF_900095145.1 Mus pahari | reverse complement strand
ATAGCCAGTGTGTGCACATAGCCAGTGAGGCACATAATTAGTGAGGGCACCAGATACTGCATGAAATTTATTGGGAGTTTGGAGAAAGCTGCTTACCTGACTCAAGAGTCTATGTACAGGTGATTCTCAGAGGACTGCTTAGATGTTACCCAGTTACAAAGCGGGCATGGGGAAGAGACATTTCAGGCTGACAGAGTTGCTGAAGTAAGAACTTAAAAGGAGAAAGAACTGACCGTTACGGGAAAGCTGGCACTGGAGCCCATACCTGTCTGTTTTCAAAGTCTACGGATGCTTTTTCCTGCCATGAGCTTCTGAGGTATGCTTTGTGTTAGTGTGCTCAAGTAAATACAGTTTCTAGCCCATCTCCTTACAGAAATAGATAAGTAATAGTTGTCCCTACTTTGTCACAGCCCCAGGAAAAGCAATGATCATCTTCTTGACTTGGTTCTGAGTTCCCACACTATTTTAAAGTGCTCCGATGATAGCCAGGGATAAAAGGCATTACTTGGCTGTACCACATTGCAAAACCACTGATCATGAGCAAATTGTAGAAAGGATCATGTCAGGTGCTGCAAAACACGTATCCAGAGGACTTCCTGACATCAACACATCATTGTCGGCGAACTAACTTTAAGTCAATGTGTCACTGGCTGTGGTGTTTGAATGAAAATAGTCCTCATAGGCCCATAGGGAGTGGCACTATTAGGAGGTGTGGCCTTGTTGGAGTGGGTGTAGCCTTGTTGGAGGAAGTGTCTCACTGCTTTGAGATCTCAGATGCTCAAGCCAGGCCCAGTAGCTCACTGTTTCTTCCTACTGCCTGTCATCCAGATGTAGAACTCACAGCTCCTTCTCCAGCAACATGTCATGCCACCATGCTTCCCACCAGGAGGATAATAAACCCCTGAACTGCAGACAGCCCCAATTGAATGTTTTCCTCCATAAGAGTTGTCATGGCCATGGTGTCTCTTCCCAGCAAATGGAAACCCCATGACACTGTCTTTTGCAAATATCATGAGAACTGTAAAAATTTTCATGAGTCAGCAAGTCATGACCTTAGCCCTTGCACAAACTGGAACTCCACACCCTTTGGCTAGTCCCAAGGATCCCTGCCTGCTTACATTTATAAAGATTCTGGAAAAAAAAATCTTCTGAAAATTTTAAAGGAGCCCATGCAACTTATCTGCGGAGTTAAAGGGGAGGCCAGAGGCCAGGGGCAGGACGGCGACAGAGCGATTCTGTGCAGTCGAAATGGGAAACCGCCTTTAAACTTACTGGTTTTCAGCTGGGGACTGAAAAAGCAAAAATGGCTTCTGCCTGAAAAGACGCAGGCTGTTGAAAAGCTGGGAGTGCGATAGCCGCCTGTCTAGCCACATGGTTTGGCTGTCTCTTAGGGATAATACAGCAGGGACTACAAAGAAAAACAAGTGGTAAGGGCTTGGAGACCAAGCAAAACACGTAGAATTGTGTGACTCATGAACTTGTTCAAAAAAAAAAAAAAAAATAGACTTTTTTATACAGGCTTGATAAAAACCCAAGTAATAATGATCTATCCTTAATATCAGTACTGTTCTGGAAATTCTGACTAATAGAGTTCAGAAATGAATATGTACTTAGAAACCTTAACAGCTGGATGTGGTGAATACGAAAACCTCAATGGCGAGATGTAATGTATATACTAACCTTAATGACTAGATGCAGTGGCACATACTTTAAATCCCAGCACTTGGGCAGCAGAGGCAGGCAAGTCTCTGTGAGTCTGAGACCACCCGAGTCTTCACAGAAACTTCTAGACTAGTCAAGCTACATACTAAGACCCTGTCTCAAAAAACTAATAGCAATTATTTAAAAGAAGTTAAAACAATGTTAATGTTAGTATGCCTATTTATTATAAAACAAGAAACAAGTGATGATATAATATAAACTTTATTGTTTATACATAACATTGTTTATACAACATATATAATAGTGGCAGTAATGGTTATGTTAAAAACTAGTCTTTTTCTGTTTCACTCAGTTACTCCCCTTAGACTGTACTCGATTGTCCTCTGATCACATAGCTACACGACTGCTCATAAACCCACAGTTGTTTCTGGATCTTGGGCTCTTCATTCCTAGAGCCTTTTTCCTCATGTGAATCAGTATTACAGTTTTTAAAAGATTTACACAACATCTGGAAATAATCTGTAAGGAACATCTTGAAATAAATAAAGCCACAGAAACTCACTGTAAAGTATAGATGATTCTCCAAAAATGCATGTTCCCGTTTTGAAATTTGACAAGTTGGTCTCGTGGGTAAAGGAATTCAAAATGGTGTCTTAGACTTGTATTACAATGTAATATTGTCAAAGGCCAGCTATACTGTTCTTAAGAATGTGCTAGAGCAAAATCTAGCCCAGTCAATAAGACGACCCAATCCTGAAATGGATTGTAACAGAAGGAAGGATTTTGCAGTTGTTAACTAGTTTGTTTGCTTTGAGACAGTTTTTTCTGTGAAACCCTGACTGGCCTGGAACTTGCTGCTTGCCAAACTGGCCTTCAATGGCAATTCCTCTGCCCCT
>NC_034610.1:46774026-46784419 GCF_900095145.1 Mus pahari | reverse complement strand
GCCCCTGCCCCTGCCCCTGCCCCTGCCCCTGCCATCAGAACTGAGATTGCAGATCTGAGCCACTATGTCTGGGGATGGAAGAATTTACTACCTCCTTGTTCAGATTCATGGACAGAGAGTGGAATGTGCATTTTAATTGACTATCTTTCTTTAATTTGGTCGTGAAAATGTCATTGTCATTAAACAAATCCAAATTTCTAGTGATAGTTCACTTGAAAGTAATTCTGTAAGATCTATTTAAGAAATACCTTAATTTCAAATTAATGAATATAATTTATAATATTTTCCTATGTTCTTTTAGGGTATATTATTGGAAACCACTACTGTTTTCATATATATATATATATATATATATATATATATATATGAAAACCTATGGTTGGCTTACCATTTTCATAAATTTAATCACAACTTTTTAAAAAACAGTAAAATATATTGGTTTCATGGATTGCATTACAAAAATAACATATATGTGTTTATACATATATATGAGCATATAGGTATTCATAGGCATACATATATTCACACTCATATATGAAAAATTCCTTCTGACTTACACTCTAAATTCAGCCTTGTGATTTCAATTTCTGAATGAACAATCACCATCGGCTCACAAAAAGTCATCTAAGGGCAGAAAAACATATTTTTACATGTAAGTCTTTAATACTGGATTTACCACAGCTAAACCTACATAACAATAATGTTCAAGATCATATCTATTCTATGTCAAGTAACAGATTATATACAAACACCAAAGTATAACTTACCATATATATTTTAACTCAAATAACTGATGCTAAAAGCCCATGAAATTGGTGCCTATAGCTCACTATGTTCATAAATATAATCACCAACTGTTTTTTTTTATTTAGTTTATGTATATGAGTACACTGTAGCTATCTTCAGACACACCAGAAGAGGGCATTAGATCCCGTGACAGATGGTTGTGAGCCACCATGGGGTTGCTGGGAATTGAACTCAGGACCTCTAGAAGAACAATCAGTGCTCTTAGTCACTGAGCTATCTCTCCAGCCCCCAATCCCCAACTGCTTTTAAAACTGTAAAACACGTGGGTTTCATGAATTACGTAAAACACGTGGGTTTCATGAATTACATCACAAAAATAACTTAGACCTAGACGAGTCTTTTTGGAAAATTTTACCAAAGAGAACCATCTTCAATGCTCTTCGGAACCAGGGATAGAAAAAGGCATAAACCATCGGATTGAGGGCAGAATTCAAGTACCCAAACCAATACAGTGTGTCAATCAGAGAAGGTGGGATGACATAGCCCAGGAAAGGGTCCAGGACCGTGCAGAGAAAGAACGGGCACCAGCATACGAGGAAAACGCCCACCATGATCCCTAAGGTCTTTGAGGCTTTTGTTTCCTTGCTTTGTGGCGCTCGGTTTTTCCCTTCTGATCCAACTTGAATATTCGTACGATTGATTGACCTTGCCTGCCCTTTAGCTATGAAATATATCCTATAGTAAACAAATAACATAACAGATCCAGGTATGTAGAAGGAAGTCATGAACGCCAGTACCCCAGATACTTTACTAAAGAAGGGAGAACAGCCGCCCAGGTAGCCGACCTGATTGTGATACAGCTCTTCAACTCCTTTTAAGTTCAGTTCCAGGAAGATCATCCCAAATGCATAAACAGCAGGAAGGCTCCAACTAACGAGGATCATCACAAGAATAGTGGAGATATTGATCTTGGCTTTGTACCTCAAAGGGTCACACACAGCACAGTAGCGGTCGATGGAAATGAAGGCTAAGTGGAAAATGGATGCGGAGCTCAGCATGATGTCGGTGCTGGTGTGAACTTTACAGAGGATGTCCCCAAAATACCAACAGCGTTCAACAGTTCTCACCATGCTGCAGGGCATTATCAGACAGCCCAGCAGAAAGTCGACAATGGCCATGGAGTGAAGGAGCCAGTTGGTGGGCGTCTGAAGTTGCTTGAAATGGGATATGGAAATTATTACTATTAAGTTGCCAACCAGAGTGGCCAGAATTATGAGTGACATTAAGCTGTACAGGGAAGCGCGGACTTCCCATGACCAGTTGCTGTTCCTGTGGGAAATATTCGTGATCGTGTGGCAAAGATGCATCGCTGCAGAGAACTAGACACGCTCTGGGCTTTCCCTTTAGCTGTTGAGCAACACTTCTCCAGAACTTCTCACAGTCGGGTTAGAATTCCACCTTCTTTCCTTTTTATGGGCACACACCTGTCCCTGAAATCTGAGAGGAGAGAAAAGAAGAAAAATGAGGAAGCAGTCAGCAACTAACTCAGTCTTTTATACCATATTCCCACGTTCTTGCTGAAGAATATCTGCTTTGGAGATTTTGTTTACAAGGAGGTCAGTGTAATGCTTCCGTTTAAAGCATGTTTAACACCTAGTTGGAGCTGGACATTCTGCTAAAATATAAAACTCGGAATAAAATAAAGTCAGCGCATAAAACCTCCATGTTCATAAGCCAGAGAGAATCATTATTCTGATGATTATTCTGTATTTCCATCAAGGGAAACGGTCTTTGTCTGAAGGAAGACAGAATCTACAGGTCAGATTTACCTGGGTAGAAGGTAGATTTAAAATAGCCTTTAAGTGTATCCCCGGAGACATTTTCCCATCAATACTCTATCAGCGTCGTTCTTAGCCAACTTACTATTGGATTACCGAACCCAGTGGTTAGTCTTCCGACCGCGTTTTGTCTGGGATCTCGTCATTGTTTTCAGATAGAGCCTTCCTCTGGCTCCTGAGTCGGCACCCCTTACAAGTCTGGCACCTGACAAGCTGATGCCTTCAGTCCCAGCTGCTCACCCGTCCTTCCCCTCCCACATGCCCCAGTTCCCTTCTGCACCTTCTCTTCGGACAGTTGCTCATGAGCTTGTGTAATCTACAAGCCAACGAGTCCAACACAAGCCTCATCCTTCACCTTCCCTCGAAACACCAGCGGAGCTTCCTGCTTGCTGGAAGACATCGCTCTTAATGTGGAGGTCAGGCTGTCTCGTTTTCATCATTTGCCCAAATCTTACTCTTTCTCTGACCTGAGTGTCTTGGAAATATGAGCTCCAACTTGAGAGTAGTTGATCCCGACCCTAGATGAATGGATAAAAATGCTTTTCATGCCAGCCTGATGATTGGAATTTGATTCCAGAAGCCAGGAAGTAAAAGGAGAGAATGCTCTCAAGGTTATCTTAACTGGATGTGTTTTCTATCTCACACACACACACACACACACACACACACACACACCACATACACATGTACATACACACCCACATACACACCCACACACACACATACACATGTACACACACATACACACATACACACACACATGTACACACACATACACACACATACCACACACACATACACATAAACACACATACACATGCACATACACACACATACACATATACACACACATACACACGTGCACACACACACACAGACAGAGACAGAGAGAGAGCATGTATGCCTGCACTAATAATAATAATAATAATAATATAACATTCCTCAATCCAAAATCTTGATGAAATTCTTTTTTCTCTTGCTAAAAATACCTACCTGATAAAAAATTATCTTGGCTCTTCATGGAAAATATATCTAAGACTAGACCACTTTTTATTTCTACTTACAGCCATTCTGATCCAAGCCATTTTTCAGATGCTAATGACATTTTCCCAGCTGTTTTCCATGGTATTTTCTTGTATCCTTACAAGGATACCAACCAAGAAAACAACACTATTATGGAAGGACTCATATGTTAGTGTGTATTTTCCCAAAATATTGATGTACTATAAAAAGAGTAATAACACAAAATATGTTCTCAGAACCAATCCCAAGCAGCCATGGGCTTAGAGGTTCAGGGAAGCTGTACAGTGATGTCCCACACCTGTCCCTGTATTCTATAAGACCATATTCATGGTGAAATGTACCCCAGGAATTGTTCTCATTAATGCGCATGTGTGTGCTGCATCCATCGGTCAGCTTCGTATGGAGTCATCAAACCTCTCATTCTTTCCATTCTGAGATCTATTTGCATGTAGCTGGGCTACCGCCGTCTTCCTGTGCTCAGAGAGAGGGCAACAGAGAGAACTGCACGCAAGAACTTCTGTGGTTTATGCAAACTAGGTGACTTTTTCCATTACCATTCAAGATAGAGGTTTTGTGAAATTTAGTGAAATTTCACAGCCTTAGAGGTGAAACCTAAGGAAGCTATGATAGATTTATGGAATTTTTCACTAATCAGAAGTAAAACTTCCAAAATCCAGGTATGATCATTTGGGGCAAGGCAACTCTGCTCATCTTTGAGACTTCGGAGGCTGAAAGGAAAGCTTTCTCCAAAGTTGTGCATTTATCAGCTGGAACTTGCTTTTTGCTTTATTCCTGATTCTTGATGTGTGCGTCTAAGCTAAGAAAGAGTGGATTGGTTCCCTGTTCACCATTCTTCATAGAAGGTGAAGATCATGAAGGAACTATATGTAAGACATAGGTATGGCTAATGGATGGCATGGAGCAGAGGAGCGTGCTGTTCCCTTTGCAATCAAGGAGGAAAATTCATCATAAACTGCACCTGGGAGATAGCTAAGCGGTTAAAGCACAGCCTGGAGTTCAGATCCCAGCATACACTTGGCTTACACTGAAGTCTCCCAAGGCTATTCCTCCTTTCTAGCAGATGAGAGCGATGGTAGTCTGATTTTTAGAGGCGAGGAGACTTCTTTTAAAATAATGTGGACCTAAAATTGCAACTGAACTTTGCTTTAATTCGAAGGCTATTGTTTTGTGGTAATTTGTTGGCCTTAGATGAGTTATAAAATTCTGTGGACCCACAAGTAGTATTGTTCTCAAACTTAACATCAGATGTTTAAAGGCAGAGATAGTTACTGAGAAATCAGTGCCCATGAGAACCTAGGACTAGTCAATTAGCACTCTTCCATGGGCTCTTCATCAGCTCTTGCCTCCAGGTTCCTGCCCAGTGTGAGTTACTGCCCTAACATCTCCTTTGATGATGATTGACACTGCTGTGGAAATGTGAGTCAATTAAACCCTTTCCTCCCCAAGTTCTTTGGCTGTGGTATTCCATCACAGCAGTAGAAACCCTAACTAGGACAGACAGTTAGTAGGGACTCACATCAGCAGCTCATACAACCCAGAAATGGACTTTCCATTAGAGTTGATGTTGTTTGACATTTCTCCAAAAAGTTGCAGTCCTTAATTAATGTGTTTTCCCAGAGTCACACAGCCTTAAATGTCTCAGGAGTGCTGAGCTGAACCTTTCATTTAATAAGAAACAACATAGGGAGCTACAAGGAACTAGTTTAAAACAAGAGAATGTTAAATGTAAGGACATTTAACAAAGAACAAAGAAATGTCTTTGTGTGAGTGTGAAAGATGTCTCTCAGAATCAAGGATTCACAAGATCAGACACCTATGGGCCCTTTATTGCTTGAAGACATGAAAATTAAGATGTTGAGAACTAGGTTCTAAAAAAAAAATTATTTCTATGCAAATCAAAGAGAATTGTGTTTCAATGATTGCAACAAATTCTGCCTTAAAATACAAATGCAATTAAGGGAGAGCTGCACGTTTTAACAACCAACTGTGGAGTGAACTCTCAAGCACTGACCGTGAGCTTTGTCAGTGAAAGAGAATCTACTGAAGATACCCCGAAAGCAGAATCTTAGAGATGCCCCAAATCCCATGCTCCTGAGATGTGTCGCCAAGGAACATTAAAACACCATTAACAATGTGGAATGACAGCAGACTGAAGCCGAGTCAAATAAGAAAGGATCGTGGAGGCAGAGAAATGAAAATCTAAAGCCAAAAACAGTTACAGCACACTAAGAAGATAAATGTGAATGGTCTAAGAAATGGTCATAAATCACTGGATTCAAGAAACTGCAGTTCAATCTCACCACTGGAAACTGCAGTTCAATCTCACCACTGGAAACTGCAGTTCAATCTCACCACTGGACTATGAGATGCTGTTTGTGACAGGTTTCATTATGTCCAGTCTGGTCTTGAATTTGGCATTCTCCTGCTTTGATCGAAGAACGAATGCACCCCAAAACTTGGTTTTATATTTTAAAGTTTAAAATGTTCATATTGTAACTCAGTAAATGTTCACTGTAACAGTTTTTAAAGCAAGAAAAGTGTCTGAAACAGTCTGACTTTATTTTAAATATTTATCATTAGATACATATGGTGAATATTCAATAAAATGTTAAATATAAAGGCCTAGTTTTTTTTTAATCTAAAAGTGGAATGATATCTTTTAAAATAAAGAGAAAAACATTGCAACATTTTTTTCTCAGTGTTGTTAGGGTATTTCAAAACCCCATAGGCTAAGTTCATTTGTCGTATTTTATACAAACATATTTAATATGCTTTTTTGCATAAGCATGAAAATAGTCATTGAGTTGTAAAATCTAAGTTCACAGTACTGTTTTCTTCGGGATAGGGAAATTGAAACTGAACAGATAAAACCATAACAAGAGAGGCACTAACACCAAACTTAGCCATAGATTTCCCTAGGCCATCAGTTACTCTTTCTTCTTCAAATTCAGGGTTCCTTCTATGAATTCTTTACTACCATATCAGTAAAAGATATTGAATAGTCTAAAATATATTGCCTAGGACTTGCTATTAACAAACTCCAATTACCTGTTTCTTTTGCCTGAACACTTCTTTTCATGAAGTGTTTATCCTTGTACCAATATATTTAAATCACACTTTTGCTAAAGTTCTAAGCTCAACTCATGTCTTGTTTTCTACTAGACAATTTTGCAAATAAAATTAGTTATGGATTTAATAATAGCTCTATTCTAAAATATTTTACAGCTCTGTATTTCACCCTGTATCCTTTCTTCAAATAATGAGAGTATTTTTTTTGACAAAATCTTATTTTTAAAGGAGAAAAGAAACAAGGGGGAGGGGATGCAGCTGAAGTCATCATGCCTGAAAAGGAATGTGACCAGAAGCAAACCGTCCCATTGCACAGAGCAGAGTAGGTGGCAAAACCCACTAGAGTCGTCACTATCAATAAAGACCAACAGAAAAAGGTTAAGAACAATCCCCCTAGATTATAGTGAATAAGCTTCTGCTACTCTAACATATATGAGGTAAATACATGGGTGTCAGCTGATACTTCTGTGGGAAAAAGATTTTTGAACACACACACACACACACACACACACACACATGCATGCACGCTTGAGGTAATTTGAAAATATGCCAACATTTTCTCTCAAAATTATATTAGCATTATAAATACCCCAATTGATACTTTAATAATTTAGTTCCATAGTTTTTGTATAGGGTGACGATAAGATATATTTTAATTTCAAAATGTCTACAAATAGTCTGTGGAAATTATCCGAATAAGTTCAAACTAGCAAAGCTGTAACAGGGAATGTGCTGATTGACAACAACTGCAAAAGTGTTTCAGTTCTCAGTTTTCCTAGCTCTCTGTACATGCAAGGTCCCACGTGGAGCACATGGTTGAAAAATTACCTTTAAAGCATCCTTCTTCTACTAAAGCAACTGTTACATAACTAAATTATAGCAATCTTGTTTATCAATGCACTAGATAGTGCAACATTTCAGAGTAAGCACCGAGCCACCCAACGATGGGTCTCATTACCTTTGTCATGCTCGCCACAAATTCTCTCCACAGCTCAGGACCGAGGGTCTCTAGGGTCTGCTTCAGCCGCTGAGTGTCTGCAGACCTAACTTCTAGGTGAAGAATGGGCAGAGCCCATGCTGGAGCCCACAGCAGAAATCCTGCCTTTGGGACCAGGTTGTCTTTCTCTGCCTCTTGTCCACGTGCTACTGACAAGAGCCCGCTACCGGTTTATGACGCTGGATAGCCAGCACACACAGAATGCCACGAATATTAAAATCTGAAACAGATAAGCTGATAATAAATCTTTCTGGAACAAGGTACCTGCGAGTTATCAATACAGCAGGAAGCCGCTTGATTTCTAAACCACCATCCGGAAGTGTGCTGTGAGCAAGCTAAATAGCCAGGGTAAATATTACCACGACTTTAAAAATAACCCCAGGGATGGGCCACCCATAATCACAGCCATCAGTGTTAACAGAATATAAATGAAAACACATATCCATTTTACCTGCCATAATTGTTGATTGATCTGAAAGCAAAGGACTTCTCTATTACACACCAGTACAAAGGAAACAGCCAGTACTCAGAAACGCATTCATTACAGGAGCAGATGTTAGGTACATAGAATAAACTGAAACCTAAAATATCTTACCGTTAGAAAATGCAACAAAGATACAGTTCTTATGTAATAATAGTGATAGTAGTAGTAGTAATAATAATAATAATAATAATAATAATAATAGCTAAAAAGAAAACTTTTTATATCCTGACCCAGTACAAATAAAGGTAAAAAGCAAAAATGTGAGGGAGCGGAGACTTTAGGAAACTGTTTCTGCTCTGTTTAATCGTCTCTGATATTTGCTGTTTTATTCCTTTTCTGTTTTAGTTTGTTTCTTGGCTTTTGTAGGGGGGTGTGTTTGTTTGCTTTTTGAAACAGGGTTTCTCTGTGTAGCCCTGGCTGTCCTGGACTTTAGAGCAGGCTGGCCTCGAACTCATAGAGATGCACCTGCCTCTGCCTCCCCAGTGTGTGAACCACCATGCCCTGCATTTCTTTGCGGTTATATGGTCACAAACATTTACCTATGGCCTTATTTCATCCCCACATACACAATTTCCAGATGGATGCCTTTGTCAGTCATGACGCCTGCCGGGACAGGAGCTAAACAGAACAGCTGCAAGCGGGGCGTCTCATCCGCTCGAGACTGTTACTTGGGAAGCAGGTGATGCTGGAAACGACTGAATTTTACTGCCAGCTCTTTAAGCTCTTAACATTCACACCTTGTCTCTGCTTCATTGGGGGTGAAAGGTATATCCCCTCCCTTTGAGTGTGATTTCATTTTATATCTATGGGTATTTTGTCTACACATATGTTTGTGCACCACATGTGTGCAGTACCTGGGGAAGCCAGAAGAGGGCGATAGATTCCCCAGAGATGGGGATTTCTGAAAACGTGTGAGCCATTTTGTCGGTGCTGAAAACGTGTGAGCCATTTTGTCGGTGCTGGAACTCAAACAGGTCCTCAGGAGGAAGTTTTAGATATATTTCTTGGTGACTTTTATTTCTCTACAAATTATAGGAAGTAGAGAGATCTTAAATGGCCTTTCCAATATCCTATAACTGTCCAACAGTGAGATAAACTAAGAATCGGGTATCTGTGTTTAGCAGTAGATAATTGAAAAGTCACTGTGGTGTTTGCACATGGAATTCACTGGTATGTCCATCTGGCACACAGGAAGCTCTATCCTTAGATCCTCACAAAACTGTCCTTGGTAGTTCATGGCTACAATTTATTGCTTGGGAAGCAGAGACAGGAAAATCAGAAATTCAACTTATTCTTGGCTGCATAGAAAATTTGAGGATAGTCTAGGCTTGTGGAGAGAGAGAGAGAGAGAGAGAGAGAGAGAGAGAGAGAGAGAGAGAGAGAGAGAGAAAGTTACCGTTACCGTGGTCTCATACATCCTCTTAAATAATAGAAACTTTACTAAAATGGACTGAATAAAAGAGTTAAGTGAAGAGAGCTATTATTAGTTGCTTTAATTCATTTCATTCACATTTTTTTCTGAAAAAAAAAAAGATCTGTAATAAAAATGAGAATAAGACTCTGAAGTGCATAAGATAAGACTAAGGTTCCTGATTTGTCAGAGAAGTGTGGAGAACATTTAATAATCTCAGGAGACAGGTTAGATGTCACCAAGAGGAAGTGTGATGGCTGTGTGATGGCCAGGGCTAAAGGTTATATTCTCATGACCTGATTCAAACAGGACTGGATCAAAGAAAGGGGTAGCCAGGTGAATAAATGTTTTGAACACACTGCAGGGAAGGAAAGTGAAGAACGAAGTAATAACAGACAGACTGAGGGGTTCAGGATATAAAACAATGAAAACAACCTGAGCATGAGAAGGTCTTAGGGGAAGTGTGAACTAAAACTATGTTAGGATCCCATTGGACTCCAATCAGACTGGTTGTCACTAACAAAACAAATACCAACACTAACTTAGTTCATCAAGCAGGGAGACATTGAACTCGAAGCCTTAACCCTTCTAACTAGTGTTCAGAGAGCTAAGAGGTTCTCAGTGCACTATCAGAAGAGAAAGGGAATAGTCAATATAACCCAGCCACAAAACCTGAGAGAAACAACAGAAACAAGCCTGGAGGACATCCCTGTCTAAAACTGGAAAAAGTATACAGGAATCTTATCCTGACCCTGACCCTGACCCTGACCCTGACCCTACCTTAACCCTAACTCTAATCCTAA
>NC_034610.1:46766918-46772262 GCF_900095145.1 Mus pahari | reverse complement strand
AAAAAAAAAACCAAACAAACAAAAAAGGTAAAGTTTTATCATAAATGGAAAGAAAGATGTCATCTGGTTTACCACAAATTTCATTAACTGAACACCTAATCTGTGATACTGATATTTCTATAACTCAATTCAAAGTTTAGCCAATTAACATATTTACATGCACTTTGCCCAAACATCAACTATGTATCAGATAATTTACCACCACAGTGACAAGCAGGCCCTCTTTGCTTTGGCATGGTGTCAAAGTTTATAGAAAGTATTGATGTCTAAATAGCTGTTCGAGATGATTTCCATGTTTGCTATCCATGTGGCTCTTCCACCAGGAAAACAATTTCAGGACAGAAAATTCAAAGAGTGCACTCTTACAGAGGGGAGATGGCTCTGTCAGCCAAAGGCTACTCAAGCACGAGGACCTGATGAGGATGGGCTACACTATACTTGTGGGAAACACAAGGCATGGTGGTGTACCTACAATCTCAGCTCTGAAGAGGCAAAGCTTGCTTTCCAGCCAGGTTAGTAGATTCAGCAAGTTCCTGTCAAAGGAGATATCCTGCCTCAAAAAAACAAGATGGAGAATGATCAAGGAAGACACCTAACATTTATCTCTGACCTGCATGTCAGCATGCACATGTGCATTGGATACACACACACACACACACACACACACAGACACACAGAGAGAGAGACAGACAGACAGACATACAGACACACAGAGAAAGAGAGACAGACACACAGACACAGACACACCGAGGGAGAGGAAGAGAGACTTGCAAGCAAGCAGGCTCACCAGGCTTTTTGTTTACTGACTGTTCACTGATCATTATAAAATTACCTTTCAGACCTGAAACCTTTCTTTCTTCATGTTAACAGTTTTCTCCATATCTCTGTGACAAATCAACAGATATGATCAATCCGCTTTGATCTTTTCTCTAGGACATATGTATATGTAGATATTAGTTATATACTTTCTCTTTAGCCTTCTCTAATGATGAGGAATGTAACTTATCTCCCTTATAAAGGCAAAACTGAAACTGTGCCAAGGCCTTAATAATCGCTAGACGAGAAATCAGTATCCTTTGGGTGGGGAGATGGCCCAGAGGATAAAGCACTGCTATGTAAGCCTGATGACCTATATTCAGAATCCCAGAGCCCACATAAAAGCCAGAAACTGGATCACATAACCTGTAATGACAGTTCTCCTGTAGCTAGGTGGTGGTAGAGACAAAAGACTCTCTAGAAGCTTGCTGGTTACTCAGCCTTGTAATTCCAACAATGAGTTACAAAGGGTGACCCTGTCTCAAACTAGGTGAAGGGTAAGAATGGAACCCAAGGTTGTCCTCTGACCTCTACAAATGTACATCCATTCCAAAACAAAACAAAACAAAACCAAGAGAATGCATGTGTGTGCATTTTGATTTACAACTTTCCCTATGCTTTGCTGAGTGGTATAATATCTAAATATTTTGCTGTTACTGAAAAAGAACATGTAGTGTTAGATTAAACACACGTTTTCAAAAATGTGACTTTCTTGTTTCCTAACTCTAGATTTTCAGTGATCTGGTGGCTGTGCCATCAATGCAGGAGCCATCTTCTCTGGGAGTCGGTTAGAGTCTTGGGGACTAGACTAGCTGGACACTACTAAGGAAACCATATTGTCCAAATCTTTAGATTTGAAAATGGGGCCAAGGAGAGAACTGTGCTGGTCTTGTCCCTTCTGCGTGTAGGTTTGGGTCGCCGTAACAGAGCGCCAAAGGCTGGGCCATTTCTTAAAACAGAAATTTATTGCCTCGTGATTCTGGAGACCTGGAAGTTCGACCCGTTAGCAGGTTTGCGTTCTCCTGAGGCCCCTTTTCTTGTTGTAGATGACCATCTTCTCCTGTGTTTGCAAGGGTTTGCTTGAGGCTTGTCTTTGTCCTGCTTTCTTCTGAGATCAGTCATATTGAATTAAAGTCCGTGCAAATGATGCCTCTTAGGTCTTTACTGCCAAAGACACGAAGACAGTCACGTTCTGAGGTTGCGGGAACTGGGACTTGAACTTAAGAATTAAAGCTACAGGATTTGGTCCATAAGAGAATGGAAATGTGTTGTTGAGATAAATACTTAGTGGCCCAAATGCACAAACACATGGGAAATTTTAAGCATAACTGAGTAAGATATATAATAGATTCGAACCTCTTGTAAATCTATATCATGATAGTTCGAAGTTCCTTTTAACTGTAATTTTTATTTCTTCTGAATAAAGCACATGTAACCTTCATTTGGCCCTCCATCTCATTCCAAGATAGAACAATGCTCAAAGTTTTATTAATTTTCCTGAAATGTATCTGGCGTACATGTTTCTCTAAAGAAGAGGCAATTTATTTGCTTACACCCGAGTCCACTGTTGGCAAACAGTTTTTTTTTTTTTCTGCATCCACCAATTTTAAATTTTCTAAATAAAATAAAAAAATGTAAAAATTCCATCAACACAAGTAATGTATAATAGGCGTCATAATCAGCATTATTATCAGCGAGTGAGCTATGAAGTCTGAGGAAGCGTTCGATGACCAGTCCTTCCCATACAACCTCCCAAAGAGCCCGACTGTTAACACAGGTCCAGAGGTTGGCTTCAGGCTGACCAGGCGCCCATCACTTGACACCTGATTAAAACACAGAAACATAAAGTCTATGTAAGTTACAAAAAAAAAAAAACAAAAAAAAAAAACTCATAGTGCTTTTAATAAACAAAAGAAATAGCCTAAAGCAATGACCCAACTTTGTTCTTTGGATATTTAAAAATGTTGCAGGGTATAAGAAAGTTTGACACTGATCCCTTTATAATTTAATGCATATAATCATTGCCTAATGATATACTCGTCTGAGGAAGTTTCCCTATGGATTAAGAAGCATAAAAAAAATCGGAGGTGGTAGTTTGTAATCCAGTCCATTCAGACTCATTAAGGCCACCACAAATAGTCAGTAACAGTGGTCGGAGGTGGGGTTTAGGCCATGTGGGGTTTAGACCACGTCCCTCACCAGCTCCCCGCTACCTCCAGCCTGCCATGGGGCTCGCTCACCCCTGCAATCACTTCTATCAGGCACGGGGACTCAGACTGGGACTTTTGCAGTCAAGGAAGAACGCTGCTGGGAAGACATTGGGTTGTGGAGCAGGCAGTTATTTCTGGGATTTGCAGGTTTACCTTCTTGTAAACGGTAGCCACTCCTGAATTCTCTCCTTCATCTTTCCTTCCCCCCTTTTCTCCTGTCATCTTACTGGGCATTAAGCCCAGTGGTGTTAAGGAACTTCTCTGTTGAGTCTGGTCCTGAACCAACGAACTATCACTGAATCTTTTTCCTACTCCGCACATCTTGAACAATCCAGACTCCATCATGCAGTGCCCCAATAAGCTTCCTTCCTTGTTAAGAGCCAAAAAGGACATGCCCATTACATTAATTCTCAGGCAGGAAATTCAGTCAGCTCAGTAATTTTCATGATCCTCAAAGACAATGTTAGTTACCCTTTTGAAATGGGGATGGATATTTATATTTGGAAGAATTTGGGTTAAGATTTGATGTCGAAGCGTCTCCTATACTAAATTAATTGGCTCTATCAAGCGGAGATTGTTACCTGAAACTCCCCAGGTGCGAGCTTGACCTCACTCAGCAACACTTCAGGGAAGACATACCGGGTTCCAAAAGTGCCACTGAGGGAGAACATTTCAAACCTGGTGGAAGCCGTGTCCACTGAACTACCACAGGTGCGCAAATTGGTAGTTTTACATTTTAGCAGAATGCAGATCTAGACAAGGAGTGCAAACGGAGACATGAGTCAAGACGAATGTAGAACTAGCTCCATCGAATTTCTCGGCAGTGTAGCCGTGTATCAAAATGCCAGGCTGTGTGTGTGCCGTATGTGAGCTACACCTTAAAGGTGTGTGAAGATGTTTTAATTCACTCATTAGCTTGATGCTAGATACGGTGGCATATGCCTGTAATGTCAGTAATCTGGAAACTGAGTCTGAAGAACCAAGAGTTCAAGACAAATCTGAACTTTATAATCAGGGCCACATAACAGGAAACTATTTTTATAACACCAATAATAAAGGAAAGGAAGGAGGGAGAGAGAGAGGGAGGGAGGAGGGAGGGAGGAAGAGAGGAAGGGAGGGAAAGAGGGAAGGAGGGAAGGAAGGAAAGAGTGAGGGTGGGAGCCAGCCATGGTGGTGCGCACACCTTTAATCCAAGTACTCGGGAGGCAGAGGCAGGCAGATTTCTGAGTTCGAGGCCAGTCTGGTCTACAAAGTGAGTTCCAGGACAGCCAGGACTACACAGAGAAACCCTGTCTCGAAAAAAACAAAAAACAAAAACAACAACAACAAAAAAAAAGAGTGAGGGTGGGAGGGAGAGAAGGAGGGAGGAAAAGAATGAGGGTGGGTGGGAGGGAGGGAAGAAGGAAGTCAGTTGAAATACTCTGTTCTAGAAAACTCCCTCTGCATCTTTAGCAGGTAAAACATTTCTTCCATGTTATAATAATCTGATTTACTGCTGAATAACTAATATACTTAATTATAAATCACTTCAGTCAGCAGTGCTCCCTGCAATATACTGTCAGGGGAAACAGCTATAGACATTCAGACCCATGAAGGATCCCTTCACATTCCCATTCTCCTCACTCGCATCCGCTCTAGAAGTTTCCCTGGGTCTCTAGATCATTAAATTCAGCAGCTAGATACTCTTCCAGCAAAACGTACACAGGATGTTCTCTCATGGGTCACCCCTGCAGAACTACCTCTCACACATCTCTCTACTCCACCGGGCACTGTGTCTCAAGTGGGCGATGCACTCGCCTTCGCATCATTAACAGTGCTGTTCACCTAGTCCACACCTAGTACTCAGAGGTTTGTGAAAAGGAGGCAGCATGGCTGACGTGTTTACACAGCAAGCAAAACGTCACCAGCAAGCACAGCTGTAGCACTGCAGAGCTCTTAGTCCTCAAGTATGTGACTAAGGCGGCATGGTAGGGCTCTCATGAAGCCAAGCAGGGGTGTTCTGGGAATATTCAAATGAGGTGGCTAACCTAGCTGAGGAGTGACAGAGGTCCTGCAGATGCAGCAAGCAGAGAAACCCTGTCTCGGAAAAACATAAATAAATAAATAAATAAACAAAACAAAACAAAACACCTTTCCTCCCTGAGGCACAGGCTCATAGATTTGAACGCTTGTTACTGAAGAATAAAAATTTAAAAGGCATGACCTCTACATTCAAGGGCCTTGATCCCCGGCAGGTGGCCGCACCCGGGACCTACTTATAAAAGCAATTCTTAAAGTCCCAACGCCCTCTGTGGAATGTCCCAATGCCCCAGGTGTGT
>NC_034610.1:46758623-46766628 GCF_900095145.1 Mus pahari | reverse complement strand
TCCTCTACCCCTGCGTGGCGTATGAGTTTCGACCCCAGCATGCTGGCCTGAGCTCAATAAACTTCCTCGTGTGATTACAGCAAGTTCGGTCTCAGTATCTCACTGGGTGTGCGCTATTCCCGAGACTTGAGTGAGGGTCTCCTCTGGGGGGGTCTTTCAGTTACCAGGGAGTAACACTATTTGAAAGCATTAGGAGTTGTTTAGGAGTTGTTGTTACTGGGGGTAACCTTTGAAGTTTCAATAGCCCAAGTCCCTTTCTTGCTGTCCAAAGGTCTGGGTGTAGAACTCTGAGCTACTCTTCCAGCGCTGTGTCTGCCTGCCTGCTAACAACTCTCCCCACCATGATGATAACAGGCTAACCCTCTGAAACCCTACAAAAGCCCCCAATTAAAGCTTTCTTATATATGAGTTGCCATTGTCATGGCATCTCTTCACAGCAATAGTGACCAAGACATGTCCCAACTTGTTTTGGGGCATGGTGTTTCATCTCAGCAATAGAAACCCTAACTAAAATACTTCCTGAAGTGAGATGTACATATACTGTGCTGAAAACTGTCTCCATTGATTATCATTGACATTCAGTTTTGCTCGGCACTGGATCTTCTGGCGCTGACATTACCTGCAGGTAGTACTGCCCCTCCACGGTGTGCAACCCGTCAAATGCTCCAAAGGCATAAACCTCATCTGCTCGCTTCTCAGACATCTGGTAGCTTAGGTGACAGCAGAGGTCGTTCTGACAAACAGTGTGATTTCCTTTGATCCCTTTGAGCTCCACAAAGGTAAACTCATCGAAAAAGACAATACTCTGAAATTCCTGGTTTTTAGTTGGGGTTGATTCTACACTGCTGGCGTAGGAAGTCCAGTTCACCGGGGAGTGACTTGGGTGGGAATCCAGCTGAGCGAGGAGGAGTTTTCCTTCCTGGGTCTTCCTGTCATAGTGAAAGACCCTCGGAGAATCAGGTGCATAGATACCACTCCCTGGAAATACAGTAGGAAACAGGAAAATAAAGAGATTTCATGATAATCACTGGTATCTAAAACTCATTGTCTTATTCCCTCTAAGCAGCATATTATACTAATTCCCTTAAAATATACTGGGCAGAGACAAAGAAAGATGAAATCCAATAGGACAAGACAATAAAAAGAATTTTACATACACTGGAATTTTGAAAATGAAGAAAAGGTTCACTTTCCAGTTGAGTGATATTGCATAAATCTAGCAAATGGGGACAGGCATTATTTTGATGTTTATTATTTTATTTCCTTTGGATTATTTTAGTCTTCTGGATCCTGGAATTACAACTGTGCAATATCCCACACAGAGACAAAAATAGTTTACCTAGAGATTGAATGGACAGCATATCACCAACTAAATATTCAAAACTAGGAGTTGGGCTACAGAGGTGGCTCAGTGTTTAAAAGCACTGGCTGTTCTTCCACTAAGAAGACCTAAGAACATAAGTTTGATTCCCAGCATTCATATGGAGGCTCACAACTGTTTGTAACTCCAGTTTCATGAAATCTGATGTGCTCAAAGGGTACTACACACATCTGTTGCACAGACATACATGCAGGCAAAATATACACACACATATATTATTTATACCCATATATAAGTGTATATTGGATTAATAAATATATATGTTTTACTACATACTATATATGTCTTTTCTATTATATATATAGTAGAAAAGTATATATATATATATATATATATATATATTCTATTAAAAGACTACATTAGCTTTAGGAGTTAAAAAATAAAAGATTGGAGGAGCTAGAGAAAGAACCCAAGGAGCTGAAGGGGTCTGCAACCCTATAGGTGGAACAACAATATGAACTAACCAGTAACCAGAGCTCGTGTCTCTAGCTGCATATGTAGCAGAAGATGGCCTAGTCGGCCATCATTGGGAAGAGAGGCCCCTTGGTCTTACAAACTTTATATGACCCAGCACAGGGGAAGGCCAGGGCCAAGAAGTGGGAGTGGGTGGGTAGGGGAACAGGGGAGGGGGGAGGGTATAGGGAACTTTCGGGATAGCATTTGAAACGTAAATAAAGAAAATATCTAATTAAAAAAAAAGAAAAGATGTGCGTACATACTAATTTTTTAGATGCCCTCTCTAACTGAAGTTTAAAGACCACATATTACCTACCTGTCATTCTCCTCGAGGGATTATGTAGATTAGCTGCTAGGAAATTGACTCCCATGCCCATAGCCCAAGCTGAATGGAATTCAATGGCTGCCAAATGAGGAAGTACATCCATCCAGGCGGTTGGGAACAGTATGGTGTCCACCTGGAACTCTGTTACCAGGGTGACAGCGGGATCATGGAAGAGAATATCGAAACAGGTGAAGATGCCAAACTTTCCAAAGGGGGTGTCGAAAGTCACAAACTCAGGCTCCATGGGGACATTGAACTGATCTTCTCCCATGAAAATGTTTTGCTGTAATGAACAAACAATTCAGGGGAATAAAAGTCCGGGAAGCTACCTGAGACATTTCTGTACCAATACACCATATTCATTCAACACTTCACGTACAACCACTGTCTTTACAGAAGAGCAGCTCCTTAGGGAATCAGCGCCACTCCAGTAGAACAGAGCCAGTGACTCCCTTCTCAGGGCAGAAGGTGAGAGCCAGTGCACTTGTCTATACAGACAGTCTCGGATCTTAAAATTAACAGTGAAACAGACAGCTATTGACAAAACACCCTCACCGTGTGCAGAGAACTTCCTTCGGTCCTTTCTCAGGACAAAATCTGTTCCATAAGATCTTTTTAGTTCAACTTTGACTCATGACCTCCGCAGAGTTTTAAAAGTCAAAGCCCAAAAGATGACAGATTGGTTCAGTGAAGGTGGGTTCAAGTGATTGTCACCTACCCCAGGTGACCTGCTCCTGGATTACTGAACTCACTGGGAATGCCTTGGGTCTCCTTATAGGAACTCATCACATCTAAATACTGCCCTCTCTGCTGTCACCAATCCCCTCCAAAACACATTTATTATTGTAAATAATAATTATTCTCCCACTCACCTTTATTTAATTAATTAGTTAATATTAAGTAATTACTTTTTAACGGCTATTGATTAATTAATATTAATGTTGATTGGTATTAATCAATATGTTATTTGATGTAGATTATTATTAATGAATATCACCTAATATCTACATTGATGTGTATTAATATTGATGAGTGCTAATTAATTAATCAATTAATTAACTGTACCTTATGGTATCTCGCAACCAGTTTACCCTGGGAATCAAACACCACATCAGTGTTGTACTGGAATCTGCCGTCAGGTGGACAGTGAGAGTCACTGGTATTACACGGCTTCTTGTCTCCCATGTTGGCCACGACGTAGATTGAGTTGTTCTTGGCCAAGCAGCTGAGCCTCTCCTGCACCGGGGTAGAGCCAAATCTGGTATATATTTCCGTTGGGAGAGAATTTTTTTAAAGTCTGGATTAGTTTTTATCAAAAAAATCTATGGTTTGGTGTATACAACAATTCAAAATGATAGGTAGGGGGAAAAAGGGGTTAAGACAACAAAAGGCTTCAGAGGACGCCAGTAGTGCGAATTTGGCCGTAGAAATATATTCTGGGGTTAAGAATCTATCCATACCTATTTCTGAGTCATACTATGTGTCAAACATGTAACTCTACATGCAGCTGTACATTTGTTTTAGACTGTCTGCAGCATACCCTGAATATTGTAAAGCTAATCCTTCTGTGGTCTGTTCATGAAATAAGGCCTGATGGGAGACACACTAGGAAATAAATTCATGACTCAAAATTCAGAACTGGAGGGAAGCTGGAAAACAACAGAATAAAGAACACTCTGGAATCTGACTCCTAGACACAACTGCACTGCAGAATCTGTCCTGACTAGTCTGCAATTCTGCAGTCCATTCAATGGCCCACAAGGTAGTTAAGTTCCTCCACTCTGTTCTGATTAGCAGTGGCTATTCTCCGCCCAGCCCCAGCCCCCCCAGCCCCAGCCCCAGCCCCAGCCCCAGCCCCAGCCCCAGCCCCAGCCCCAGCCCCAGCCCCAGCCCCAGCGGGCTGCCCTGTCGTAAGATGGCCCTGCCAGGCTGCCCTGCACTGCGTGAGACTGACCTGCCCTGCCATTCCTCTCCAATCTGATGTATGATGTTGCCATGAGTCTAAATGACTAGGCCACAGGAGCACAGATTAAAGTCCTGAGACTCCGAGTCTCCTTTTAAGTTGGTTTATCTCCACTATCCAGTGATAGAAGCAGAGATCTGACCAACCCAGGGCCTGCTCAGTGTCTTCAACTCCTGTTCCTGGTAAAACAAGAAGAGGCTCATGACTGAACTGAGCATGGGCTTGGTTTTTGTTTGTTTGTTTTTGTATCTGTGAGAAATTCTCATATGTCTACAGAGTAATGTGATCCTATCTGTCTACTCTCCTCCTCACGTCTCCCCCCCACTCGCTACCCTCTGTATACTGCTAAGTTTACCTTTTAGGGTTGTCACAGGGGATCCAGTTTACTTGAGGGTCTGGTATATCCTCCAGGTACGGGTAGATAGTGTCCCTGGTGAAGCGCACACCGTATATGCCATCTTCTGGAGTCACAATGATGTTCGCACCCTGCGAGAAGCGGAGAGTTACAACACTTCTCAGGCAGACTGACTCTCAGCGGTGGGCTGCAAGAGTTGAGGGGTTAAGGGTCTGGCTGGGCATGGTAGGGGAGCTCAGTGAGTCAAGGCTAGCCCAGAATACACCGCAAGCTCTAGGACAGCCAAGATGGCATAGAGAGATCTCATCTCAAAAGACAGGGTTGGGGCAGATGGGGTACTTTTTAATCTTATTCTTCAGTTTTCTCTATTTTTCTTTTCCCAAGCTGTTTGCTTGTGTTGTGTTGTGTTGTGTTGTTGTGTTGTGTTGTGTTGTTGTGTTGTGTTGTGACACAGGATCTCACGTAGCCCACCCTGGCCTCAAACTCACTGTCTGTATGGCATAGAATTAGCTTACAGTCCTGATGGTCCTACCTCTGCCTCCACCTCCCACGTGCTGAGGTTATATGTATGCATCTGCGTTTCCCACGCACTTTCATTTTCTAATCCTGCCCCTATCACACCGGTGACTTTTTAATGCACACCAACAGATGTCTGCGCCATTCAGAGCTCTGCAATCCCCTCCACCCCTTAATTATAAACCCATTTCTCCTGCCCACCCAAATCAACCCCACTTTGAACTTTGGTCAATTGTGCCTGGCTCAACTGGATTGACTCATCACTCAATCCCTGTTTGGTACCTCAGAATTCTCCTGCATCTCAGGAGATAGGACACAGTACACTGGTCACCTAGCCTATCCCTTGCCTAGAGGCAAGGGGCACTTTGGGATTGGAGAACTACCTTGAAGATTGCTGTGGCCTTTAAAGAAACAGTTGGACTAAGGGTGAAATATCAACATGTAATATGTATATGATGTATATGTATATGTATATGAATATGTGTATGATGTATATGTATATATATGATGTATATGTATATGAATATGTGTATGGTGTATATGTATATGATGTATAGGTATATGAATATGTGTATGATGTATATGTATATGATGTATATGTATATATATATGATGTATATGTATATGAATATGTGTATGGTGTATATGTATATATATGATGTATATGTATATGAATATGTGTATGATGTATATGTATATGATGTATATGTATATGAATATGTGTATGGTGTATATGTATATGTATATGTATATGTATATGTATATGTATATGTATATGTATATATATGAGGTATATGTATATGAATATGTGTATGATGTATATGTATATGATGTATATGTATATGAATATGTGTATGGTGTATATGCATATGTATATATATGATGTATATGTATATGAATATGTGTATGGTGTACATGTGTATGTATATGATGTATATGTATATGAATATATGTATGGTGTATATGTATATGAATATGTATATGGTTATATGTATATGTACATGTATATGTATATTAATTAGTTGGCTACTGGTCTTACTGTGTGTGTAACCCTGGTTGGCCTGGGGCTCACAGGGATCTACTTGCTTTGAGAGGCCTAGGAGTAAAAGCACATGCTGCTATACCCACCACACTGGTGTGTTTTTACGTGTTACTGTCAACCATACTTCACATGTCCCTGGTGTATAATTGACCTCTGAGTTCTTGCTTAAACCCTTCTATGCAAACCACACTCACATTGCAAAATTTGCTTTCAACTTCACACGTCATCCAACTTAAGGACACTAGCAGACACAGTGCAATTAAAATGAACGGATGACTGTAATACTTAGTGTCAGGAGTTTGCAACCAGTTTCATTGTTTCAGGCTGTAAGCTGAATGTCTGTGGCCATACACGCTGAACACCCCTAGATCTTGTCAAATTGTAAATGCACGCAAACAAGGTATGCTGAAGTTATTTCAGTCTTTAAAAAAAAGCAACTGAAGGGGGTGTGGCTCGAGAGATGGTTCAGTGGCTGAGATCACTGGCTGCCCTTCCAGAGGACCCAGATTCAAGTCCCAGAACCCACATGGCAGCCCCCAAATTCCTTGGAAAGTTCCAGGAGATCCAATACCTTCTTCTGACTGCTCTGGGTACCAGGCACACGTATGGTGTGTACTCGCAGGCAAACCACTCACACACACATAAAATAACCATTTTTCGAAAGGAGAATAGCAAATGGTCTTTGCTGTGTTTATAATGTTCCTTTCGTGTATAGCAGAAAGGAAAAGACCAAAGTGCTATTTAGTTCCTCAAAGTCCTGCTTAAATAATGAGCAGAATGTTATTTTCAAACTCTGTTCCCTTCCCTCCCCCTTTGTCAGGGATGTGTAACTGTGTTTAATAATGTTGAGGTGAAAGGATTCTAATTGTAAAACAAAGCAACTCGGCTATGCTAATGTAGTGGGCGGAACTGACTCCTACAGGAACCCTGCTTCCAGAGAGCCACCCCTCTCCCTACCACACGTCCCCTCCCCCATCCTCAGGACCAGGTACTCGGGAGAGAGGCGATAGGATACCTGCTTCGCTGCGGATACGATCGCTCCTTCCAGAAGGTCCAGATTCTGGTTCATTAATGCCAGAGCCTCACTGTGAGACACTGGCAACAGGGTGTCTTTAGGCAGGATCACAGCATGCTCGTAAACAGCCGCGAGGAAAGTATCCAGCGAGCTGGCTTTTAAAACACAGAGGACAGAGAACGCTGCGGTACACGCCAGCCACCAAGACATGTTCATGCTGAAGTCCAAAGACTGCGGGAAACCAAAACGTTGCTGGATACTTTTATAAACAAGGCGCGAGTCACGTGGTTCCCAGACCTTGGTAGCATTAAAAAAAAAAAAAAAAAAAAAAAAATTTAAGGTTAATTTTAAGAAAACTTTGTCCCTGAAAGCAACAGTTTCAGAAATGTCCTTGGTTCTCTGGTCAGGAATGCAGAAGGGAACAGAGGTTATTTATCTCCTCCTAAGTGAGCTCCCGCCCATTGCCTGGAGGTCACACGTGAGGGTGGGACAGGAGTCTAGTCCCTGTCTGGCGAAAGCTTTGGAACCGTAACTCCAGATTTTCAGGGAAAAACGTGTGTTATAGCGATCAGCCCATCTCAGATTTTATGATTATCCCGTCAGAGGGCAAAGTTACAAAAGCTTTGATGAGGGCTCTGTGGAAGCCCACTGTGGAAAGCTATTTCTTAGGCTTGGGGGATACCTAACATTCCAAACTACCCGAGAGATAAGAGGTAATAGTCCATCTGGGCGTGGGAATGTCAATCATCTAGCCAAAACGCTGCCCCTCACAAAGGTGGATTCTCTTTAAGCCAAGCTAGGAAGAACAATCATTCCTTACAAAAATATTATGCTCAGTGACCCCCACCCCTGTCCTGAGGGCAGTTGCTCCAAAGCCGTCTTAAGGTGCCATTGGCTCAGAAAAGTGTTTCTCTCTCTCTCTCTCTCTCTCTCTCTCTCTCTCTCTCTCTCT
>NC_034610.1:46749005-46756505 GCF_900095145.1 Mus pahari | reverse complement strand
GATTATATAGGGAAGAGCTGCTTGGGGAAGGGCAGCCCCGCCCATGGGCTGGAAAGTTCAGTGGGTGCCAGGTAGGGACTGAGGGATGCTGGGAGAACCTGGAGGCCAGGTCCTCTCTGATGTAAAATACGCACCTCAGTCCCTTGTTCTGGGGTCCAAAACCAAACACAACCGGGCATGGTGGCGCACGCCTTTAATCCCAGCACTTGGGAGGCAGGGGCAGGCGGATATTCTGAGTTGGACGTGGCCAACCTGGTCTACAAAGTGAGTTCCAGGACAGCCAGGGCTATACAGAGAAACCCTGTCTCGAAAAAAATCAAAAACATAAAAATAAAAAAGAAAATAAAAAAATAAAAGAAAACCAAACAAACCTTTAATCAAAGCACTTGGGAGCAGAGGCAAGCGGATCTCTGAGTCAGGCCAGCCTGGGATACACAGTAAGTTCTAGGACAGCCAGGGCTTCATGGTGATTCACAAGAGCCTAATCCATGTGGGGAAGCAGAAACAACCCCCCCCCCCCGCTCCTCTAAACGTGACAAGGGGGATACTGACTCTCACCTCCACTGCCTTGTTTGTGCCTCAGCAACAGAAGGAAAATGGAGGCTCGTCTAGAGCGCTGCAGCCTGAGGAGAGACTTGGTGAAAGGTTGAGGCCCCACCGCAGGACTAGAGAATGCTTCCCACAGCCCTGCATGCCTCCAGGGTATCTATCCAACATTCCCGGACGACTAAACATAGCTAGACAGGAGCGAGACTCCGGAGGCTGCAGCTCTTGGGTGGCATGAGCTGGACCTGGATACCAGAAGCACCAGTAGCTTCCTTTGAACTCTTGTGCTGGGCCTTCAGATCTTTGACATCCCCTGGGATCTGGTCTGCTGTAGCCTGATAAGCTATGTGTAGCAACACATAGGCACTCTGCTATTAGAGACCGTTCCAGGGGTGGGATCTATAGGAAAAAGGCTCCGAATGCTGAGAAATGTTCATAGGAACCTTCAGACGTCACCGGACTGACCTGCAAGGATGGAGCACATTACTTTTTTGAGGAGAAAAATAGACATAACTCTCCCTAGAAAAGGGGCAAGATCTCTTTAGTCTGGGAGTGATGGCATACACCAATCATCCAGGCATCTAGGCAGGAGGTTCAAAAGTTTGAGAATGAACTAAAGTATATGATCAAACTCCACCTACAAAGGGGGTGGGGGATGTGCCTGCCCTGGCAGACAGTCGATGTTCATAAGTTGGAGAATTATCTAAAGTACATGAGAAGGATCTAAAGTACATGGTAAAAATCCAGAGAGAGACAGACGGACAGACAGACACAGAGACAGACAGACAGAGACAGGCAGACAGAGACAGAGACAGACAGAGAGAGAGGCCTACCCTGGCAGAAACTTGATGCACCAGAGTAGGGAATGCCCAGGGGGACCCCACCCTCTCAGAGGAGATGGGGAAGGAAGACGGAGGATCTCTGTTTTGGGGTGATGGGGGCAGTGTTTAATATAAATTAATTAATTTTAAGAAAGGGGGGAAGGGAGACACGGAGACTTAGACTCCTCTGGTCTTTGCTGAGAGAACAGTGTTGACATTCAGCCGGGTAGCAGGTCCCACAAGGACCTCAGAAATGACTCCTGACCATGTAAGCAGACAGAACCCTCATACACTAGGGAACAGAGGTTGAGAAGGAGAACCAAGTAGGTTATCATGGCCACTTGCACTCTGAACTTGGAGCAATGTGTACAGACAGGTGTGTACAGGTTTGTGATGAAAGATTAGACATTGGCCTCTGTGTTTCTGCTAAATATAGAGAGATGTTAGTCATAACTTCAAAGCAATTCTCTGATTAACTTTACTGTAGTCCACAAAGTTGTATATAAGAATATATTTTTGCTTTTGTAATGGTTCTGTGTACCAAACTCAGAGTCTCATGCACACTCTATAAATCTTCTACCATTTAGCTGCGTCTCTGGCTACCTTTATAATTTTCAATGTTGCCACAAAGAATTGTTTTTGTCATGTGACAAAATGATAATGTGGTTTAAAGATCTTTTTTGATCATATTTTCAGTTGTAGAACTGGTCAAAACTTCATCTCATGAAACAAACTTAGCTTCTTGTGGACTAAGCATAAATACTTTGGAGGTTGGGGTTGAAAGACTAATAAAGATGTCTTTTGGGTTTTGCTGATTGTTTGTTTTTTTTATTTTTCTGAGATATGGTTTCTCTGTGTAGTTTGGGCTGCTCTGAAATTCCCTCTGTAGACCAGGCTGGCCTAGAACTCACAGAGATCCACCTGTCTCTGCCTCCTGAGTGCTGGGAGGAAAGGTGTGAGCCGCCGGGCCTGGCTTTAATAAAAAAATGTTTTCACATAGATTTAAGCATGAGGGTTAAGAGAGAAAGGCTCTCAGAAGAAAGGACCATGTCCAAAGGCCCTCTTGTCTTAGCCAGAATCTGGTTCATCTAAACAGAGAGAGGCCAGCAGAAACTGGAGCAGGACAGAAAGGAACTCCTTCCGAGTTACTTTCCTCACAAGGTGTGGGCAGGCACACGGCCATGTGGAGGAGAAGGAGCTTGACTAACATCGGATTGCTCCAGTTGACGCCTAGGAGAACGGGTGAAAGCAGAGGTCACTGCTGAGTCAAGAGAAGCTGGCCTGCTGGGTCTCTGCAGTTGAATGAAAAGAGAGAGAGAGAGAGAGAGAGAGAGAGAGAGAGAGAGAGAGAGAGAGAGAGAGAGAGAGAGAGAGAGAGAGAGAGAGAGAGAGAGAGAGAGAGAGAGAGAGAGAGCAGGGTTATATGAAGAATGGGTAGCTGGGGGGAAGGAAGCGTCTGAGCTGGAGGGAGCCTAGAGACCAGTGTGAGGTTTGACATTCTAATAGGCACCAAAGGTAGCCTATTAGAGTGGAACCAGCTTCACAGTCCCTGGGGAAATGCTGGCTTTTATCTAACCTCCAGAAGTCCTCTATGGTCTAGGTTAAGCCCATTTCTGGATATGTGGACTGCCTTTGGAATTTGGAGAAATAGAGCTTGGGGAATTGGCATTTCTGCTCAACCTGACAATTTGCTTTTTGTTTTGCTGGACTTCGGAGGGGGAGGGGTTGGTACAGGGGGTGAAACTGGTCCTCATTATGTACTTCTGGCTGTCCTGGAACTCATTGTATAGACCAGGCTGGTCTTGAACTCACAGAAATCCAACCACCGCGCCGTCTTTCTAGTGCTGAAATTAAAAGCACAGACCATCACTCCTGGCAAAGCTCTTCATTTGTAAGTCATGGCAAATAAAGTGAAAAGTCAAACTGTGTTGCATGTCTTGGTGTTGGCAGAGGGGTGGGGTGGGGTTGCAGAGGTAAACCTAACTGTGGTGTGTGTTGGCAGTGGGGTAGGGTGTGATGCAAGGTACACCTCACTGTGGTATATGTGCCTGTGTTGGTGGTGAGGGCAAGGTAGTTTCAAGATTTCAGTTGCTTTGTCATGATGAGCAAGAGCTGAGAAATGTGAGACATGGTGGTGTACACTTTTAATCCCAGTGTTTGGGAGACAGAGGTAAACTGGCTTCTATGAGTTCAAAGCTGGGGTGGTCCCCATAGTGAGTTCCAAGCTATCTAGAGCTATGTAGTGAGACAGGTTCTAAAATAATCAACTGTCTTAGGGTTTCTATTGCTGTGAAGAGACACCGTGACCAGACAACTCATACAAAAGAAAAAACATTTAGTTGAGGCTGACTTACAGTTTAGAGATTTACTTAGCCCATTATCATCACGGTGGAAAGCACAGTGTCATGCAGGTAGACATAGTGATGGGGAAGTACCTGAGAGTTGGACATCTGGTTCCACAGGCAGAAAGAGAGTGATACTGGGTCTGGCTTGGGCTTTGGAAACTTCCTCCATCAAGGCCACACCTCCTCCATCAAGATCACACCTCCTCTATCAAGGCCACACCTCCTCTATCAAAGCCACACCTCCTCCATCAAGGCCACACCTCCTCCATCAAGGTCACACCTCCTCCATCAAGGCCACACCTCCTCCATCAAAGTCACACCTCCTCCATCAAGGCCACACCTCCTCCATCAAGGCCACACCTCCTCCATCAAAGCCACACCTCCTCCATCAAGGCCACACCTCCTCCATCAAGGCCACACCTCCTCCAATAAGGCTATACCTGCTCTGTGGACATATGGAGGTCATTTTTATTCAAACCTCCCTACGGAAAAAAAAATAAAAATAAAAATTGCTGAGAAACGATTCTAAGGTCTGAGTTTAAAGCCATCTTTAATAAAACGCTACACAATTGTGTATGTAACAAGCTGCACAATACTGAGGAAGCTGAGGTCACTATGATGCACTCCAGATAATTGTCTAGGATCCAAAGGAGTCTAGAAGAAACTCATATGTGTCCACAAGAAAGGAATTTGACCATAACTCACATGGACAAAGGAATCAAAACCTTGGTTTCCTGCCATGTTTACAGCTGAGGACCACATAGCTCCTGCAGAAAGAACTGAAGAATAATGGGACTCGACATACCAAAAAGCATTTACTATTTCCCAGATTGTTGCTGACTTCTAGGTACTGAAGTAAGTGATAGTGGATGGAAACAAAACAAAACAAAACAAAAAAAACCAAAACACTTAAGTCTAGAAATTCTCTGTCATTTTCTGTAGGGATCAGAGGTGTCTCTGAATTCAGTGAACCTCAACTGTCATCGTACAACCCAGAGAAGTTATCTGTTTTCAGTTGAACGAAAAACCAATAACTCTTCCCTAAGTTAATCAGTGATCCACCTGGAAGAGGACTCTCAGGACCAAGCTGAAGGTAACTGGAGGAAAGGTGAGGTGTCTCCCAGGAAGCTCTGGACAAGCACGAGCCACCGTAAATCCCTGAGTGCTGCGATCCAGTGCAGTCAGTAAATTGGACTACAGTAGCTTCATTAAAAAAGATGAAAGGGTTCTGAAAGAGACCATCTGTTTGCTTATTACTAACTTACAGACTATAATAACAAGACATTGGGACCACTTGCATAACCATAAAGTATTCAGTTACCTGATACCCTTGTTCTTTAAGGTCAATGCCTATTTGTGTATACAAAACTCACCTTGTGTATTTCTAAACTATCTATATTAGGATTCATGAAAGAGAAAGAAGGAAGGAAGGAAAGGAGGGAGGGAGGGAGGGAGGGAGGGAGGAAAGAAGGGTAATTGTGGTGGTTTAAATGAAAATGGATCCCGGGGCTGGTGAAATGGCTCAGTGGGTAAGAGCACCCCACTGCTCTTCCAAAGGTGCAGAGTTCAAATCCCAGCAACCACATGGTGGCTCACAACCATCCTTAACAAGAGCTGACTCCCTCTTCTGGAGTGTCTGAAGACAGCTACAGTGTACTTACATATATAATAAATAAATAAATCTTTAAAAAAAAAAAAAAAGAAAATGGATCCCACAGACTCACAGAAAGTAGCATTATTGCAGGTGTGGCCTTGTTGGAGGAAGTGGGGGGGGGGGGTGTAGATGTTGCGGTTTCAGAAGTTTAAGCCAGGCCCAGTGGTTCACTCGCTCTTTCTGCTGCCTGTGGATCAAGATGTAGAACTCTCAGCTCCGTCTCCAGCACCATGTCTGCCTGCGTGCTGCCCTGCTTCCCACCATGATGATAATGGACTGAACCTCTGAAACTGTAAGCCAGCCCCAATTGATTGTCCTTTGTAAGAGTTGCCTTGGTCACAGTGTCTCTTCACCACAATAGAACCCTAATTAAGACAGTAATAAGTCAAAAGGATGGAAGAAAGAGAGAGAGAAAGAGAGAAAGAGAAGGGGCGTGAGTTATAAAATAGTAGCCCACACAATTATGGCTACTGTGAAGGAGTATGATGTACTATCTAACAGCTAGAGACTATGAAGGACAAAGTCACAGTCTGAGGGCCTAACAACTCGAATGTTCATGGTGTCAACTTCAATCTAGACATAAAGGTCTGAGTGCCAGCTCACACAGGCAGAAAAACCTGTTTTCAACTCCTCTGCCTTCCAGAGACTGGGTGCCAGCTACTGATAGGAGATTTAATGTTACTTTGGCCACGTTTCCTTGTACCCTCTGTTTAGAGACTATCATAGCTGGGAAGACAAGATTTTCTGTCAGGAGGCCAGACCATGAGGCCCCTTGCTCACGTTTCATCAGACTAGAAAGCACAGATTGCTCAGGCTAGAAATGTACCCCAAGGCTGTAACCCTCCAGGCTCACCCATTTCCAATGTCCTATTATGGAACCCAGTTATCCATGTCCTGTCTCCTGATGGTGCCACAACCACCCAAAACATTGCCGCCTGCTGAGAACTGAGTTAAAGTACATAAGGTAGGGTGGGGTGCATTTTACACCCAAAACATAGCATCTACCTAAAGTAGACCCTTGCTTAACTCAGCCTACCAGTTCTTTGTTATTGTGTTTGGGACAAAGTGTCATGTAGCCCAGGCCAGCGCTGGGCCGGACCACGCTCCCACGCTCCTGCCGCCACCAGCAACTCTTGCCAGCTAGCCCCCCTGCAGCATCTGGCACACTTGTCTCTGGCGCCTCTACTTCTTCCTCAGCCATAAACCCATGTAGTCAGCGATCCCACATTCCAGTAACTAAACGGGACCGCCAACCTCACCGTTGCATATCACAAGACCCAGTAACTCAGTTAAATCAGGACTCTTAAAGTTTAGTTAACCAAACAGATTTACGTATCAATAATACCACAATTTATAAGATGCCAACAGAATGATTTCAGAGCCAATTGATAATGATAAAAGTTTTATCCCAATAAATCTAACCTACGATACCACAACTACATGTGGCTGGTAAATGCCATGCAGGTTCCCATCCGCAGCCATCTTCCTTCTCGTCCTACCCTGAGCGTTCCCTGTCTCTGCAACTCTTAGTGCTGCCTCCCCTTTCCCTGTCCAATGACAGACCTCCTCTGCACTAATGTAATTGGACAGGGAAAATCCTGCGACAGGATGGTCATACACATTCATATAACCCCATCTTTGTAAAAGAAGAGACAAGAATCTTTGGAACTTGTGGGCCTCTAGCCTGACTGCCTCAAGGAAATGATGTGAAAAGTGATAGAGCAGTGCAGCAGTGTTGTTCTCTGGCTTCTCCATATGTATACACACACACACACACACACACACACACACACACCTCCATACACACACATTCACACACAAGAACCATGCACATAACCCTCCATACACACACACACACACACACACACACACACTCACAGAGACACATAAGCGTGTATGTACAAAGAGGGAAAACAAGATGAAATAGATAAGAGGAGAAAGAATTGCAGTGGAGAAGTGTGGTATGGGGTGGGGGTAAATGCTTAGAAACAATAAAAAGGAAAATAGAGGGCTGGAGAGATGGCTCAGCGGGTAAGAGCATTGACTGCTCTTCCGAAGGTCCTGAGTTCAAATCCCAGCAACCACATGGTGGCTCACAACCATCTGTAATGAGATCTGATGCCCTCTTCTGGTG
>NC_034610.1:46727617-46746535 GCF_900095145.1 Mus pahari | reverse complement strand
ACTGTGAGCATCCAATGCCTGGCAAAGACAGAAGTGGAGAGTCATTTTTAATAAACCAATAAAATAAAACCAAGGTACTAAAAAGTGTAGAACAAGAGAGAAAAAAAAAAAAAAGCTAAAACTAAGGCAAAGAAAAAAATACTGCCCAATAATGGGAAAAACATACGGACGAAACCAGATGACTGTTTGAAGGGAAGTTAACAAAAGCAGAAAGCATCTTAGAAAATCACAGTACAGTACAAATGCTGGTGACCTTGTAGAGAGCAGAAATGATGCACACCAGGTTCTTCCTGGCTCCTGGAAAGCTGCTGAGTGCCAGTCACTGGCACAGAGGCGGGCAGGCTCAGCTGAATACGTTCACTCTTGTTTCTCCTTCGGTTTATGCTGCTACAGAGCAAATGTCTAAGGCAGTGGTTCTCAACCTTCCCAATGCTGTGACCCTCATGTTGTGGAGACTCCCTTCCCCCCAACCATACAGTTAGTTTTGTTGCTAGTTCAAAAGTATAAATTTGCTACTGCTATGAATCGTAATGTAAATATCTGATGGGCAGGATATCTGGTATAAGATGCCCCCAAAAGGGTCGGGATCCACAGGTTGAGACCTACTGGTCTAATACTTCTTTGCATATTAGGGCCCTCTGCTGGCCACATTTGGTTTTGCAGTCTATAGAGTAGAAGATTGTCCCGGACCAGAGGTCCTCCACACCCACGCCCCAAACCCAGAATAATTGTTTTAGTAAGGGGTGTCTCCCAAGGGTGCCAGGAGAGTGGAAAGCAACTGTAGCAATCACTACCTTCAGAACAGGCAGCGTTCTATCTTCATATGTTCCAGGCCTTCTGAGAACTAACCAACCAAGAGGGAGCATAGAGCTGTGGGTGTAATGCACACTCCTGGAACTTCAGCGTCCTTGGGCTCTAACGTAGTAAGTAACTGACAGTTAGGTCCATCTGCCAGGCTCAGGTGCAAAGCCATCACACTCCTGGTTTGTGTGGGTGCTTTTCTTAGGCATTTATGGCTATTCCCAGTCTTGCACTCTTGCCCCATGAGTGTCTGGGCCTGCTGCTTTCTGTGTCTGCCTCTCTGGGCCCTTCCTCACCCAGGATTAATGCATACATTTTTAGAAAGTATTTCTTTTTTTTTTAAAGATTTATTTATTTATTATATGTAAGTACACTGTAGCTGTCTTCAGACACACCAGAAGAGGGAGTCAGATCTTGTTAAGGATGGTTGTGAGCCACCATGTGGTTGCTGGGATTTGAACTCTGCACCTTTGGAAGAGCAGTCGGGTGCTCTTACCCACTGAGCCATCTCACCAGCCCTTCTTTTTTTTTAATGTACATTGGTGCTTTGCCTGCATGCGTAAAGGAGTCGGATCCTCTGGAACAGGTGTTGCAAGCGGTTGTCTGCTGCCACTTGGGCTCTGGGAATTGAACCTGTATCCTTTGGAAGAGCAGCTAGTGTTCCTAACCATTGATACATCTCCCTAGCCCCAACCCACCTATTTTAATGCTACTATCTTTCAGAAGTGTCCCTGCCACGTAATCAGAAATGATTTACCACCCTACTGAACATCCACGTCTAGTCAAGGTACCATGAAATCAACCTTCACCTGTGGAATCATTATTTGTGTACAACAGAGCCGTTCCTGCAAAAGAAATCCTCTTCTTAAATACACAGTCCACATTCTATATTTGCATGAACCTGAACACTTACATGAAAGCTGAGTGCAGTTCCAACTAACAAATTGATGCTATCCCACGTATTCGCCTGCCCTACGGTAGCCTGTTTTCATTTGCTCACAGCACAGTATTGTATACTGGCTACATTATAAAGAAAAAAATTGACTTTGGCTCGTGGTGCTTGTTTGAAAACAAGGGCATACTCTTATGGCTAAAGACGCTCCATTTTATGCTAAACATGATCTTGGTCCCCACCAGCCATTTGTCTGTGACTCCAGTCCCTGGAAGACAAGTTCCCAGTAACCCTGATACAGTGACGCCTGCCCCAAATGCACAACCATGACCATCTACTTGCTATGATATGACTAACTGCCTTTTTGCTTCTGTAACTTGCTTACGCATATAACCAGAGATTGTTTTGAGTTGCCTAACTACTTAGCAGAACAGACAGATTTTGCTTGCTGGCGTAGATATCGAAGGTCTTCCTGTGGTTTTTCCCTGTTAAAAGTCCTTCCCCGGGAACTGAGGGCCCTGAAGGGAACAGGGACTTCACAGGAAGACCATCAGAGTCAACTAACCTGGACCCTGGGGCTCTCTCAGAGACTGAACCACAAACAAAGACGGACTAGACCTAGGCCCCTTGAACAGATGTAGCATATGTACAGCTGGGCTCTTCATGCAGTTCCCCTCAACAACTGGAGCAGGTTCTATCTTAAAAGCTGTTGCCTATACGTGGGATATATTCTTCTAGCTGGCTGCCTTGTCTGGCCTCAGTCGGGGAGGATATAGAGATTTGATATGCCAGGATTGGGGAGGTACCTGGGGAGGCCTCCCCTCTCTCAGAGGAGAGGGGGAGGGGTGACCAGGAAAGGGGGCAGCGATCAGGATGTAAAGTGAATAAATAAAAAATAAAAAATTATTTTTTATTGGATATTTTCTTTATTTATATTTCAAATGTTTTCTCCCTTTCCAGGTCTCCCCTTCAGAAAACCCCTATCCCATCCTCCCTCCCCCACCCACTCCTGTGTTCCTTCCCTGTCATTCCCCTACACTGGGGCATCGAAGACCCTCAGGCCCAAGGGCCTCTTTTCCCACTGATGTCCAACAAGGCCATCCTCTGCCACATATTTGGCCAGAACCATGGGTCCCTCCATGTGTATTCTTTGGTTAGTGGTACAGACCCCGGGGAGCTGGAGGGGGGTTCTGATCGGTTGACACTGTTGCTCCCTCCATGGGTCTGCAAACCCCCTCAGCTCCTTCAGCCCCTTCTCCAACTTGGTTGGCTACGAGTATCCTCCTCTGTATTTGTCAGGGTCTGGCAGAGCCTCTTAAGAAACAGCCACTTAAGGCTTCTGTCAGCAAGCACGTCCTGGCATCCATAATAGCATTCAGATTTGGTGGTTGTATATGGGATGGATCTCCAGGTGGGGCAGGATCTGGATGGCCTTTCCTTGAGTCTCTGCTCCACACTTTGATTCCATATTTCCTCCTATGAGTATTTTGTTCACCCTTCTAAGAAGGGCTGAAGCATCCACATTTTGGTCTTCCTTCTTGAGCTTCATATGGTCTGTGAATTAAATCTTGGGTATTCCAAACTTTGGGGCTAATATCCACTTATCAGNGAGTACATACCGTGTGTGTTCTTTTGTGACTGAGTTACCTCACTCAGGATGATATTTTCAAGTTCCATCCATTTGCCTGTGAATTTCATTGTTTTTAAGAGCTGAGTAGTATTTCATTGTGTAAATGTACCACATTTTCTGTATCCATTCATCTGTTGAGGGACATCTGGTTTGTTTCCAGATTCTGGCTATTATAAATAAAGCTGCAATGAACATAATGGAGCATGTGTCCTTATTACATGTTGGAGCATCTTCTGGGTATATATATGCCCAGGAATGGTATAGCTGGGTCGTAAAGTAGTACTATGCCCAGTTTTGGTGAGGAATCACCAGACAGATGTCCAGAGTGGTTGTACCAGCTTGCAATCCCACCAGCAATGAAGGAGTGTTCTTGTTTCTCCACATCTTCAAAAAATAAATCTTTAAAGGCCTTTCCCAAACCCCTCCTTCAAGGTAATCTCATATTTGGCTAAGAGATCGCTCATCCTTCCTGTTAGCAGCTAATCAATAAATCTTTCTAAGTATAATTGGATTGAGGCTATGGTCTTTTCTCAGGGGTCACAAACTCTATAACACACACATCTGGTAATACTCTTTCCTTAACAGAGTCTCTGAGTAGTGTTAGACATCACAGGGTAGGAAATGGAGCTATGTGCTAGACCCTGCCCCTTGTGTCAGGCCCCGCCCCCTTTGTAGGCCCGCCACAATTACACCTACAAAACCACAGTATTCAACTATGGATCTCCGCCGTGATTATTGAAAGAACCACTTCTAAAAACCGTGGTTGAATTATATGTCCTACTGTTAGGGTATCCACCAGAGAAGATGGCTCGGACATGGGTTTAAGCCAATAGTAAGTCTTGATTAGCTGTCTGGCAACTACACTGGGTGTTCGGAATCCTAGGATAGTTTCTCGGCGTAAATTTTTAAGCACACAATAAAACGAGAAAACAAAAAAACAAGAACAAACAAACAAAATGTTCTGGGTTGACATACTCCAGTTAACAAGACAAGTTGGGCAAAAGCCGAACCACAGTGGGTCAAAGCAAAGCCGTGCCTTCTGAGACCTTCCCAGGGCTGTATGGGGTTTGATGGATTAGACTTGATTTTTGCTTCGTTTTACAGCCTGGACGGTACTTCCACCATGGAGTCAGTTGTGTTAAGTTTGGGGTACTTACTGTGGTCTGGCAGCCTGTTACATGTCCCACTCTCTTAGTCCTTCACGACGGAACTTAAATTTGATCATGAATGTTGGGCGTAACAAACCATATGCAGGCCATAGCATCGCAGTTGCTTTTTTATTTTATTTTATTTATTGTTTACTTTCATTTGCTTTGCTTTTTCAGCAGCTTACATCGTATCTCCCAATGGGACACTGCAGATCCTTGTTCTCTCTCTTTTACAGCCCCGCTCTCTGGGGTCCCCAACGAAGGGATCATTGCAGCTTCCCAGGTCCCTGCCCTAAGCGTGGAGGGTCCCTCTCAAACACTCTTCCGTAGAGGGCCATCACTAAGACAGGCAAAGCGGCTCCACCTCGGCTCCTCAGACGACCGTCTCTTGAGACCTGATGAAAGACAGATGACAAAGGGTTGATACCAATGCAAAGCTCGGTTTCCAGCAGTTACCTCCCTTTAGAAATATCCTGCCAAGCTGGGCCGTGGTGGTGCACGCCTTTAATCCCAGCACTTGGGAGGCAGAGGCAGGGGGATTTCTGAGTTTGAGGCCAGCCTGGTCTACAGAGTGAGTTCCAGGACAGTCAGGGCTATACAGAGAGAGACCCTGTCTCGAAAAAAAAAAAAAAAGAAAGAAAGAAAGAAAAAAGAAAAGAAAAAGAAAAAAGAAAATAAAAAGAAAAAAGAAATATCCTGCCAAAAGCAGGACTGAGCGGTATATCTATAGTATACATGATTTGATGGCAGAAGACTTAGCTTTATGATCTTCATCTAATTATAGAGGGATAGGGTAAAAATGTAGCAAGTGATCTCTTTTGAGGGTAGTTAAATAATGTACAAATTTAAATGTATCCTTTAAAGTCATGAGCCACTGCACAACTATTGCTGGCATTAGAGCAGCTTCTCGGCTCTCCCCTGGAGTGAGCTGCCTGCCTAAGCAGTGTTCTCCACCGTCCTGAGCACTTAACTCAAGGTCTTGTGCATGCTAGACAAAGTCTCTATCATGATCTATATTCCTAACTCCTTAAAATGTGTGTTTACCTTTTAGATTTATTTTATTGGCCTTGTGTGTATGAATACTTGACCAGCCTGTATGTGTGTCTGTTCACCACACACATGCTTGTTGCCTGTGGAGGTCAGAAGAGGGTGTTGAACATGGCTCCACTAGAATTGGAGTTACAGGTCTGCATGAGCCACCGTGTAGGAATTAAGAATCCTACTTAAACCCGGCTTCTCAGAAAAAGCAACAAGTGCTTTAAACCATCTTCTCAGATTAATTTTTATTTTATGTCTGTGAATGGTTGCCTGCGCATTTGCATTTGCATCATGTGCACACCGTGTCTGAGAAAGCCAGAAAAGGGCATCAGTGTCCCTAGAACAGGAGTCACAGGCACAGTTGTAATGCCTGACATGGATGTGCATGGATGTGCATGCTGGGACCCACACCTGGGTCCTTTGCAAGACTAGAAAGTGCTCTTGACTGCTGAACCATTCCTTCAGTGTGTGTGTGTGTGTGTGTGTGTGTGTGTGTGTGTGTTATTTGTTTGTTTGTTTTTGAGATAAGAGTCTTTAGATAGTCCTGACTGTCCTAGAACTTGCTGTAAACCAGGTTGGTCACAAACTTACAGAGATCCACCTGCTTCTGCCTTCAGTGTGCTGGGATTAAACTTTTATAGATTCATTTTGAGGCTAAGTCTCACCAATTTATCAGTTTCCACTGGCCTCAGACTCACTTTGTAGCCTGTTCAGGCCTTGAGCCTGACTTGAGCCATCTGACCTCAGCCATCAATGCAGCTTAGATTACAGATTGTGGTCTCCCAGGTCTGGAGAGCTACACTGTGTGATGGACTGTTTACCTTGAGATTCTCCATTATACAAAAGGTTAACTCCCCCAAGACTTCACAATTTGAAGAACAATGCACCCAGATTTGTCTCTCACAGGGTAAATCTGCATTTACAGCTTGTTCTGTTTCAGGGTAATGTGACCTGTGAGCCATCACCATAGACTAGGCAATAACTGCTCCCTTCTTTCTTTCTTCTTTTTTATTTGTATGTTTGTTGGGTTTTTCATTTGGTTGGTTTGGTTGGGGGTGGGGATTTTTTGTTTTGTTTTGTTTTTTTGTTTGTATAAGACAGGATTTTCCCATGTAGAACTAGCTGTCCTAGAACTCTGTAGACCAGGCTGACCTTGAACTCATAGAGATCTACCTGCCTCTGCCTCCCAAACATTGGAATAAAGGAGTAAGCCACCACCGCCCAGCCCTTTATTTCAAAGATCAGATCCTTATTACACTGGTCTACTTCATGTATTCTAAAGAAATGTATCCTCTTGAAGGCCTCTTACTTCATAATATCTTTCCAGGGCAAGTTGACTCCCACTTAGGACGATCTGTGGGAAGACATATTTTGTCCGAAAGGTGCCACTGAGAGAGAATTCTTCAAACTTTGTAAAAGCTGACCCCACGGGTTCCCCACAAGTTCTCAAGTTGGTGGTTTGACACTTCAGCAATGTACATATCTATGTAAAAGGAGGGGGAAAAAAGTAGTCATAACTCAGTTTCAAAGAATAGTTTCCATTTAAGCAGTCACAACTTGTTAAATACTAAGTCAGATTTAATGAGGCAAGATCATTACACTTTTTTGTTGCTTGTTTATTTTTGAGACAGGGTTTCTCTGTCCTGGAACTTACTCTGTAGACCTGGTTGGCCTCAGTCTCAGAGTCCTACCTGCCTTTGCCTCCTAAGCATTGAGATTAAAGGCATGTGCCACCGACACCTGGCAATTACTACACTTTTAAAGAAGGAAAAATCAATAGAATTTTAAAGGTCAGTGTTCTGCATACTTTTGATTTAGATTGTTTTGTAGGGCATTTCCCTTAGTTAAATTTCTTTAAATTCAGTCATGCGCCCATGTGTTACACTGGGTCACAAATTAATCTAGCCCCCAGCAGAAAATCCCTCAAAATACAAAATACTTTTGTCTCCAAAGTAACAAAAAGATTCATAGAAGTTGCAGTGAGTTAACTTGAACTTGCCTGCAGAGAACTTGTCAATGTGCTTCATGCTTTTCACCTTGTAGTCAAGAAAAAGAATTTGTTCTGGCTAAAATGAAACAAGTTAAATGTGCTGGGGCTGCAAATGAATCCATGATAAATGCAACATTATACCAATTAGCTGAACTTAATCCAATATTTAAGGAAAAGCTAGAATACCCCTGCTGATTATTTTATATTTTATTTGCCAATTTGACACAGCTAGGGTCATCTGGAGGTGGAACCTCAATTGAGGAATTCCATCAGATTGTAGGCAAGTCTGTGGGGGCATTTTCTTGATTAATAATTATTTATGTGGGAGGGCCCAGCCCATTATGGGTAGTTGCCACCCTTGGGCAGTGGTCTCAAGATGTATAAATAAAACAGACTAAGCGAGCCATGGGGAACAAGGCAGTAAGCAACAATCCTCCATGGGCTCCGTTAGTGTTTGCCTTGAGTTCCTGCCCAGACTTCCCTCGGTGATGAATTGTAAAGCCTTCCCTCCCTAAGTTACTTTCAGTCTTGGTCTTTCATCACAGCTATAAAGAGCAGTGACTTAGAAGAAAACGTAGCAATAAGGAATCCGAGCATTCTACCTGTAGGTAATACTGGCCTTCCACTGTATGGAGTCCATCAAAGGCACCGAGGACATACACCTCGTCCATTCGGCTCTCAGACATCTTATAAGTCAGGTGACAACACAGGTCCTTTTGGCAAACTGTGTAATTGCCAGCACTTCCCATAAGCTTGGTGAAGCTGAATTCATCAAAATAAATCATTCCCGGGAAGTCTGCCTGCCCCGATGAGAACGGCTTCACAGTCCTGGCATAAGCGCTCCAGTCAACCTCTGCAGGGGTGGCATGCTGGCGGGGCCGAGACCTCAGCTCTGAAAGCAGCAGTTGGCCACTCTCTGTCTCCATGTCGTAGTGGTACACTTGGACGGCTTCCGGGCTGTAGATGCCACTCCCTGTGGCCAACAAGGATAACGAATCGCAAATGTTGCTTCCAAACTTTTTACGGTGACAAAAGAGAACATTCTCACGGGAAATTAAACATAATTAGACAGAATGTTATTAAAGCACAATGACTTTTTAAAAAGATGTTAATTCAGTTTGACTCTGATTTCTGCGTAAAGTACTGAAGTGATCATTTGAAAGTTTTGGTTGGTTTTTTTGTTGTTGTTTTTGTTTTTGTTTTAAATAATTCCCTTTTTAAGCCAAATGAACAAGAAAATCAAAAATTCCCCCAAACATAAAGAATAATTTCTGCTCTCCAATGACCTAATTGATCTATTTGAGTTTAAAATTCATTTGTCATATCAAAAACCAGGCATGAGAAAAGTATTAATTACCCTTACTGTGGAAACTACAAGAGTAAACTCTAAAGCCAATTAAGCTTAGTAATTCTGTCATCGCACTAAAAGATTTAATTTTATTACTACTAATAGATGTTGGCTGGAACGTTCCTAGCGTTGACTTTTTCTTTCTTCTTCTTTTTTATTTTGTATCCCTGGTTGTGAGCCTAGCCTTTAATGGCTGAGCCCCCTCCCCAGTCACCACCACCAACTTTTTTCCCATTACCTGACCCCCAACCTCTTTATAACTTCAGTTTTCCTCGTGAAGCATAGAGATACTATTTGCTTCTTTTCCTTACCCAAATAAAGCTCTTTAAGCAGGAACCCATGCTCCTTGCCAGCGATGGCAGGGAATGTCTGCAATCCCAGCACTTGGGAGGCTGAGGCAGCAGGATCATGTCTGGGCTATATGCCAAGATCCAGCCTCAAAAACAGAGCAATCAATTGCCCGTCCTCAGAAAGTAAACACATAAATAAATAAATTAGATCAAAGCAGAAACCCATAGTGTTATTAATTTTATGAGAGTGGAGTTAGTCATAGAGCCATTAAGGAAAAATTTGGCTTGATAATCAGTGGGAAGATCTTTCCCAAGACAGCCCTTGCCACCTGATGGATGGATGGCCAGTTACCTGTCATGTGCATCCTGGTGTTGTGGGTGTTTGCAGCAAGCACGTTGACCCCCATGGCTCTGGCCCACGCTGAATGGAATGGAGCTGCTGATAGCAGGGGCAGGGTGTTGTACCACGCCGTGGGTAAGAGAACACTGTCAACCTGGGCGTCCTTTACAACCACCACGGCTGGGTCATAAGAGAAAATGTCAAAGCAAGTGAAGATGCCAAACTTCCCAAACGGGGTGTCAAAGGTCACCAGCTCTGAATCTTTGGGGAAATCAAACTGAATCTCTGGTTCAAAAAGATTGTACTGTGAAAGACAAGCAGAAAAGCAGGAAATTAGTATAGAACAAATACCAGTAGGTATGGTCAGTACCCTAAATCTTTTCTTCCATGTATATTGAAGTGCATATGGTTCCATGAAGATTTGCAAACATCATGCCTGTTACATAAGCTATCTATGAGTTTCCATGCTACGACATTAAGCAAACGTGTTATGCTTAAGCATCAATGAACAAATGAACTCAAATGACATCTAAGATGTGAGTGTTTCAATCTTTAAAACTGCAGAATGAACCGGGCAGTGGTGGCTCACACCTTTAATCCCAGCACTTGGGAGGCAGAGGCAGGAGGATTTCTGAGTTTAAGGCAGCCTGGTTTACACAGTGAGTTCCAGGACATCCAGGGCTACACAGAGAAACCCTGTCTCAAAAAAACAAAACCAAACAAACACACAAAAAACCCTGCAGAATGAAAATTCATTGACATTCTTTTTAATTATATCTAAGTGTCGATGTGTAAGTACATGCATGTGAGTGTGGGTGGGGTCCAACGGACCAGAAGAGGGTTCAGATCCTCTGGATTTACATTACAAGCAGTTGTGGGTGCCCAATATGGTGTTTGGAATTGAACTAACATTCACTATAAGTGCAGCATGTGCTCTTGACTACTGAGCCGTCTTTCAAGCCCATAGACGGGATGAACTCTTGATTCCTATAATTTTTAAACTCTTTCCACAGTGTTATTTAAGTATCAACAGTGAGGTCTAGCCTGTGTTAACAAACCTTATCATGTCTACTGTGGCCTTGATATAAATTAAATGAAGTTGACTTAAAATTAATTTCTACTATGGAATTGTTAAGTCTTGCTAATGCTAAGCTATTAGTTATCTTATTTTTTTCAGCCTCTACAGTGTATGTATTATATTGATGACAGCCATGAGGGGGCTGTGGTGATTTGAATGTAAATGGCCCCCACAGGCTCATAAGATAGGACACAATTAAGAAGAGTGACAATTAGGAAGAGAAAGTCTTTAAGGCGTAGGCTTTAAGGTCTCAGATGCTGAAGCCAGGCCCAGTGCCTCACTGTCTCTCCCTGCAGCCCACTGATCCAGATGTGGAACTCTCAGCTCCTTCTCCAGCAATGTCTGCCGGCATGCTGCCATGCTCTCCACCACAACAAGAATGGCCTGAACCTCTGAACTGTATGCCAGTTCAACTAAATGCTGTCTTTTAAGGGAGTTGCTGTTGTCATGGAGTCTTTTCACAGCAATAAAACCCTAAGACAGGGGTACTGAAGGTTCCTGACATTTCACAGCAGTTTGTCCTCAGCGCTAGTCACATCATTATTCTCGTCAGGCAGCTGAGTGTGCCTTGCTTTAGTATGGTCTCTCCTGAATCCTGACTGCTTCACCCAGGGAGGAGCAGAACATTGACTTGGCCGGGTATCCATTCAGTCTGATGTGTGCGCTGGTGCAATCTGTCATCAGCCACCCCCAACCCAGTGTTCCTGAGGCTATCTGGCTCCCACACTCACCCTCTTTGTGGTAGTGCATCCTACACAGAACAGTGAATGGTTCATCCAGGACAGTCATGTGACCTCAATGGGATGGAGGAATGAGGAGGCCATTTCAGGGTTTCCAAGTAACAGAAACACATACTGTGGACTTTGTTCATAAGTATAAGAACTTTGTGCTGTGCAGCTGTAGCCAAGTGACTTCTAAACACACACACACACACACACACACACAGAGAGAGAGAGAGAGAGAGAGAGAGAGAGAGAGAGAGAGAGAGAGATTTCCCTCCTTTTTTAAAGAGTCAGTTTCTTTTGGGATTTTGTTTCATAGCAATCAAATCATCATGTTGAGGTAAGTAGCAACATAGTATTTAATAATAACATATTAACATATTATATATCTCCAGATCCTCTGATATTAACTCAAGATGGAACAGCATTTCTCCTTTCCCAAAGGATATTTAATCTTTTTAAGGCTATTCTCACATCTTTTTAAACATTTTGCGACATAGTACTTTATGATTAATTCACACAGAGAATTATTAACTGGTATACAAATAAAGGAAATTGCCTTTTCAACTAGAAATGGCAATAGTTATGAAAATTTCTGTAATAGTTATATTGTCAGTATTTAACAAACAAATACACACACACACACACACATCACAAACAACAGGAAAAAAAAAACAAGTTTAATGAAGGCATGGGTAATTCTTACCTTATGGTAGCGGGCTGTTAGCCTACCCTTAGAATCGAAGACCACATTGGTATTATACTGGTAACGGCCATCCCGGGGACAGTGAGGATCAGTAGTATTGCAGGGCTTCTTGTCCCCAATATTTGCCACAATATAGATAGAGCTCTCCTTGGCGAGGCAGCTAAGTCTCTCCTGTACTGGTGTGTAGCCAAACCTAATCCAACAGATGTTACCCCAAGTGGGGTGTCATGACAGCGACCTCCTAAATATCACAGCGATGCTATATATTTCCTATAACGCAACAGCTCTAGTTCAAGAATCGGCAGGAAAGGGTTTTGAACTCACAAGCAGACTAGGGAGATGGCTCAGTGAAGTGCTTGCCTTGTACGTGTGAGGACCTGAGTTCAGCTCCCAGGACCCAGGCTCAGCACCATGCACCTATGATCTCAGCCATGAGCAGTTGGGAGTCAGCACCCAGAGGCTTGGGGTCTGCTGGCCTGCCGTGTGTGACAGGTTGCTGGCCTGCCGCGTGTGACAGGCTGCCGGCCTGCCTTGTGTGACAGGCTGCCGGCCTGCCTTGTGTGACAGGCTGCCGGCCTGCCTTGTGTGACAGGCTGCCGGCCTGCCGTGTGTGACAGGCTGCCGGCCTGCCGTGTGTGACAGGCTGCCGGCCTGCCTTGTGTGACAGGCTGCCGGCCTGCCGTGTGTGACAGGTTCCAGGGTAGTGAGAGACTCTGCCTCCAACAGGAGGACAACGCAGTGTTTGTCTTTATGGTTGCTAGTGTCTTCTACCGTGCCAGAGTCCAGGGTGAGAACCTAGAGAAGACTGAAGAGAAAATAATACTGTGTCTTAAAATGGGGTGAGAAGCTACGCAAGGACTTCAAAGTCCTCTATGAGAGGACCTTAGCAAACTCCTCTATGAGAAGGGCCTTGCCTACAACTGCACCTAGAATGTTACAGATTTGGGGCTATAAACTGTGGTCAAAAAACAATGTAGCAAGTGTCAGAAAACAGTCGGTCCTCTGCAGGCCATCCTCTATGGGGAACGTGTGCAGTGGGGACATAAACAAACGTACATCCAAAAAAAATATGTGATATGCGAGCTTCCTTTCGCTTTTAGAGGGCTCTCAGGGAGAAGGCATACATTGTGAAATTGTCTTAATTTTTATCGCAGACTACGAAAGGCGTGTAGTGAGGCAACATGTGGCTTCAAATATTTGAACGTCTCTCATGTGAGACTTGTGTTGTGGTACTCAACAAGACAGATCAAAGGCCAATATTATAAGGAGGAAGATTTGCAAAATATCAGATAGTAAATGTTAGAACGCAGACTACTCTTCGTGAATAAATACATTTGCTAGTTATTATAATTTTTCAGTATAATGTAGTCTAGTGGCAACATGTCTATTCAGTTACCGTGGCTTAATGCAAATGACTGTGTGACATGTATGTAAGAGTATGTTCGTGGGTGCCCTTGTGGGTGTGAGTGTGTAGGTGTACGTGTGTGGAATCAGATGACAAGCCTGAGTGTCATTTCTTAGTTCCTTCCTCCGCCCCTGCCACCCCTCACACAGCGTCTCTCACTGGCCCTGGACTTCACTAAGCAAAGCTAGACTGACTGGCAGCAAACACTGGGGATTAGAATGTCTCCGCCTCCCAACTTACTGCTGCCAGGATTTCATGTGTGTGTCTGTCCCAGCTCTTTACATGGGTTCTGAAGATCAAACTCAGGGCTCCACACTTTCAAGGCAAGCACTTTATGGACGGAGGCCTCTCCCCAGCCATCAAATGGCTGTAATTCCACTTACCCTAATTACTAATTACACAGCTTTTTCTCCCCCTTTTTTTTTCCCCTCATAGGTAACATACAAACAGTGACCCTTGCTGCTGTAAGCGAACAATTGAATAGGCCCAGCATACAGATACAACTCCTGGAATTCAACAAAATCACAATGAATAGCTAACACATCTATGGGTTTCTGTAATTATGAGAAGACAAGCAGGACAGAGATGGTGTGTGTGTGTGTGTGTGTGTGTGTGTGTGTGTGTGTGTGTGTGTGTGTTCATATGGGTATAAGTGCACACATGTGAGCAGGTGTGTGTGCGTATGCAGGTGGAGGCTGGAAGTTGATGTGTCCTGCCTACTCATTGTCTGTCTGTTTATCAAGACAGGGTCTTTCCCTAAACAGTTTGCCAATTCCTTCTAGTGTGACTAGCTAAGTTTCCCTGAGAATCCCCCATCTCTCCCTCCGAAGTACTAGACTACAGATGGCCTCTATGCCTGCCTGGCTTTTGTGTGGGTTCTGGGGGATCTGAACTCCAGATATCGCATTTGATTGGCAAGTGCCCTATCCATTGAGCTACCTCCCTAACAGTCCAGGTCGCTGTTCTGTTTTGGTTTAAGTAGTCGCTCGCTGTGTAGCCCAGGATGCCTTTGAGCTCAAGAAGCAATTCCTCCCACGTTTTTCCCGAGTGCTAGGATTCCAGTCATATGCCCTGATACCCAGTTCATTTCCTCCTTTTTGTTCTACAGAGCTGAATGTTTATCATTGGTACAATTCAGTGTTAGAATTTCATGAGCCGCTTGCCTTCCTGTCTTAACAGGATTCAAGTAAGCCTAACGATCGATCGGATTTAAGGGCACCTTCTCCTAGGAGTGTCAGCTCGAGTGACCTCATCGAGTGAGGTATGTGTTAATGCATGCACTAGAATGACAGCAAGTAATGACTGCCTTCTGTGCTGGGAAAAGCTTTCGGGAAGAAGACACGGAGTCACTCTCTTATGCTTCCTGTACACACAGATCATGTGACATTTGGAAAATATTTTCCCAAAGGTAGACGTCTCAAAGTGAGGCTTGACTCAAATAGCAGAGCTTTGAACTTTGGATTTTCTTTCCAGCTGGCTTCAGGGGGTCAGAATTATGTCTACAAGCTCATCCTTGGAGCAGGGGTTCTCAGCCTTCCTAACACTGTGGCCCTTTAAGACAGTCATGTTGTCGTGACCCCCAACCATAAAATTATTTTCGTTGCGAGTTCTTAACTTTAACTTTGCTGCTGTTATAAATCATAATGTAAATATATGTGTTTTCCAATGGTTTGACTCAAAGCAGTCACAACCCACAGATTGAGAACCACTGCCTAGAAGGCAATAGATATGAGTCTGAATGGGTACATGCAAATATGAAATTAGCAACTGAAAGCAGTTTTAAAATTTCCCTACTTAAAAAAACAAAACAAAAATAACAACAATAAAAAACGGGCGTGGTGGCACACGCCTTTAATCCCAGCACTTGGGAGGAGGCAGAGGCAGGCAGATTTCTGAGTTCGAGGCCAGCCTGGTCTACAGAGTGAGTTCCAGGACAGCCAGGACAACACAGAGAAACCCTGTCTCGAAAAACAAACAAACAAACAAAAATCACCTGTGAACTATGCTAAAAGGTGAGTACACCAAAAATAATCTAGTTCGTCTTCATTTAAATTAATAAATATAATTACATAATTAAATATATATTTTAAGGAGGTTATGCCCAAACCACAGTTATTAATAATTTCTATAATCTCTATAAGGAAAAGAGTTCGCAGTAGTTTACACTCGGTTTCTTCTATCAAAAAGAAGTCGTTGTGACCTGAGATGTTGAAGAGAACACTGCAGGGTAAGGAGCCACACACACCATTATTTCACTTGACATTCTTATCTATTCTACAAGGGAAATAGAGATGGGGTTTCATTGCACTCCTATGATAGAGAGAAACGTTTGTGCTATGTACCCATCCACTCCGCTGGGAGGTAGTAAGATGTGGACTCAGAAAGGCAGCTTCCTGTTCAAGCCCCCTGCAACTCCCATGCACCTTACTGAGTACTGTGGAGCCATGGCAACGGCACGGTGTTAGGAACACAGGCTCTGGAAGGGTTAGCTTGGGAACCGTTCCGTTTTCCCAATGCTCTGCCCTATGGATCCACTCACAAGCCTAACCAGTGTTTTCCTGTAGATAGTCGGGTGGTATATTTATATTATCTGAAAGCTGTCCTTAGATTTTTCAACAGCCTCCAATCGGACTTCCTTCAGCAATGATGCTCACCCCCCTTCTCGCACTCTTCCCTCTCTCCCTCTCTCCCTCTCTCCCCTCCCTGCCTGCCTTTGTTTCTCTGTCTCTCTCTGTCTCTGTGTCTCTCTGTCTCTATCGCCCTGTCTGTCCATTGGTCTGGATCCATGTATTTACAGACAGTTATAGGTAGTTGTTTTAGTGTTACTGTAGAAAAAGTGACTGAAAAAGAAAGAGAAGAAGAAGGAGAAGGAGAAGGAGAAGGAGNAGGAGNAGGAGAAGGAGAAGGAGAAGGAGAAGAAGAAGAAGAAGAAGAAGAAGAAGAAGAAGAAGAAGAAGAAGAAGAAGAAGAAGAAGAAGAAGAAGAAGAAGAAGAAGAAACCCAGGCTCATTAATCATTTCACGCTTCTTATGAAGGCTCCGGGGTGAACCCACTGACTTGCCCTTGAGAGCACAGGTTTCAGAAGTAACATTCTCACTTGGCTAAAACTTAGTTAAACAGACTAGTTAACAGACATGTTGGATACAGTTCACACACTAGATTTTAAAGAGAACTGTTGTCGGAATGAATCAAGTATTCTTTTTTTTTTATCTAAAGATTTATTTTATTTATTTATTATATGTAAGTACACTGTAGCTGTCTTCAGACACTCCAGAAGAGGGAGTCAAATCTCATTGCGGATGGTTGTGAGCCACCATGTGGTTGCTGGGATTTGAACTCAGGACCTTCGGAAGAGCAGTCGGGTGCTCTTACCCGCTGAGCCATCTCATCAGCCCATGAATCAAGTATTCTTATCCAAAGATATTTGCCACATGAAGGCACATTGAGTAGCAGACACTATGAAGCATTAGGCCCGTGCCACTGACTGTCTAGTCATCAGAAAAAAATAACACGTCAAGCCTGGTGACATTACTGCTCTAGCTCATCGCTAACTCCTTGTTGACAGAGTCATTTACTCTTTGGCGTGATGTTACCTCTTAGGGTCTCTACAGGGAATCCAGTTCACTTCAGGGTCTGGTATATCCTCTAGGTAGGGGTAAATGGTCTCCCTGGTGAAGACCCAACCGTAGATCCCGTCTTCTGGCGTCACAATGATATGTGCACCCTGCTCAAAACAGGCATGGAAAGAAAAGGTTCCTCGTCATTTTAAACTTCCTACATTCTTGTCTAGCTGCAAAGCTATATCCCATCTCAGACATGAACAAAAGGCGTTACCTGTCTGGCTGCCAGCTTGATTGCGCTCTCCAAAATGTCTATGTTCTTGTTTATCAGGAGCAGAGCCTCTTCGGTGGGAACAGGAGTTTCTGTTTCGTTTGGCAGTATAACAGCATGTTCATATACGGCAGCAATAAAAGTGTCCATTGAACCCACAGTCTGGGCAAAGAGGACAAAACTCACTGCCCATTGAGGAAAATGTAATGAGACCATAATTAAAATATAGTGATCTCTGAAAACCAGAAGGTTCTTCTACTGTATCTCGGTGGAAAAAAAAAATATCCAGACGTAAGTCCTGATGTCAGCCAGCTGCATTTGTCACCCTGTGAATGTAGTATGGAGGAACGGGGTTATGCAAGATGGGCGGGCAGAAGTACAGAATTACATGGACGTGGGTTTGCAGCAACTATTGACATTGCTCAGAGGCCAACTCATCTCTAAAAGGGAAATTAGTGGGCCAACCAGTTGAGTCCATACTAAACACACTGGTCAAGTTCTTACTTGTGTAAGTGTATTTTTAAATGAAAGGTGTTTTACTAGCACACCAATATTCCTATTAGTACAGTCAATACTGTGGGGTTCTAGAAGACAGCTATCACATCGACAATTTGCTGAGGATTTATACTCATGGCTGTAACAGGGACAAAACAGTCTGAGAAAAGCCCGAGGGTTTTATTTTTGTTAGCTTTGTTTTATTTTATTTGTATGGGTGTTTTGCCTCTATGTGCGTATCTGTACCAAGTTCATTTCTGGCCAGGTCAATCCAGGAAAGTCAGAAGAAGGTGTCAGATTCCTCCCAATCCCTGGAATTGGAGTTTCAAGGGGTTATGAGACACCACAAGGATACTGAGAAACAAACCCAGGTTCTCTGAAAGAACAAGTGTTTCCTAACTACTAAACCATTTCTCCAGCCATCCTTTTTTGTTTGTTTGCTTCATTTGAGAATTTCATACAGGTCTATAATGTGTTTTAGTCAAACCCACAAATCCAACCCCCACTCTCACACCTCTCTCTCTCTCTCTCTCTCTCTCTCTCTCTCTCTCTCTCTCTCTCTCTCCTTCCTTCCCTCCCTCCCCCACACCCAAATGGGTGTGCTTAGTGAGTGATACAGGAACATGACTAACCTTCCAGGTTTTCCTTATCTGATGGTGGGGAGAGGGAGTCCCTAGGACTTGCCAGAGACCTGGGATGGGGGAAGCCCCAGGGACAACTCTAGCTGAGACTTCTAGCAATGAGGACATGGCCACCTCCTGTATCCAGGAAGGACTCCTGGTGGAGGGATAAGGACAGCCACCCACTCATAAAACCTTCAACCCCAAATGTGTCCTGCCTACCAGATGTGCAGGGAGAAATATGTCACCGAGACTGGAGGAATGGCCGACAAATGACTACTCCGAATCAAAACCCATCCCATGGACAAGAATCAGTCCTTGACACTATTAACAATACTCTGTTATGCTTGCTGATTGGAGCCTAGAATAACTTTCCTCTGAGAGGCTTCACCCAGCAGCCAACAGAAAGAGATGCAAAAACTCACATCCAAACATTAGCTGGAGCTTGCAGAGCCTTGTGAAAGAGTTGTAGGAAGGACTGAGGGACCTGAAGAGGACAGGGACTCCACAGGAAGACCAACAGAGTTAACTAACCTGAACCCTTGGGGGCTCGCAAAGACTGAATCACCAACCAAAGAGCAAGC
>NC_034610.1:46706093-46727272 GCF_900095145.1 Mus pahari | reverse complement strand
TTTGCCTGCCTGCCTGCCTTGCCTGCCTGCCTGCCTGCCTGCCTGCCTGCCTGCCTGCCTGCCTGCCTGCCTGCCTGCCAGTGGATTCTGTTTCCCCAATTAGGCTGCCTTATCTGGCCACAGTGGGAGAGGATGCACCTAGCCCTGAAGGGACTTGATGTGCAGGAGGCAGGGTGAGGGCTAAGGGTGGGCAATATCTAGAGGGGAACTCCTGTTTCTCGAAGGAGAGAGGAATGTGGAAAGGATCTGCATGAGGTGTACTGGGAGGAGAGGGGGCTAATATTGGGATGTAAAGTGAATACATAAATAAATTTAATAAAAATAAAATAAAATTTAACTGACTAAAGAAAGAAAAACAGGAAGAAAAAAAAAACCTTACCCTTCTTCCCCCAGCAACAACCAATTGCCACCTATACTGGAGTGAGACTTCAGAAGTCCCTTCTCCATCCATGCAGAATTTTAGGCAGCTTGATCTAGAGTGAATCTTATGCAGTCTATAGGCTCTGAGTTCAAGTGTGCCGGGGCCCTCTCCTGTCCAGCAAATGCAATTCACTGTACTTGTTCACTATTTCCGGCTTTTACATTCTTTCCATGGCCTCTTCCACAATCATCTCTGATCCTTGGGGAGGTGAGTGGTTTAGACGTGTCGTTTAGAGCTGAGGACTCCAGTCTTTCTTACTCTCTGCATGTGTGCCAGTTATGGGTCCCTGTGTTAATCAATGTAGAAGAAGAAAAGGAGGAGGAGGAAGGAGGAGGAGGAAGAAGGAGGAGGAGGAGCTTCTCTGATGAAGGTTGAGAGATGTGCTAATCTACATGTGCAAAGATGAGATACAGTTTATTACTATGTCCATTTAGAAGAATAATAGTATCAAATTCTCTTCCTAAGGTTTAGTCTGTTATAGTGATCTGAATGAGAAAGCCCCCCATAAGTTTATGTAATAACTGGCCCCAGTTCGTGGTGTTATTCGGGTAGGTTTTTGTTGGAGGAAGTATGTCACTGGTGGTGGGCTTTGGGGGTATAAGAGTCACAACATTTCTAGTTTTCTCTCTCTGCTTTGTGTTTAAAGATCAAGATGTGAGCTCTCAGCAACCACTTCCTGCCACTATGCCTGCTGTTTGCCACCCTTCTCCTCTGCCCTGATGGACTTTTACCCCTCTGGAATCACAAGGTATATATACTAGTCCTTATTTTTATTAATTATCTGGGTCAAAATGTTTTATCCTAGCAATAGAAAAATTACTATTGTGTTGTGGATTGGCCTGGTGCTGTTTATATTTTGATGCTAATCCCGCTCTCCCGGAAGGGGTTGTGGACAAGGAGTGAGTCAGTCCTCCAGTTACTTCTTGTGAGCCAATCCCCTAATGAATAAAGGACCAATCACTGGGCAAGTAGGTGGGACTTCCGGGTTGGACGGAGAAAGAGAAGGAAGCAGGAGAGGGGTCTTTTTGGACAGGGACAGTATGAGGACAAGATGTAGCTACGAGTGCCTCCTGGTTTCAATGGCTGATTCATCAGGATTCGCAGCTGGAGGATTTAGATTTAACAAGGCTTACAAGATTAGGATTTTAGTTGCTGCACCAAGCGATTGAGTTACTGTCCTTTCTAAACTAAGTTTGTGTTGTGTTTTCCTTCACTCGGGGGCTCATCCGGGTTCAACAGCAGCAAAGCGTGGGTTTGCCTGAAGTGCACCACAAAGACCGTGGGGGATTTGAAGCATGGGACTGGTGTGGTAGCGACCCACCAGTGGAAACTTAGCAAACTGGGTAGAGACATTTTGGGAGCTCCAGGCCAGAGAGTCTCCACGAGATAATAACAGGTCGACCGTTGCCCGTCAGTGCATGGCCAGGCAGGCCGCCAAGGCGGTACTATTGCATCAGCCATGAAATTTTAACCCAGTTAACAGTACCAGGCATGAGTTCTGTCTTAAGAAGCCGACTTATCTAACCCAGAACGTGTTTAGTTATTCCCATGACACTGTTTTACCAATGGCATATCTTACAGGCTAACCCATGGTAGATTTCACAGAGTTCGCAGCTGAGTAAGATTGTTAAATACTTTTCTTGTTCTGTACCAAAGTAGAACTTTCTGGTACAATGAAATCTAGCCAATTTGAAACAACGCAATTAGTGCCAGGCTAATTGCCCCATGTCCCATGACTTAAGTATGTGGTGTCTGCAGCAATATGGGTCTTGCCACCAATTTCTGGAAGGCAATCAAGAGCCACGCCCCCCTGACCAACACTCACTTAAAACTGGGTTTTCATTGGATGATCTGTGGTGTCTGGGAAAAGCATTGTCCCCTATTGTAGGGTGACTCCATTTAAACTCTTTTTACATATGAGAAACTCCATTCTTGATTGAGATTACAAAATGACAATAGAAAACAGTGGTCACCTTGGGCTCACACATATATAATAGGTTGGGCTCCCTCATGTTGGGGTCTCTCACCTCCACTAACCACTCTCCCTCTAAACATTATATTGCGCCCCTTACAGACGCACAGGATTGCCACTGAGAAGACCTCCCCAGATCTCCCAGAATGTAGCGTGTTGGCAGACCGCCCTACGTCGTTGTCGTCACTGCCCACTGTCGCTCGGACCAACCACTAACGTCGTCTCCGCCCACTCGTTCGGACCCACCTACTGGATCACATCTCCGCTCATGATCAGACCACGCGCCATAGAGAGAGACAGAGAGACTCGGGGGAGGGCTAAGGGTCCTTCCTTGTCCGATTAATAAGGGTCATGCTCTGATCAGCGCAAACCGCCAGGGCATTCATTTTTCCCTTTGCAACCCATCTTAGGATGTTTAGCTCTTCAGTACGAACCCAGTCCAAAGTGTTTTCTGCCCACGCAGATACACACAAGTGGTGCAGATACACACACCCTCATTCATGAAAGATGCTGAAGAACAAACAGGCAAAGTTTTGCATCATTGCGAGACACTCATCAGAACAATGGCTGTTTCCCTTAAAGCATCTATGCGATAGTCTAAAATATTTTAAAGTTAGCAGGACACCACATACTTCTTAGATTTTGGCACAGTCATTGATGACAGGTACCCTGGGATTAAATGTCTAGACACCTCTGGAACATGGCTAATTCTGAAGAAGTCTCATGCAGAAAGATGTGGATACAGGACTTCTGCACCAAATAATATCTTCCTCTTGATAAAATTGGCGAACTTTAGTAAAGTCCTCTTCTATTTCATGACCTTCACGTCTACCTTCAGGATGTCATTTCTTTGTGTTTTTAAATGAGGTACATAGTCTAAAGCTATTGTGTAGGTATGCTAGTAACACCCTCGTTTCAGCCATTGACTTACGTCACCATTGTGATCCTGGCGCCTCTGTTTTCCTGCATCTAATTCATAACATTTCTCTAACATCTCTTCCTACTTCATTATGCTAAGTTAACCATCACTCTCCTATTTCTCACTCTGGAGACTATTGTTCATTCTACATATATTGCCAGAAAATTTTGCTCTAAAATACGGCTCCCATTATGCCACCCAGACTTCAAAAAAAAAAACCAAAAAAACAAAACAAAAAAAACAGCGTTTCTCTGTGATTTCAAGCATCAGTTCCACAGATGTGCTGTTCACTCTATTTTCCAATGCTATCACCAAATACTAAGGAGTGTATAATCGATAGAAATTTCTCTCTCATGCTTCTGGAGGCAAGGAAGTCTGAGGTCAAGGTGGCAGAAGATCTTGATTTTTTTTTTTGTGAGACCCTGCTCACTGATTTGTGGACACCATTGCCTCGCTGTGTGCTTGTCTGACAGAAGGGATCAGGGAACTCTCTGAGGTCTCTCTGATAAAGGCATCAGTCCCACTTATGAGAACTCCACTTTTATCAGCATAAGGTCCCACTCCACATACAATCACCATGACTGTTAAGATTCTACTTCAGAATTCAAGGAGCAGAAAACTTCCGGTCCATTCCATGTTCCACGATCCACGAGGAATAAGCAAGTTGATCTTTCAAGATATTCAAGTAAACATTTTTTAAGTTACAAAATAACTGTCATGTTTATTAGAAAAAAACCTCAGAAGTCTTTATCAAACTTATAGACAGTGGGGTTACAATGAGACAACCTCAATGCTATCTGTCACTGTTAGAAAAATACTAAGGACTTTAGGGCATGACATGTTCAGTAAAGTTCCACACACATTAGCATAAGGACTTGAGTTTTGATGTTCAAAACCCCTGTAAAGCTAGAAGCTGTAACACGGACCTGGAACTTCTTCCCACTGTTGTAAAACAGACACACACACACAAACATGTACACACATTCACACACACACACACACATACCATATTTTCACAAACATTTTCAATTAATAAATCATGAATGGTACATAATCAACACAAAAATCATAAGATAATAACATGATTGAAACTTGGCAAATGTTGACTTTTTCATGTTACACATAATAATGCTCTAAACTAATTTCTACACCTTGCTTAACATATGCTCTCTTCAATGGTATCATTCCTCTTCAGAGAGCACAGCCCACACTATACATGGACGGTTTTTAAGCCCATTCTCCTTGGAAGGTCCCTGGCCTAATTTGTCTGCATTCCATTTTCTTGTATAGTTCTCCCAAATCCACCCTAATTGTGAGTGGCATTTCTGAACTCTTTTTTTTTTTTTTTAAATATTTTTTAAAACATTATTTTTCACTTTAATGGATGTATGTTTGTTTATATGCCTCTGAACACATATATAATGTGCTGTGGAGGTCAGAGGACAATTTGGTGGAGTTGTTTCTACCCATCCACCTTCAGTAGTGTTTGGGTCTTGAACTCAGGTTGCAAGATTTGTACCTCAAATGCCTTTATCCTGAGTCACCTTGACAGCCCCTTCTCCGAACTCTTACGGTGTTTTTCTGTGTTGTTTACTGCCTTTCATTCCCTGACGTTGGAGTGACCTTAAATGAATCATACTCTGAAGCATGTTTGACAGAGCCCATCGTGTCTTCTCAAAGAGATCAAGGTAGGGAAATATGAATATCTGTGTGCAGAATAACAAACCAAGATTTCCTATCGTCTATGATATGAACACCGTGCTCAACTGCCTAAAGCACGGTGACAAGTGAATGTTATATAAGTTTAGAACATTCTTTCTCATGCTCAAATGTATTCTAACTCTCTTCGTGTGTATTTTCTGGTTGAAAACAGCAACTTCATCCAGATATGGCGTTTCACGTTTGCAATTTCAGTACTGGTTGGAGGAAGCTGAATCTGTTCAACCCATCATGAGTTACATGAAATCATGTCTTAAAAACCAACAGGGCCAGGAGATAGTTCAGTGGTAAAGGTGTTTACTTCCTAAGCAAGTTTGGGGGCCTGGATTTCTTTTCCAGGACACAGAGAAACACATGTAGGAGAGTTGGTAAACGTGTTCTTTGTCCTCCATGGTTCCTGGTAGCACTCACATACACAAAACTAACGCTCTCGCTCTCAAAGGCAATAATAAATCTTTAAAATTAGAAAGAAAAAAAAAGCAAAGAAACTTCAATCTCATTTCCACTAACAGATTATTAGATAATTCAGAGGGCTTCACTCTTCTGTTTGAAGGATTGGAACAGGCTCTCATCTTACACAGTTTAGCACAGGCTCCTTATATAGCTAAGGATGGATGGCTTTGAACTCTGGGACTGCAGGAATGTGCTACCACCTCCAGCCGGTTTTGTTAATTTTAGTCACATCATCTTTACAAGTTGCCCAAGGGCAGAGGCCAGCTCTCCGTCCAGCTGTCCCTGTGGAATCACATGCTACCCGAAGCCCTGGTCCCTTCTTTGCTAACTGCATGCTTTTGGCCTGGTTTTAAATTGAAAACTTGCTTTGTTTGCATATAAGTTGACTTAAGGTAGAGAGATTCTCTTTTAAATCTTTTAATTTCAATTTAAATATGACTACAGAATTATTAATACTCATTTCCTTAAAGTTTCTCTCATATGTTTTGTTTTGTTTGTTTGTTTGTTTGTTTTGATTAGGGAAATGTACAGATTTGGAAAATGTATTTTTTTTTTGGCCTTTTAATTGATTCTATTTTTTCAGATTTCCTTGAATTCCGTAAACCTTAGCACTGGGTACGTCTTTCTCAGGGCCTCCATGCCTTTATGTGTGTGAAACAGCATCCATAAATCCTCAGAACTCAGGAAGAATATTTAAGGATTGCTTCCTGATAACGAAACCCTGAGTTTACATTTCACTTTGAAGTTCTAGCTTGACTTGGCTCACCTGGCTTTCTCAATAAAAACAGAGGGGAGGGGATGGGAATTCCCCAGCCTTTCCCCGTTTCTAAGTCCAGGAAATGGTTCAGTTTCTAACATGTTGAAATCAATAGAAACTCAAAGTAAGTATTTTCCTACCTAAAGAATTTAATAAGCCCTTACTTCCTGTATTAGGAGGCAGGACTGTACACAGAGGTCACTTAAAATGACATTTTCTGGATTAAAACTTTTTTTTTAATTGGATATTTTCTTTATTTACATTTCAAGTGTTATCCCCTTTCCTGGTTTCCCCTCCAAAAACCCTCTCCCCCATCCCCTTCCCCCTCATCCCCTGCTCACCAACCTACCCACACCTCCTTCCTGGGCCTGGCATTCCCCTACACTGGGGCATAGAGCCTTCAGAGGACCAAGGGCCTCTCCTCCCATTTGGTTTGATTCCCAAGAGTATCAAAATGTGTGTGTGTGTGTGTGTGTGTGTGTGTGTGTGTGTGTGTGTGTGTGCATGTGTGTGTATGCTTTTATAAGTGTCTGTTTGTATGAATGTGTATGAGTGTGTTTAGGAGAGTCTGTGAGTGTGTGTGTTTGTGTGTGTAAGATGGCTGCCTCTATGTGTGAGTGTAAGATGACTGTCTCTGCATGTGAGTGAGTGTGTGTGTGTGTGTGTAAGATGACTGCCTCTGTGTGTGTGTGAGTGTGAAATGACTGTCTCTGTGTGTGAGTGTGTGAGTGTAAGACGACTGTCTCTCTCTCTCTCTGTGAGTGTATATGTGAGTGTAAGATGACTGTCTCTGTGTATGTGTGTGAGTGAGTTTAAAACAACTATCCCTCTGTTTGAGTGTGTGCATGTATAAGATGAATGTCTCTATGTGAGAGTATGTATGTGTGAGTGCAAGGGAAATTTTAAAAGAGGAAGAGAATTTTTGCTGGCCCTCTGCAAGCCTTCCTTTCTCATTCACTGTGAGATCTCTCTTCATTCCTATAATTCCTTTCACTTTACCTTTTGTATAGTTTAGGCTTTTATTGGCATATTTTAATTACATGAAGTGAGCTTCTTTGTGACATGTCACACACACACTTGCATGTATGTGACCGTTTACACATAGTGAGCTTCATTGTGACACTTGTGTGTATGTAATCACTTACACATACTGAACTTCATCTTGACCTGTCATATACTTGTGTGCATGTGATCATTTACACATAGTGAGCTTCATTGTGACATGTCACACACACTTGCATGTGTGTGATGGTTTACACATAGTGAGCTTTGTTGTGACGTGTCATACACACTTGCGTGTATGTGATCATCTGATTGCTCCACCAACTCCCTCTCTCCCTCCCACTTTCACTCTCCCTTCATTTTCTTATCTATCTACTTTCCTATCATATTTACTGTCACATCTTTTGCTTTAATCACTTCTGGGTTGCTTTTCTATGTGTGCAGGTATGTGACACAGTGCTTATGTGAAGGTCAGTGGACAACTTCGTGGAGTCTGTTCTGTCCTTCCACCATATGGGTCCTGAGGATCAAACTCAAGGTGTCGAGCTTAGTACAGGCTCTTTAGCCCACTGAGCCAAGTTACCAGCCTCTTTTTTTATATGACCCAGTGAATTTCATTGTTTTTTGTTGTTTTGTTTTGTTTTGTTTCTTTTACAGGAACTTGTGCACATTACCAGTGGCTACACCTTTGAGAAAATAAACATCTTTTCCTCTTCCACTAACCATTAATTGCTTATGGATCCTGGAGAGGAAGGGATCTCATGAGTCTCAATTTCTCCCATGACAGGCTTGAGGGGTCTGATCTCCTGCCGGTTTTGTGCAGGTAATCTCATCCGCTGTTCACACATTTAATCCCAGCACTCAGGAGGCAGAGGCAGGCCTGCCTGCGAGGCTGAGGCCAGCTTGATCTACAGAGTGAGTTCCAGAACAGCCAGGGCTACCTAGAAAGACGTCTCAAAACAAACGAACGAACGAACGAACGAACGAACGAACGAACGAAAGAGTGCACGGTCTTTTACATACTCTTCACCTTCTCTGCGCTGTGGACAGTGTAATGGAGATGCCCAACTCCGACTGAACCTTCATCAGCCACTTATTCTCAGCATTTTGATCACTTACGAGTTCCCGCTATTACTGGTGCCCACTGTACAAAGGTGCTTCTTTAGCCAAAGCTGACAGTGGCACCATTGGGTGGGGATAAACAGTTATTCAGAGGCGATCTGATCAGCTCCTCTTTTCTATTTAGCAAAGCAACAGCTGTAAGGTTCTCCTCAGTGCCTATTACAAATCCAGTAATGGGCTTTTGATAAGATTTACAGTACCAGACAGGAATCCTCCCCCTGTGCAGTAGGCCTCAATTCCATAAGAAACCATTGATAGACCCCCCATAAGAGTCTTGCCCCTACTACACCAGCACACTCAGTATTATTCTTACAGGATCCACACTATAGGCCAGGCTGGCCTTGAACTCATGATTCACTCGCCTTCCACATGTGTATGTCATTGGTATACTACTGGCATGGTCAAGGAAGTTAAATCCAGAAGTTTTGGGAAGCCAAAAAGGTGGGAGTTATGTAGACTAAGTTAGAGGCAACTAGTGAGTGCTGCATGTCAGAGGCTAGGCTTGGCTTCAGCTCAGAGTTCAGACTGCAGCGTGGAACAAGGGTCCTGCATGCGGCTCTTCATTTGGACTGCTGACGTCTTAAGGACTGCTAAGGATAAGTGCTGTTAGCAGAACTCGCTCTCATTTATGAGGGGTGCAAGCACAGATGTCTGCAGAGTGAGAAGGAATCCCCCTGAGCCTGGACTCAACTCAGACACATGTGAGGGCTCCCCGGCCCTCTTATAACCTCCCCATTCCAATTCTGTCTGGGTGTCATGGGTCCAGGTCATTCACAGATTCACCAGTCTTGGCCACGAGGCTATTTAACAAAGAAGAGGCCTTCCTTCAGGTGCTGGCGTCTGTACCTGGTGCCAGAACTGTGTCCCAAGACCCGAGATATTCAAGATGTAGCATTTAGCCATATTATCCCAGGGCTTATAAAGACAAACACCGTAGAATTACATGCACCCCGCCTCTGTGTAGGCAGGTGCTTATCTTAACACAAACATCTTGTAGTCGTCCTTCCTGAATAGAGTGAGCAAGCTTGATTACAAAAGCAGAAATACCAGCTAGCCTTATGAGCTACTATCTTTCAAAAATAGCAGTTAAATTTCATATGATTAGTCAATTTCTTTTGTATTTTTTTAAAAGATTTATTTATTTATGATACGTAACTACACTGTAGCTGTCTTCAGACACACCAGAAGAGGGCATCAAATCTCATTACAGATGGTTGTGAGAAGTAACAAATAGTCAGTGAAACATCATCCAATCAGGTGTTTACAAATATTCAGAAGCAGAGAGTCCCAGGCAAGGTAGGGTGTCCCCAAGGGGGAGGCGCCCAAGTAAAGGACCCGATAGAAGCAACATCGTCAAATCAGCTGCTCACACATGGAACTCTGGAGCAGTCAGGGGAGCTCCCAATCAAGCTGAGCAGCCTTTCAAGGGATGAGCAACCCACAGCTGGACCGGCAGATGAACGTCTGGCTTCTCCTTCCCACCATAGACATTCCCATGTCAGCGAATGGACCCAGGTGATCTCTGTCGCAAATGACTCATTTCCTTCCCTATCACAGGGTTAGTGAGGCCCAGTCTCTTCTCAAACAGGGATTTAGAGGATACTCTGAGCCAATCATATTGGGGTCTGTAATCGGGGTGGGGTCAATCCCACTTTTATGGTCAGTTTCTGAGTGAGATTAAACAACCCATGTAACTCCCCATTAAAATGTGTATTACACTTGGCCCCTAGATTGTTCCTTTGTTGTTATAGCTCACTAAGAAGTTGGTTCTGGAAACCTTTCTACACTAGAATTTCTGAAATAATTATCTGACTCTCAGTGTTCCTCTATGAGTGACAAGAAAAATAATAAAGTCTGTTAGCAAGAAGTTTTCAAAGGATTTAACTCACAGGTTCTGGGCATGTTATTATGAAATATCACTGACAGGTCGTCACTTCAGAATTAGCTGCTATAAATTACTGTCTTAATTAGGGTTTTACTGCTGTGGACAGACACCATGACCAAGGCAACTCTTATAGAGGACAATATTTATTTGGAGCTGGCTTACAGGTTCAGAGGTTCAGTCCATTATCATTTAAGCAGGAGCATGGCAGCATCCAGGCAGGCATGGGATAGGGGTGTTGAGAGTTCTACATTTTCGTTTGAAGGCTTCTAGAATACTCATTTCCAGACAGCTAGGATTAGGGTATTAAAGTCCACACCCACAGTGACACACCTACTCCAACAAGGCCACACCTTCTAATAGTGCACTCCCTAGGCCTAGTATATACAAACCATAACAATAACCAAGACAGCCATAAAGTGTTGTCCCCTGGTGTCCATTGCTCCTTGCAGTAAGACCCTTGAAGCTCTTCCCCTGAGAAATCTGAGTCTTTTGGTCTCTGCTACCTGGATATACTTTTGTTTGGTGACTTGCTGTGGTGGTGCACTCCTTTAATCACAACACTCAGGAGGCAGAAACTGCAGATCTCTCTGAGTTCTATGCCATCCTGGTCTACATAGAGAGTGAGTTCCAGGACAGTCAATGCTATACCAAGAAACATGTCAGGATAAAGCAAACAAAACAAAGCAATACAGAACAAAAGGCTCAGGACCAGATGGTTTTAGTGCAGAATTCTAACAGAGTTTCAAAGAATAGATAATATCAACAGTCCCCAAATTATTAAACAAAATAGAAACAGGAAAAGCTTTGCCCAATTCATTTTTCAAAGTCAGTTTCCCTGATACCCAAACCACATAAAGATCCAACAAAGAAAGAGAATTACAGACCAATTTCCCTTGTGAATATAGATGCAAAATTCTCAATAAAATACTGACTTCAGATTGCAAACCAAATCCAAGAACAAGTCAAAAAGATTATCCATCACCATCAAGTAGGAATGGTTCAACGTAAGTAAATCGATAAATGTAAAATCTACTGTATAAACCAGCTGAAAGACAAAAAAAAAAAAAAAATCACATGATCACCTCATTAAATTAAGAAAAGACGTTTGTCAAAATCCAACATGCCTTCATGAGAGAGTCCCGGAGAGATTAGGGATACAAGGGACATACCTCAAATAATAAAGCAAACCCACAGCCAACATCAGCTTAAATGGAGAGAAACTCAAAGCAATTGAACTAAAATCAGGAACTTGACATCTTAACTAGATCAGTAAGACAACTGAAGGAAATACAGGAGATACATACTGGAAAGAAAGAAGTCAAAATATCTTTATTTGCACATGATATGATGGTATATATAAGTGTTGTAAATAATTTAGCCAGGAAACTTGTACAGCTGGTAAACACTTTCAGCAAAGTAGCTAGATACAAAATTAACTCACAAAAATATGTAGCCCTCCTATAAACAGATGACAAATGGAGACATATACTTTTCACAGCCTATTTTAATAAGGGTTCAACCTCCCCTCTTGCCTACCACCCACCAGAGGTAGTGGAAAAGAAAGGTTATTAGGATACAGAGGAAGTAGACTTGCTTAGAACCAATCTACACTGTTCTCAGTCCAGTCCACTAGCAAACACCAAACACGAATCAGCAGCTTCAGACCAGTCCACTTAGCAGGCACAACACATGAATCAACAACTGCAGTTCAATCCAGAAGAAACCACAAAGTTCACCAACAGGCCTGAGTCTGAAGAAGCTGAAAGAGGCTGCAGTTACCTCATGAAAAGTTTGTTGGTGAGTTTCTCTCTATGAAGTCACCACCACAAGCAAGAGTCAGTAAAGCAATGTAAGGCAAACCAATACATGTGTGTCACCAGCAAAGTAAGGCAAACCAATACATGTGTGTCACCAGCAAAGAATAGCAAAGCAGAGCAAAGCAAACCAATGCTTGAGCTCCCACTATCTGTGGGTGTCATATGCCACATGTCTGCTTTAGTAAAACATCCTTTTACCTGTGTGCCCCAGCAAACCATCATTTGATGTAACTGACTTTCCAAAGAAACCAGAAGTTTATTTGTCTGAGGCATTTCTTTGTCAAACTGTCTAAGAAGGAACTATGGAAGTAACACCTTTCACAGTAGCCTCAAATAATATAAAATGTCTAGGGGTAACTCTAACCAAGCAAGTGAAAGACCTGTACAACAAGAACTTCAAGTCATTGAAGAAATAAGTTGAAAGAGATATCAGAAGATTGAAAGTTCGCCTATGCTCACAGATCAATAGAATTAATATAGGAAAACTGGCCATTGGACCAAAAGCAATCTACAGATTCAATGCAATCCTCATCAAAATTCCAACATAATTCTTCACAGGCCTTGAGGACAATTTACAGCTTGATATGAAAGTGTGAGTGCATGCATGTGTGCACACGGACACACACACACAAACACACTCTAGCTAAAACAATCCTAATAGTAAAAGAACTGTTGGGGGTGTCATCATCTCTGATTTCAAGTTGTACTAACAAGCTACAGTAATAAAAACAGCATGGTATTTGCATAAAACAGACACACTTATCAATGNAATTGAATTGAAGATCCATACATAAATCTACATACCTATGAACACCTGATTTTTTTTTTATAAAGATGCCTGAAGTACACACTGGGTTAAAAAAGAGAGAGCATCTTTAACAAATGGTGTGGGTCTAACTGGATGTTGGCATGTAGAAGAATGCAACTAGATGCATTCTATCATCCAGCACAAAACTCAACTCCAGATGAATCAAGGACCTTAACATAGGGCAAGATACACTGAACCCAAGAGAACAGAAAGTATGGAAGAGCCTTGAACTCATTGGCATAGGAAAAGATTTTCTACATAGAACACAGCAAAGGAGCTAAAATCAACAATTAATAAATGAGACTTCATGAAGCTGAGATGTTTCTGCATAGCAAAGGACACTAATAGGACAAAGCAGTAGCCTACAGAATGTTCTTACTAGTGTGGCCCGTTAAGCCTCACTTAAAGTGTTCAACTGCTTTCCTAATTCAAAGTTCTAAAGTCCACATTTACCCAAACAAAAGCATAGTCAGACCCATCACCACAATACCCGAGTCCCTGGTACCAATTCTTGTCTTAGGGTTTATTGCTGTGAAGAGACGCCATGACCACAGCAACTCTTCTAAAGGAAAGCACTTCTCTGGGGCTGGCTTACAGTTCAGAGGTTTAGTCCATTATTGTCGTGGCAGGAAGCATAGTGGTACACAGGCAGACACGGTGCTGGAGGAGTTGAGAGTTCTATATCTGAATCAGCAGGCAGATCCAGAGAGACCTTACACCTCCATCCCTGGACACAGTTCTTCCAAGGAGGCCACACCTATTCCAACAATGGCACTTCTTAATAGTGCCACTCCTTTTGAGTCATTTTCATTCCAACCACCACAGAAGGCAATCTAAATGAGATTTCCAAAAAAAAAAGGAACAGTCCCAACCTGCCATCTCTTGTGGTAAAACACAGTTTCAAGTACTAGGTTGGGGTTACACCTAATTGAGTTGTTGGCCAAAGGGGTCCCAAGGGAATGCCCAAACAACTCATTGGTGAGACTATACAGATTGCTCTTTACAAACTGGAAAATAAGGCCCCATTGGTGAAGATACAACCACACAACTCATTAAAGATGGAGATAATGAGGTAGTGCCTCCATGGAGTCCTCAGTCCTGTGTGCCAATGTCTTTTGGTATGGGAACGTACTTGGCAGCTCTGAAGAGAGAAATGTAAACACCAAGACACAAGCCCTTTGATCTTCAGTGGTGCCCTGCTTGCAAGACACGATGGGCAATGCTGGTGCGTAGCTTGTGGATTAACCATCCAATAACCGATCTGACTTAAGGCCTGCTTACAAGATGGGCCCCACAACCAACACTGGTTGAGTGACAGAGAACCTGAGACTAGACAGGACCTAGGGTAAAACCAAATAATTCAGGTCTAAAAGGAGAAAAAAGAAAAGATAAAATGACTCTCAATGGCATTCTGTTATACTCCTAGGTCAGTGTCTTGCTCAGCCATCATCAGAAAAGCTTCCTCCTGCAGCAGATGGGAACAAATATTGGGACCCACAGCTGAACAGTATGGAGACAGTGAGAGATTTTGGAACACTCAGTCCTGAAGAGGATGCTGCCATCAACTCCCTCCCCTCAGAACTCAGGGAACCCAGCAAAAGATAGGGCAGAAATAGTTCAAGAGCCAGGGGGAAGGAAGACACCAAGGAAACAAGGCCCTCTAAATCAACAAATGAAAGCTCATATGACCACAGAGACTGAGGCAGAGGCCCAGGGCCTGCACGGGTCTGCACCAGGTCCTCTGTATGTAATATGGCTTCCAGTTTAGTGTTTTTATGGAACTCCTGAGTACAAAAATGAGTGGATCTCTCATTCTTGTGCCTTCTCGTAGGCTCTTTTCCTTCTGTTGGTTTGTCTCATCCAATTTCAAAGTGATGATTTTTGTTTTATTTTATGCTGTATTTTGTTAGTTTTTTTAATGAATGAATGAATGAATGAATGAGTGAATGAATGATTACACACCTTAACAACTGAACTGCTACTTATACCTGTTGAGAGGGGGAAGATCCATTTTCTCCAATAGAAAGACACTGGGTATATCAACCGCTCTACGACAGACCTCATGTTCAAGAGTAGTTGACCAACATATAATGGGAATGGACAGTTTTTTATATGCTTTTATTTGATTACAGTTTGGTGGGGTTTTTTAAATTTATCTTATTGAGTGTGTTTTTAGTTTGTTTTCCTACTTTTTATGTGTGTGGGGGGTATTATTGTTGTATTGGATTTTTGACGGTTTTTGGAGAAAGAACTTAAGGTTGGGTGGGTAAAGAGAGGGATCTGGAAGGACTTGGAGGAGGAGGAAGAGGAGAATATGATCAAAATATATTTTAATTTTAAAATTACTTTAATAATAAAAATATCATAATAAAGACATTCATAAATGTGGAAGCAGAGATGAAGAGAGAGCCCGCCAGCCTCTCTGTTTTCTTTTTGACTATTTCTTTTGATTCACTTGGATTCACTTTCAATTCAATGAAGCTGTCGACAGGTTCAGTTTCAGGAGCAGTGAGGGGCTACGGGAAGAGATTTCTCTATTGTTCAGCTCTCCCAGTTAAGTCCAACACAGTGCACTTAATCGCAACAAAATCCAGATCTGCCAAACACAAAAAGTTCAGCCAACATCAGCTAAACTCATTACAACTAGACTAACAGCCTTCCCACAGTCAGTCCAAACCGCTGAACCACACAAATCAAGGCTAAAAACGGGAGAAATGTGAAGTGTCTAAGGCATGAAGAAGTTTACTGCACTTAATGGGTATGCGTGCCAAGGCAACTCCCAGAGCCTGTTTTGCCTGGTTCCTGAGAACAAAGATAAACATCTTTCGCCTTGAATGTCTTGGGGACAGATGAATTTGAGAAAGTCCCACCTCTGGGAAAACAAACATACAGCAGAGGGGGTAGAGCATTTAAAAGCATGTAGATGTGTTTTCCATGCGTTGCCCACAAGTTGTCTGGCTAGCAAATTTGCATCCACCAGTGACATCTCCTCTTGCACACTCATTTCTGTCAGAATACTTATTCAGGAAAGGTTCTCACATTTCTGGTGGCCCCAGCGAGATCACTTTTACCACACCACCTCAGTTGGCCCAGCAAGACTGTCCTATTCAGGGCCTCTCAGCCCACTGAAGATCTCTGGAACTTGGAATCATTTGACCCCATGGGAATCTGGAGTCCCCTTCCAGTGGCCATGTGAGACCCAGGACCAGAGTCTCCAAGGGGAAGAAGAAAAAATGAAGCTGGATGCCCAGACTTGGTAAGGACCTCTCGGAGACAGACAGGGAGAGCCCAGGCAGCCTCAGGACATCTCAAAATTTTAAACTATTTTTGTCATTTATCCTGATGCTGAAATTTTAAATGAGGAAGAGGTAAAATGGTTTGATCTGAGGCACGTGCCAAAAGCAGCATATAAGGAATGAGAATGAAGGAAGTTTTCATGAAAAGCATGAAACCTTCGTCTCACCGATGCTGGACTCCCAACACCCAGTGACCCATGGCTGGCTGACAGAGCCATGGTCAGGACCCAGTGTCTCAGTGAGATGGTGCCTCAGTCGCATCCCTTGTTGGGGGCGATAATAAGAAGTGCAGAGACTCAGTGGAGTCTTCAGTCATCTGCCAAAGAGGAGATGGCGGTGCCCTCCACCCAGTTACTCACCCACCCTCCTCAATGCAAAAGAAGAGAGAAAAACTCTGAGATCAGAGCCATCAAGGCCTGGCCCTGCTCTGTTCTCCACACTGGCTCAAAGGTCTTGGTCACTCTCTGCAGTCTGGGAAAGGGGATTATTGTAGGCAGAAGAATGTACCCTCCTCTTCTTAGTTAATTGCATCGAATAAAAATTGGTTGGTCATGTCAACACACGCTGACCCAGGTCATTTCTCCCTTTTAGGTTTAAAGGCAAAGATGGGGTGGGAACAAAGAAGTGAGCTCATGAGACATGAACCACAACCTCGACAGTGAACCTCAGAGCCACCTCCTCAGAAGGACTCCTTTGTCCTTGCACTACCCTTGGATGGTGCGAGAGAAAAGTGTCTCATCACAGTTGTTGTTATCATTACTTATGCTGTGATTGCTTTTGTTGGTTGTTGCTTGAGACAGAGTCTCCCTATTATATAGATCTGGCTGGTCCTGGAGGAACTCGCTACGTAGACCATGTTGGCCTCGAATTCAGAGATCCATCTGCCCCTCCCTCAGGAGTACTGTGATTGAAGGCATGCATCACCACACTTCACTTATCATGGTTTTAATCTGGCCCCTCAGTAAGCTCTGCTCCAGCCCTTCACCATCTCACTAAGAGGTGGAGCCATCCATCACACCATACGGCCAAACCGAGGAGCCATCTTAAATCTGCTCCCCCACCTCCCCTACAGCAGTAAGTCTGGCATTTCCATTGCTGGGTATCCTCTTCTCTCTTGAGCTCTAAGACCACCTCCATGGTCCCCAAACATGATTTTCTCTCAAAGTTTTCCTCCCATCTCCATCCTTGCTTTCCAGCATCCTCGCCCAATGTACACACAGACTCAAAGAACTTGACAAAAGGGACATCCATTCTGGTGGCCCTCATCGCCAAGCTGGCTGGCTATCTCTGTCACCCTGCCTATCTGCTGCACACTAGACTCCAGTCAGCGGAGCGTGCTGTCATCTTCCACCTTGCCAGTGGACTGCTGCCATGATTGTCTCATTTCTCTTCAGGTCTCTACCCTGAAGTCTCACTTCCATGGCATGGGCTTGTGCAGATTAGTCTCCGCGCAGGCATCACCCGTACCAGGCAGCTTCTCTACTATACTGTTGGAAAAAAGCAAAAGGAACGTATTCTAAGAACTACCATTTTGTTTTGAGACTCCATCTAATCATAGGAAGAAATTAAATTCAAGGTCCCAGGCCCTAGGGGAGCTGGGGACTTCCCTTTAGCTAAACAGCTTCTGTTGTAAACAGTTGTCTAGTTCACCCATCTCAAGGACAACTTCTCCTCCATCTTGCTGGCAGGGTTAAACATTTCTCCAAATGTTTTCTTCATTGTCTGTTAACAGGTAAAGAATATAGAAAATGCTGTTACCTAAACCAAAGTGAATAAGTTATAAAAACATACAACCAAATTAATTGCCTGATATGCATTAATTAACTACAGCAGCTAACCGGCTCCTTTGTCGCCTTATCACTGTGACCTCTGGAATTAATGTCTAGGAGGATGGATTAAGGACCTTGCCCTGGATTTGGCCCAGTTTCCAACAGCTACCCCCTGGCTTAACCCATAATGTCAAAATATAATTGGATAACACTGCAGCTAGCCCCAGCTACCCCCTCACTTTGTATTCCCATCCTTTAAAAATGTTTAAAACCTGGCTGCCTCTCTGAGCACTCGGCAAATAAAGTCTTTATTTTCAAGCTTCTGTATCTGAAGTGAGTTTCCCGACGTCCACCCCAAAGCCAACGATACCACGATTGTTCTCTTACTGAGCATCACTCCAGGCTGTAAATTGTGGTGTTTATGTTCTCTTTCCACTGGTGTATGCTGCATAAGGACATCCATTATGTCCCTGGTACCTGTTGGCATTCTGTCTAAGCTCCGCCCCACAGTTACCTGGCAACAGCCAGGTGTCTCTGACCCACTATAAAAGGGGCTGCTTGCCCCCTCCTCGCTCTCTTGCTCCTTTCTTGCTCTCTTGTTCTTGCTTTCCCTTCCCCACTCTCTCCCCATTCCCTTCCCTCCTCTCTCTCCACGTGTCATAGGCAGCCTTTAGTCCTCTACTCCTCTACTTCTCTCTGTGTGTCTCTCTCTGTCTCTCCCTCTGCTTCTCTCTCTCTCTCTGTCTCTCTCTGTCTCTCTCTGTCTCTGTCTCTGTCTCTGTCTCTCTGTGTGTGTGTGTGTGTGTGTGTGTCTCTGTCTCTCTCTTCTTCTGCTATCCTCTTAACTCCCCTCCCCATGCCCTGAATAAACTCAGTTCTATACGATACCCTCTGTGGCTGCACCCTCAGGGGGAAGGGATGCCTCAGCATGGGCCTGCTGAGACACACCATCCCCAACACCTGATTACACCTCCATAGGACATATCCCCACTATCTATCTTTGTTATAAACACAATAGTACCTATCTATGCAAGGTTGATCCTGAGAATTCAGAAGGTATTTCAGGGATTGTGCATATAACCCAGTTGGTAGAGTGCTTGCCTGGGATGCACAAGGTCCAGGGTTCAATACCCTGTGTAGTGATACATACATGATGATCCCAGCACTTAGAAGTTAGAAGCAAGAGGACTAGGAGTTCAGGGTGGTTGTCCTCACCTACACACTGAGTTCTAACCCCCCTGACATACGTGGGACCTTGTTTCAAATGTGTTTTGAATGAATACAATGAATACCTAGACAAAAATCATTTATTATTCTATTCGAAAGGAAATGTAGCTACTACAATAAGGAAATGAATCGGGAGGTACAAAGTTGACATTCTAACTTCAAGTAGCAGCAAGGATTTTCTGTGAAGTTGGAGTGTTTCTCCAATGTGGAGCACACGGCTCTCGCTTAGCTGGGCGGAGGCAGGTGTGGCCCTGCCTTGTGATGGAACACATTTCCCATGAGTAAACACAATAAGCAAACAAATTATGAGACTAAAACAAAGACATGCTAAGAACAGAAACAATGTTATGCAAACAATGTGTATAAGCCAAGATCATGACCGGAAATGTCACGGGACCCAAGGGCATGCATCATTTTTTCTTGGACCTGCCACTCGAACATTTTTAGAAAAACTGAAAGCCAAGAAGAGCTCTGGAGTTTTTATATGGCGGGCAGGAATTCTGCCTCTTTGCCAAGTACAAACTTCAATGCAGAGAAAGGCCATCTTTCAAAACCGATTTCATGAAAATTTCCATTCTATTTTATATGTTCAATGTGAATTAAATAGCTTCATTTTAAGAGGTACATCCGTAGCACCTTGGAGTGAACTTGGGGTGAAAAGTGAACACAAGAAGAAGAAAACAAAGACAGTCAATAAAAAACCTGATGGGCAAGGTTGGTCTTTTAGAAACGTCGCTCCGGTTGGTTGGTTTGCTCTTTCTCATAGATGTTGCCTTGGTGAGCCAACTTTCTAGAACTACAGGAAACAGAGAATGGCTCTCGGTCATGTAAATGCAGCTTGACACTTTCAGGGTGTGAGTGCAGAAAGCTTGGATCACAGGAAGCTCGGCTCACAGGAAGCTCCTCCAAGCACTGTTGTCATGGCACCGGTCTCTGGATCTGGATCAATCCAGAGCTCGCAAGGCTAGGAGTCATTGGGCAAGAGAGCAGCTCGTTCCTCCTCTGTGCCAAGGCTATTCTGAGCTTTAGATCTACAGTGCAGAAAAAAACAACAGCACAGATTTTCTTAAGAAAAATAAACATAGCGGGCAGTGGCGACTGTGTACACACCTTTAATCCCAACACTCGGGACAGAGCCTGGCAGATTCTGAGTTCAGGGCTAGCCTGGTCTACATTGTACATTCCAGGACAACCCAAGCTACACAGAGAAACATTGTGTCAACTCCCAGTTCCTCCCCAAAAGAAAACTAAACACTTAGTACTTATATCTCAATTCAAGAACCACTTTAGACTTGTCTGTCAAATAATGAGGCTTAGGATGCCCTGAAATCTAGTAGCAAGCAGGATGCAAAATAATACCTCTTTTCTACACTCATGAGCTGATTTCTTTGAAGAAGAAAAAAGCCCAGCAGTTGACCATACCTTCTTCTTGCCGTTGAGTCCTCCCAGAGATAAAATAAGGCCATCGCAACACCCTTTAATGCAATGAAACACAGTGTCAAAGAAAGTCCTCCAAGGCCAGTGTCTCCAAAATGTAAGAAAATAGAAGCAAACCCCACACATCCCTGCTTACTCACACTTAGCAGAGTCCATAAGCCTTGTATAGCTGCTGCCCACTCAAACCCAATTTTCTCACACAGAAATCCGCCAAGGATAGGTCCCATGAAAGCTCTAGCATGGGGAGAAGAATGTGTGAATAGCTAACAGTGCAAAAATGATACAGAACACTTGGGTTAGAGATGTGGCTCAGCAGTTAAGAGCACTGTCTGCTCTTCCAGAGGTCCTGAGTTCAATTCCCAGCAAACATGTGGTAGATCACAACCATCTGTACTGGGATCCGATGCCCTCTTTTTTTGTTTGTTTGTTTTAATTTTATTTTTTTTTAATTTTTTATTAGATATTTTCTTTATTTACACTTCAAATGCTATCCTGAAGGTTCCCTATACCCTCCCCCTGCCCCTGATCCCCTACCCACCCACTCCCGCTTCTTGGCCCTGGCATTCCCCTGTGCT
>NC_034610.1:46687688-46702623 GCF_900095145.1 Mus pahari | reverse complement strand
CTGGGCATTTTTTGGTTGGGAGACTATTGATGACTGTTTTTATTTCTTTAGAGGAAATGGGACTGTTTAGATCCTTAATCTGATCCTGGTGAGTCTGAAGACAGCTACAGTGTACTCACATACATACATACATACATGCATGTATACATACATACATATACAAATAGTTCTTTAAAAAAAAAAAGCTGCAGGACACCCTAGTCACTTGTCTTCTTTAAACTAGAACAACAAAGGCTAAACAGTCAGGGTGATTGCTGTGCTTAAAAGAGTCCTAGGTCTGGGTGTGGCTCATGTGGCTCAGTGTTAGAGCACTTGCCCACAGTTTGTAAGGTCCTCATTTTGATTCTCAGATCCAAAGCTGAGAAGGGCTGGGGGGAGAAGAGAGAGAAAGAATGATGATGACTAGACATTTGTAAAAGTGGAATTGCTGCTGTGAATTGGTGAACTATATAACAACAACAGCAGGCAGCATGGGTTTCAAAGAACCCTTCTGTGGTGGGGGTGGGGGATGTACTACACGGCAGAGCATCCATAAGAAAGTCAGAGGACAGCCTTGTGCAATTGGTTCCCTCCTGCTTTCTGTCTTTGTGTGGGTTCTCGGACCTGAGCTCAGGTCATCTCCAGGCTTGTGTGGCAATTGCATTACCTGCTCAGCCATGTCACCACCCCCTATTCTTTCTCCTCTCAGTATCTGAGTCAGGTCAGTATGTAGTTATTGAGTTCGCATGGGTCACGTTGCTACCATACAGTGCAGTGTCAGGTCTAGTAGGAAGTAATTAAATAAGCAAAGAAGCAAGCAAGTGGATCAATAGAGGAATGCATTTCAGAGGTCTGAGGTGCGCTTCTGCTAAAGAAACTTTGCAGAACCACCCAAGGCGCGTTTCATGAGGGTTATCATGGTGTGAAGTCTGCTGGCATACTAGGCTTGGAATCAGGCCATGGGAATTAGTGACGTCTACGGACATGTTAGACTGGGAGTCACACGGTGTAAATTCGATTTCTTGCTCTGCCTGGGTGAGCTTTTACCTTAGCAAACCTCATGTGCCTTCTTGGTGTTTCCGTTTCCGGTCTGTACCTTAGAGACAGCACTTTCTCGGGTGCAAATGCATTCACTTACCCAACTGACCACATGGCACCAAAAAGACCAGATACGAGTCCCAGCGTACTTATGCTGTCTTCAAATCCATTTGCACTGTAGAGAGAAACATGGACAGAATCCGTCATGGAGAGGAAAACTGGAGCGCTTGTGTGGAAAGACTGTTGGACAGATATATTAAGATAAACCAAGTATCATATGAAAAAACTAAAAATAAGAACAATACCATTTCTAAAAGTAAAAAAGAAGTGGCTCCGTGGTAGCATATGAGCTTCCTAGCATGCCTAAGGCCTTGGGCTCAATAACCAGCAGCACAAAATGGGCATCAAACCCACACACAGAACATAGGCAGCTGAGGGAAGCTGGGAGCAGGTGAGGTGGCTCTCATGGAAGAGCGCACCAACTGTGTGTCCAGTGCCAAATGGTCACCTCTGAAAACACGCATACAAGAAACATCATAGATAATGACTAGGTTTAGGGATATATGTGTACACAAACACATATATACATGCAATAACAATGAAAAGGGGGAACTGGATTGGAAAAGAGTGGGGGGGGTTATGTGAGGGTTTGGAGAAAATAAAGGGTAAAATACAATGATGTTAAAATTTCAAAAATTAGCAACAAAACATGTGAATCAAATTTGAAGACATCTTCATAAAATAACTTAGTTACATCTATATAACAGTAGGAATCATAACCCATTTGCATTAAGAATATAATTGAAGGGCTAGAGAGATGGCTCAGCAATTACGAGCACTGACTACTCTTCCAAAGGTCCTGAGTTCAAATCCCAGCAATCACATGGTGGCTTGAAACCATCTGTAATGAGATCTGATGCCCTCTTCTGGGGTGACTGAAGACAGCTACAAGGTACTTAACTATAATTAAAAAATAAATAAATCTAAAAAATTTTTTTTTAAAAATGTAACTTAAAAAAAAAGAATATAATTGAGAAATTCTTGAAATAGGATGAACAAAGGTTGCTCTAAGAAAATGCAGGAGCAATTCTTTGTCCTCTGAGCATCCCTGAGCAATGCCAGCACAGTCACAGACCTCAGTGTTCATAAACATGCCCTCTAAACAAGGAACAATGGCCAGAGACAGACACAGGTCACACAGTGCTCATATGTGGTTCACCTCCAATCAACAGGGGCAACACTGAAACCTCTCCATTTGGCTCCAGATTTTTAAAATTATTCACACACACACATGCACAAGCACGGGCACACGCATGCACGCCACCTGAGACATACAGTAAGCCAAGCATCTCCCTTCAGCCTACTCTACCTCACAGCATCTTGTCACTATGCTATCACCAGGATGATCTCGTTATTACTTACCTGCTTTATATCACAGTATTTACATGTTATGAAATCATGAGGATTTACTATTGGGCAAACATCCTATGGGACTGAACAGCTGAGGTGAGACTGATGACCCCACCTCCACACCCCTCACACCGCAGCTCTTCTGACAACCAAGAAACTTACTATGCACAGCTGAGCATCTCTGGAAAGGTCGGGATGATGCTCATTCCAGCAGAGATGCCGTTTATAACCAACACCAGCACAAGAAGCCAGAGCTGACTGCAGAGAAACGCGGGGGAAACAAGGCATTAGTATTTTAAGAGACACAAACTTAAATCGGAGGGGGAGGCAGGACCCCAGAATCAGCTGCACAAATGGCTGGCCTTCTTCACCTTGTCCCACAGCATTCAGGGAGAACTCATGCTGGCGCCTTAGACCTCTGCTGCAAACTCAACATCATCTGAAGTCACTTTTGGTTACACAATCCACATACATGTGGTTAGTCATACACACTACACATCTGTAACCACCCGGCTGGCCCACCATAACAAAATCCTCTCAACGCCAATGCTGTTGTTCATCTCATTAAACACAGGAAAAAGGGGGGGGGGGGGGGGGGGCAAAGGAAGAGACGAGAAACTGACGGTTACTCTCTGTGGGTTATATCTGGGTACGTGGCAGACATTGTGCGTTTAGTTCTTGTCGTGCCTGTATTAATTAGCTTAGCTTTAGTTCCTTTTAAATAAAAAATCGTATTTCTTTATTTTCGAGGGAAGGTGTGCCGTGGCGTGTGTAGAGGTCAGAGGGCAACCAGCGCGAATCCGGTTCTCTCCTTCCACCTTGTAACTCCTAAAGTTAAATCCTGGAGAATTAACTCAAGGTTCCAGGCTTTGCGGCAAGTATCTTTTTTTTTTTTTTTTCGAGACAGGGTTTCTCTGTATAGCCCTGGCTGTCCTGGAACTCACTTTGTAGACCAGGCTGGCCTCGAACTCAGAAATCCACCTGCCTCTGTCTCCCGAGTGCTGGGATTAAAGGCATGAGCTACCAGGACCGCTTACAGCAAGTATCTTAATATGTTGACCATGTTGCCAACCCTTGTTTCTTTCTGTAGACAGGAAAGCTCAGGCTCTTTCAAGTTTAATGATTTGTTCAAGTTTTGCTACAAGTCGACAAGGCCAAAATTCAATCCAGGTCCAAAAGACTTCAAAGTCACCCTCCTCCTGTGACAGTTTGTCAGCCTAGAAGTATGTGGAAAAGCCTAAGGGGCTCATTTCCTTTTGATAAATTTTAATAAAGAAATTATAACAAAATGAGCAACTACTGCATGCTAAAAAATGACCTGGAGGGCTGGTGAGATGGCTCAGCGGGTAAGAGCACTGACTGCTCTTCCGAAGGTCCTGAGTTCAAATCCCAGCAACCACATGGCGGGTCACAACCACCCATAATGAGATCTGATGCCCTGCCCTCTTCTGGTGTGTCTGAAGACAGCTACAGTGTACTTACATATAACAATAAATAAATCTTAAAAAAAAAAAAAAAAAAAAAAAAGACCTGGAAACAAAAAAAAGCCTCAGTCCCCTCTCAGTGAGTGAGAAGAAAGAATTAAAAATAAACTATATTTTTCTTAAGTATCAAGCCAAGGATGCTAGCAATAAATGATATTCTGCAAACAACTGTGCAATTGAAACACAGGAGAAGGGAGAGATGGTACACACTATAATCCTAGCATTTGAGAGGAGTTCGGAGGATCCTAAGTTCAAAGCCAGGCTCAGCAAACAAACACTCAAACACTTTAGAGATAAGAAAGGGCCTTTTCTCACCTGCTAAAGACTTTAAGATTTGCTTGGAGAACTGCCAGCTTCTAGTAAATTGTGTTCTGTCAGTCAAGCAGTCAGTCTAGCACAGTCCCAAGTCTAGGTCATTGTTTAAATAGCAATGCCCACAGTACCAAGCCATGGAAAAGTTAAATAATTACTATTTCTCCAAAAGTGTGGGGGGAGGGGGACAAGTAAAGTTACCTTTTAATGTGCAGAAAAGGAGCAGGTCCTAAGAACATGTAGCACCCAGCTGTAATTAAGTTTCCAAAAACCAGAAACCATTTCCTTAGATTCTGGTAAAGAAAAAAAAAAAAAAAAAAAAAAAAAAAAAAACTTACAGTAAAAAACCCCCTAAAAACAAAACATTTAAAAAAAAAAAAAAAAAAAAAAAAAAAAAAAAAAAAAACTTACAGTAATAACATTCAAAAAGCCAAACCCACTGAAGCAAACAAAGTTATGCATTTATGAGAGAACCGGAAGATGATAAACTTAAGGGCAAGGAAAATATTTCACAAGATGAGCATAGAAGTCCTGTAGGAGGGGAGCGCGCTGCAAAGCTGCACATCTTGACCTATTACAAACATCTAAGAACCTGCCTAAGGTTCTTTCCTTTCAGAGCAAGGTCTTGCAATATAGCCCTGGCTGGCGTTGAACTAATAATCTCTTAGTCTTCCTGCCTCCCGGGAGCTGGCGTAACTGACACTTGCTACGGTGACGCCTGGCTTAAGGTTATGTCTTCACATTTAGCTCCAAGGGCTGTTTGAGATGCAGTTCAAAGTTCGTTTAAGATAGTTCCAAATCAAAGTCACTGGTTTTTTTTTTGTTTTGTTTTGAAGTTGTGGGGGAGGGGTGGGGTGTGATGTTTTTATTATTATTTATTTTATTTATTTATTTTTTTTTTTGAAGCAAGGTTTCCCTCTGTAGCCCTGGGTGTCCTGGAACTCCTTTGTAGACCAGGCTGGCCTTGAACTCACAGAGATCCACCTACCTCTGCCTCCCGAGTGCTGGGATTACAGACACATGCCACCACTGCCCAGTCAGAGCACTGTTGAAATAGTAATCCATACACTGCTAAAGCTGTCTTACTCCTCCCCCAGCACCAGTTTGTTCCCAGCACCTAGGTCAGGTGATTCACAACCGTTAGAAGTCCAGGTTCAGGAAAGCCAATGCCCGCTTCTGGGCTCTGAGGTCACCCACGTACATGTGGCACACATATGCACAGACACAGACAAAAATGAAGGTACATCTTTTTTAAAAAAGAAGACGTTATCCTTTTGAGACTTGGGTTACTAAGTCAATCCCCGTCATATATATGTCTTGATAAGTGTATGTGAAAAACTAAAGAGAGAAAAATGTAAAATGTAAGCGGTAAAGCTCACAGCCATGGAGATGTGAGGTCTGGTTAACAGTGCTGCCTCTGGATATCAGTCATGAAGACTGAATGGGTTAGGCCAAACTGAGGGAGAACAGAAGGGATTCTTTTTGAGATGGCTACCGAATGGACAATGCACATTTCCAGGGCCATCTTTCAGACTCACTAAGTCAGAATTGCCCTGTAACAGTTTTTCGATCTGATCAAGTCCAATAACTTCTAAGACTCTGCCTTTGTTACTAGGATCGGAGTTTTTTGATTTATTTTATTTTGTTTCACTTGGGTCATTAAGAAAGCTTTAGAAAGTATTATACAAAGCCAGGCTCGTCTTAACAATGACAGACTGTGATCTTGGCTCGGCGAAGGTTGAAGCAAGAGGACCAAGTTCTGGAAAAGCCTGGGCCATACTATAAGGCCCTCTCTTAAAAGAACAAGTAATCTTATAGTCTAATTGTCACTTGCAGGAGTTTTACCATCAGACTCGCTTTCACTGAAATACTCAACTTGTGTCCTCTTTGAGCAGCAACTGAAGCTGGGAGACAGTGGATTTTCTCTCTCGGGCCGGCTGAAGGTGTGAGCTTTAAGCGGTGGAGCTTTAGAATTCTGGGGAAGTAGCTATAGCTCTAAACATGCAAAGCAACTCAAGTATAATTCAGTGTACATACAGGCATCTTATCACTGAGTAGACCAAACAGCGGCGAAGAAATGGCGTAGGATAGAGACAGACCCAGGAAGACCAGTCCCACGTATCCGGTTGACAGACTGAACTGGAAAAGAAATGCCATGTTAACGTTGAACGCTACACCCCTCTTTAAAATACGCGCCCTCCCTCCCCCTCCTCTGCCTGAGCTCTATTGACAGAAGTCTATCAGTCACACACAGTATCCCTAGTGTAGCTAGCAGGCCATGGCTGTGCCTAGGGAACAGTGTGAAGGGAGAGATTGTAGCTCATTCCGGCTCATGGCTTCAGAGCATCCTGGAGGGGAGGATGCAGGAAAGCACAGAAGTTGCATGGTGGCAGCCAGGAAGCAGAGAGAGTGCCCGTGCTTCGCTGGCTTCCTCCACTCTTCCTGTGTTTCATCCCAGCTCTGGGATGATGCTCCAACACTGAGGGCATCCCACCTAATTAGTGCTGTCTGGAAGTAGCTTCAAGCCTTACCCAGAGATCCATCTTACTAATTGCTTAGGCACTTTTCTATCTAATCAAGTTATCAATCAAGACAACTGGAGCAGGAGCTGTCCCAAAAGCTGTTGCCTGTACCTGGGATATGATCTTCTAACTGGGCTGCCTTGTCTGGCCTCAGTGGGAGAGGGTGCGCCTAGCCAGGAAGGGACTTGAAGTGCCAGGGTGGGGCTGAGTGGGGGGGGGGGAACACCACTGGCTCAGAGGAGAAGGAGAGGGGAAAGGGATTGTGGGATCAGGTGACAGAGAAGGGGCACTGACTGGGATGTAAAATGAATAAGTAAAAAAATTAAATCTAATAAAAATAAAAAAGGAAGAGGTAGGGGAAAGAACAAGGAGATGGGGTAGGGTGCTTTACATGCAGGGGTATATTAATTTTAGAATATATATTAGTATAATATTTTTATATAAGAAACATTTTTTTTGTTGTTTTTGTTTTTTCAAGACAGGGTTTCTCTGTATAGCCCTGGCTGTCCTGGAACTCACTTTGTAGACCAGGCTGGCCTCCAACTCAGAAACCTGCCTGCCTCAAAAATGTTTTTTTTAAGCAAAAATGTTCGAGACTTTAAAAAAAAAAAAAAAAAGATTAGCTTTCATGGAATTCCCTTTAACTTTTCCTTACTTTGTACATGGATAAAGACTTTGTTCTGAGGAAGAAAAAAAAGCCAATTACCTATCAGAAATCCTGGAAGTTTTATTTTTGTAGCGTTTGATGCTAAACATATTATTTGATTTCTACAAACTGACATTTTTTTCATATACACTGTTTCACAAATTTTATGTATATAAAAAAAAAAAAGGTCTCAAACACAGAACTTATTCAAGGACATTCTTGGATCCTAGCCCTAGGTATGGTTTCTAGAGGTCAGGTTCTGTGCAGAAGACGGTGTGTCACTGTGAAAAACAAAATAGATAATAGGAATCCAGCACTTATGTCTCAGCAATGGACACTCTTGGTTCCTTTCTCCTAGTCTGTGGTATAGACCATAGCCATCTGATTATATCAAATAGCTAAAAAGAAAGTAGACCAGGGGACAACTGGGAGAGGAGGGCAACTCAGGTCAGAAGTGACCTAGTGACCCACTGACCTAGTGACCACTCGTAGTGCCTCATTCTAACTCACACACTGAGAGAAAAGCTGTCCTAGTTAGGACATGGAACATGGAAGACACTCTCACAGACCCGGAACGACGTGAGCAAGGTCTTAGGTCGAAGGAGACAGTGCGCTGGACGCTAGGAGAAGATTTTTTTCTTAATGGATCAGATCCCAGATCACAGAGTCGCATCCCTCAAAGAACAACACTGAGGGACCAGGGACGGGAGTGCAGCTCCCCGTCTCCCTCCTTCTCATAGCTAACTGTCTTCCCCTAAGGAGCCTGAGGGCACATAACCGTGGGAACAGGGAGTGCTCACCTTCTCCATGACAAAGAGAGACAGGGTTGGGTCGAGGAAGCCAAAGCAGGAGCTGAGAGAGATGATCACAAAAGCTAGGAGGCCAATCTTGGGTAAGGTGACAAGTTTCCAGAAGGACTGCTTCCCTGGATGGGACTCTCGGGTTAAAAATAGAAACAGAGATACAACATAGCAATTACCATCTCTTAGAGTCATGTTTTAACTTACTTTGAGGGCCAAAGCTGGTAAGACTATCTATCTAGTGATTAAAAAAAAATGTACAGTCGAGTTGCCTGAAATTAAATAATATCATCTACATCAGCTTCTAAACTCTTCATCTTTAGAATGCACGATCGATTTTATTGAAAAGGCTGACTTTTATCCTGGCGTGGTGATGTATGCACGCCATCTCAGCACTTGGGAGGTAGAAGCAGGAGGTTCAGGAATTCATTTCATCCTCCGCTACATAGGGAGTGAAGTCAGCTTGCCTGGCTCTGTAAGACTTATCTCAAAAGACAAACAAAACAAAACTCCAAAATAAAAAAGAATAAAAAAAAAAAAAAAGCAAATCTCAGGTTTTCAAGTACAAACAGTGTCCAGTGCAATTGATGTGTGCAGGAAGTTTTTTTTGTTTTGGTTTTTTTTGTTGTTGTTGTTGTTTTTCGAAACAGGGTTTCTCTGTATAGCCCTGGCTGTCCTGGAACTCACTCTGTAGACCAGGCTGGCCTCGAACTCAGAAAGCAGGGAGGTTTTTTTACGTTACAATCTAGAAGTAGGGCCTTTTGGGTGGGACAGTGGAGTGAACAGCCACAGAGATGTCACCATCGGTGCTTCGAGATCCATCAGGGACAGGTGTGTGTGTGTGTGTGTGTGTTATGGGGTGTGGGGGGTTCCTCATCTCATTTGCTTTGTAAAACAAGACCTGATTATTTTTGTGAGTACAAACTAAACCCTACTTTGAGAGACTGGAAGGTGGTGTGCCACTGTGTAAACGACTTTTATCATTTAAGATCACTTCTCCCAGTCTCCTAACCCAAGTTCACGACTATCTGAGTATCAGGCATGCTATCTGCAATATCTAAAAATTCAAAGAGTGTACAGACTTTTGCTATTTTAAGTAATATTCTCAGGGAAATTTTCAGAATACAGAGAATACTGTCATTCAAAAGCTCAGCCCTCAAACTGGGGGGGGGGGGTAATGCATTTTACTTTAGCGAGGGAATAGTGCCATCTTGTGGCATATCCAGGTATTGCCAGCAGGCAGTAGATCTTAGTGGAGTTTGAATGTCAATAAATTTGAATTGAAAATTAACAAAAGATGGGCTGGAGAGATGGGTCGGCAATTAAGAGCACTCGCTTCTTTTTAAGAGGAACAGAGTTCTGTTTACAGTATCCGCATCAGGTGGCTCACAATCACCTGTAGCTCCAGCTCCAGGAGCTCTACAGGCCTCTGCACTCATCACACAATCTAAAATGGTAAAAACAACCAGGCATGGGGCACATGCCTTTAATCCCAGCAACTGGGAGAGAGAGGCTGTTGGAGTCTAAGTTCAAGGCCATCCTGGTTTACAAGAGAGAGTTGCAGGACAGCCAGGCAGAGCTGCGCGCACGCGCACGCGCGCGCGCGCGCGCGCACACACACACAGAGAGAGAGAGAGAGAGAGAGAGAGAGAGACAGAGAGACAGAGAGAAAACAACAAATAATATAATATTAAAATAAAAATAACTTTAATTATAAAAAACCTTTTGTTTTAATCTGTTACATTTCTTGGGTATACAAAAGCATTTCCCGTTATAATATATAGCTCAGTAAAGAACACTAGCTGCTCCTGCAAGAGACAGAGGTTTAGTTCCCAGTGCCCACATGCCTTCTTTCTGACCTCTGTGGGCACCAGACATGCACATGGTCACAGACGACATGCACACAGTCAAAAACTCATACACATAAAATGAAATAAGTAAACTTTACCAATAGTTTTAAGTTTAAAATAAAAGGATGTATCAAAACACTTATAAAAAGCATCACTTTACTGGTGTGAGTGAAAACCCTTGGGTAGAACAAAGCAAAACCTATGGAATGTTTCAAGGGTACGTGGGTGTCCCTGTGTTTCACTATTCTCCTCAGAGAGACAGAACTCCCGGGTTGCCAGCATCTGACCTGAAATGTATCAGAGATGGGGGAATGGGGAAGTCCATGAAAAAGACACACACACACACACACACACACACACACACACACACACACGGTGCCACTTGACACCATTATCCTACAAAGGAGAGGTTTGAGGAAACTACTTAGAAAAGGGGACAGAGACAAACCATACTGGGTCAGTAGAGGTTATGGAAGAATTTGTATATTCAAATTCAACTTCATGTGACAACTCTTTTATTGACACTCAAAAACTGCTCAAATGGCTTTCAGGATAGTTTGTGTGTTTCATAAAGATTTTATTTTGAGTTTGCCTACAATCGTGTCATGCTGCAGGTAGAGATAGGAGAGCCAGTCTCAGAAAACAAATTAATTCACAAGTAAAATGAGGCTTATCAGTAGTAGTGTCTGGCACTGATGTCTGTATATGTGTGTGCCTGTACGTGCACTAGAATAAACAAACCCAAGGAGCTATCAAAGACCATACCTTACCTCTCCTGCTTGTCATTTTTTATATAAGAACTTTTAGAGTCTACTCTTAGTAATTCCCAAGTACGAGAGCTTTGCGTTCTGAGATTTCATCTCTGCACTGTCAACAATGCCAAGTAAAGTAAGAAATAGGGCAGGGCTATGGTGGCACACACCTTTAATCCCAGCACTCAAGAGGGATGGCCAGGGCTGCACAGAAAAACCCTGTCTTTAAAAAAAAATTATATAATAATAATAATAATAATAATAATAATAATAATAATAGCTGGAAAAATCCAGAAACAATGAGTTTCTAAATTTTAACTTTTATTATGGCAATTGTACTTGTTTTATGCTTTCATAACTATTGCTAATCTCCTTTTACAAATTATTTAAATATTTTATGTGTATGTGGTGTTTTGCCTGTATGCACGTCTGTGCCAGGAACCTGCCACGTGTTCCTGGTGCTTTAGGGGTCCAGAAGAGGACGCTCTGTCCTGAGACCTGAGTTACAGATGGTTGTGAACCGCCATGTGGGTGCTGGGACTTGAACTCTGTTCCTCTGCAAGTGCAGCTAGTGCTCTTAACCACTGAGCCACCACACCAGCCCCGTATTGTTAATCTCTTAACTGTGCCTAATTTTAAATTAAACTTTATCATAAGTATGTGCGCACACATCAAAACATAGTAGAAGTGGGCTTGATGTGTGTTCTGGTTCAGAGCACAGGTGCCTGTTTTGAGGCACGTGGCCCACAAAGGAGGTGGGGCTATTGTGTGACCTTATAGATCCTCCTGTCACCGTGGTGTAAAGCAGGTTCCGCAGGTTCTCGGGTTGAGGGTTTTAATGAGAGGAGTGACATGCCATGACTGTTAGAACATCAGGGTAAGACTGGAGAGCAGATATGGAAAACAGTGCTGAGTATCCTAAGTATGGCGGGCGGGCCACGGAGGTGGAAGGAATGAGCAGTGGGCATAGAACTCAGGATTCTGCCTGCTCACAAGTCAAAACAAAAGACAACTTCATTACTGTCTGTTGCTGATAGCCCAGGGGCTGCTTGTATTTTGATGCTAATTCCACGTGGCCTGGAGAAACCTCAAGCAATAGGGGTCTCAGAGCCAAGGAAGATGGTAGTGTAGCGGTAGATCTGCCCAATCTAGGCGTGAAGTTTTATTCATATTAACTGGGTGGTGTTTTCTTTGCCTGGGTTTATTTGGATTGGAGATTTACAACAACAACTATCCTAGTTGTCTGCATTAAAACTTTCAATAACTGTAAGAGTGAACTTATGTAGGAACACTCCAAACTTAATATTATCTACCTTAGGGATTTTTTTTATTCCAGTTTTAATTAGCCTGTCTTAGCTATCTTTTCTCATTTCCTAATGTAATACAGAGTTTTTTTTTTTTCTTCTGCTACATGTGAATCTGACCCCTTTCTTTTCTTTCTTCTTTTTTCTTTTTTGAGATTTTTTTTAATTTTATGTATGTGAGTACACTGTAGCTGTCTTCAGACACACACTAGAAGGAGGGCATCAGATCCCATTACAGATGGTTGTGAGCCACCATGTATTTGCTGGGATTTGAACTCAGGACCTCTAGAAAAACAGTCAGTGCTCTTAATCGCTGAGCCATCTCTCCAGCCCTATTTTTTTTTTTAAAAAAAAATTAGACTTATTAATTTTATAATTTTGAGTGTTTCACCTGCCTGTTTGTATACAGACCACATGCATGACTGATGCCCAAGGAGGTCAGAGGAGGGTGTAGACCTCTGGAACTGGAGTTACAGAATGCTGTGAGTCACCATGTGGTTTCTGGGAATCCAACTCAGGTCCTCTACAAGAGCATCCGATGCTCTTCACCACTGGCCCATCTCTCCAGGCCTGTTGCTGACTGTTTCTTCAATTATCAGTCAAATATCCATAATACCTGGACACAACCCAGGACATTAAACTAAGGGAAAAAAACATCAAACAAAACCAAACAAATCAAACAAAAACTGATTCCTTACACTTGCGAAGAAGATAAGCACCACCTTGTGGTTCACTGTGGTATTGCCTGGCTGGCTCTGTTCTCCCCAGTTCCCCATAGTAACCTGGCAAGAATACGAGTTGACTACCCTACTGAGAATCAATGTTTACAATCTACATAACCTGGCTGGTAAGTTTCATTTGGACCAAAGGGAACTAACTACAAATGAGCCACAGCTAAGTACCTGACGGCCCAAAGTGTTCTATGCTCCTTGCCCTGGTTAGCGCCTATCAGTTAACCAGAGACCATGGGTCTCTAACAACTTACAGGTGCTTATCACAGAGACCAGTGATTTATGTGGGGATGGAAGCGTTGGACCCGGAATGATTCCTTTACTGTGCCAGGGACCTGTGTCCTTCTAACTGTTACTATTCTAGACAAGCAGAGGGCCCACTGCTACACTGAACGCTTTAGTTTGTTTGCGATGGATCTCAAAGAAACTTAGGGAGTGAAAAACAAACGTGTTCACGTGGTGCCCAGGATGGCGTGGAACTGGCGAAGTACACAAAGTTGACCTAGAGTTGGGAATGGTAGGAGCAGGACAATCTCTGGGGGTGGAAGAGCAGCCTGTGAGTTCCAGGATGGGCAGGGCTGCAGAGTGGGACCTTATTTAAAAAAACCAAACAAAACAACAGAAGAACCTAAAAACCATGTTGGCCTAGAACTTATGGGGACTCATCTTGCTTTCACTGCTTCGTAGACAAAATGTGTTGCCCACGGCAATTTCTGGTGAAAATTTAGTTCGGCCCAATAGCAATGGCTTGTGAGCAGAAATTAAGTATTTGATTCTCCTAAAACCTAGAAAATTTTGTGATATGCTTTTTTTATTTTAAAAGATTTATTTATTTATTATATGTGAGTACACTGTAGCTGTCCTCAGACACACCAGAAGAGGGCGTCAGATCTCATTACGGATGGTTGTGAGCCACCATGTGGTTGCTGGGATTTGAACTCTGGACCTTCGGAAGAACAGTCAGTGCTCTTAACCGCTGAGCCATCTCTGCAACCCTTTTTTTTTTTTAAAAGATAGGGCCTCACGCAACCTAGGCTGGCCTTAAATTCACCCAATAGCTGAGGTGCTTTAAAGATGAGCACCACCATGCTCTGCTTGTGTGGCGCTAGAGAGCAAACCTAGGACGTGTTGCATGGTACACAAGTAGTCTGCTGATTGAGCGATATCCCTAGTCCTCTGTAAGCAAAAATTCTCATGAATTAATTAATTACCCGTGTTTTAGGAAAGAGAACCAGTTTTTGAGGGTGTGGCCAAAGGGGGAAACATTGATTACATTAACTAAAAGCTAACATACTGTAATGTATTCTTTACAAAGTCATAAAAATAAAAGGTCTAAAATGAGTATTAAGTTTGAACTTACCATAACTAGGCAAAATGCATAGGTTGAGTGGTATCATCAACAGAACTATGCACCCCAGAAAAATAAAGGGCACCTCGTAGCCAAAGGATTGATACAAAAGGCCACCTAAAGGGGGACCTGCTACCAGTCCCAGTCCAGAAAAAACCTCAAGACTTCCCTAAAAGTAAAAAAACAAAAACAAAAACGAAACAAGGATTTAGCTCATGGATTTTTAGTTGAAGAATTACTAGTGTCAGGCATAATGACACACACCTTTAATGTCAGCACTTGGGAAGCAGGGGCAGATAGATCTCTTATGGGTCCCAGACCAGAAAGGGTGGCAGAGTTAGACCCCATCTCAAAATGCCTGGTCCTGGAAACCTAACTAGCCTCCCCGTGGCTGGTAAGGCCACAGGCACGGAAACAGACCCTGGTAACTGCCACTTTCCTAAGCCAGTATAGTTTGTAAGTATTTGTCCTTATAGCCACAGGGGAGTGCACCTCCCACCTTACATCAAAGATGCTTCTTTTCGAAGCTGCTGGAGCCCATTACAGAAATCCACAACTGGTCACAGGGTGTTCAACACCAACTGACATATATGCACCACACCCATATACCTAAGTCTCAGGGAGCACCAAGGAGCATAAGGGCAGAAGATGGTAAGAGCCAGAGGCCCAGGACGTCTGCTATGAGGGAGTGTCCTCTGCATGAGACAGGGAAGTGGCATCCATGACAACCCAACAATACAGTTACCTAAGGAAGATCAG
>NC_034610.1:46678992-46684772 GCF_900095145.1 Mus pahari | reverse complement strand
ACAGTCTACTTGGTTCTGTGCAACCCAAAGACCCCCACCCCACCCCACCCCCCCGCCTCCTAAATGCTGGGATTAAAGGCGTGTGCCAGGTTTCCGCTTCCTTTTAAGCCCTCTCTTCCTGGAGCAGAGCTGACACAGATGATGTCAGACAGTGACTCCTAGGGTCACCCAAGCTGGCCTCAAACTTTTGATGTTCCAGCCACCCAAGCTGTGGGTTACAAGTATGTGTCACCATAGCAAGCGATGCTGTGCTTTTTAATTTTTTCACTTGCTATTGAAACTAGAAATCACAATGAAGGGGGTTTGCAGGGGGTAACACACACAAGAGAGTGGGGTAAACACATGCAAGAAGAAATCAAGCAACTCTTTTGGCCATGTGAGAAAGGAAGTAAGAATAAGTTTGAAATACATACCATGACTGTGGCCACATTATTTGGGAAAGCCTTAGCAAGGATGGATGACGATGCCGTTATGGCCCCACCAAAGCCTATGGCGTCTACTATTCTCACCAGAAAACACATGGCAATGAATATCGGTCCTTCCGGAAGTTGATCCAACACACTGAAAAATAAATAAATAAATAAATAAATAAATAAATAAATAAATAAAACGACAATTATCAAATGTCCAACGGCTTTCAGTTTTTAATTCACTATACTTCCTGAAGAGAACCACACTTTCCAAAGTTATTAGATAAAACAGCTTTCAGGGGTCTTCTAAAGAGTTGGTTTGTTAGCTGGGTGGTGGTGGCACATGTCTTAAATCCCAGCACTCAGGAGGCAGAGGTAGGTGGGTCTGTGTGAGTTCAAGGCCAGCCTGGTCTACAGAGGGGTTCCAGGACAGCCAGGATGTCACAGGGAAGCCCTGGTGTGGAAGGGGGGTGGTTGTCACACTTTTGATAGGGAATTACCGTTTTGAATTTTTGTTATAATTCAAGCCATGAGAGCTTAGCTGTCCCTTTTTTGTTGGTATAACTGGTTTCCAAGATGGTAATTCTAAATAGGTTTATTTGGAATACTGTGGTCCCCTGGACCCATAGAAGACTGATGACAGGAGCTGCCGTAGGTATCAAAATCAGAGGATGCTGAAGTTCTCAACATCAGTCATATTGTCTGCTATAACTGATGCTCATCTTACCAAACGCATCTCTACTGTTACTTTATTTATCATGGTGCTATGTTGAACCCAAGGCCTCACCCACGGTCCACCAATACTCTTGCAGAGCTCTGCTTAAGTTGCTCACAGGACTTCAAACCAGCCAGGTCTACATAGTTCCAGGTCACTCAGGGCTACACAGTGATACCCTGTCTCAGACACAACCACAAAACAAAAGGAGTTGGGGGAGCCTGTCTAGGAACATTACACAAAAGAAGAGAAAAAGCAGGACGCTAAGAAAGATTTTTGATGGCGAGTTGCAGCATCCCCAGCCAGGGGTCTTTGAGCTGATGCTGTAACAAACAGATTCTCTTTTCTGTCTAAGCAAAACGTTCCCATGACTCAGAAGACTGTTAGGTTTCCATCGTGAGTGGCCACGGGAGTCCCCGTGGATGGATTCAGGAGCCACAGTTCTGTTTTCTCTATGGTTTTAAGACAGGGTCTTCCTGTATAGCGCAGACTATTGACCTTGACCTTCCTCCTCTATTGCCTCTGGAAAGCTAGAATTACAGGTCTTCAACACCACGTCTGCTTCAGCAGAAGATCTTGGAGGACTCTCTTTAAGGTCAACCATGCTTCTATTTGCTTCCCACCCACCTCCCTCCATTAATCACAGGGTAAGCACCTGACAGAACAGTACTGATTGGTTTAAAGAGCCGTTGATGGGTCAGTGAGATGGCTTAGGAGGTAAGGTGATTGCAGCACAAGTCTGGCAACCTGAGTTCAATACCTGGAACCCATGTAAAGGTGGAAAGAAGGAAACGATGCCACCATATTGTCCTCTGCCCTCCACCTGCACAGCACCCTCCCCCATAAACATATAATAACAATAAAACTTTAAGGAAACTTTTAAAGCCATTAACACTTTTTAGCAGATAGACTATGAAATCCATCCTTGTTCCCAGACATTAGAAAGTTACTTACCCAAAGAGAATTGTAACTCCTCCTGAGACAAACATTCCTGCTATAAACATAAATTTGGCTCCAATGTGTACAAGCTGCAATAAAAGTCAAAGAAAAGTAATAAATGAATTGCTTCAACATGTCTACATTTACATAAACAAGACTAGTAGAACATATAAAACTGCAGGAAAGCATGGGGTTTAATGTCATATTAAAATAATCGTTTAAAAGAATTGTAATGTACACCGTCCAGAGGCAAGGAAGGGACTCACGTCAACCACAAAGAGAGAACAGTGGCGTAATTTATGAAGATATAATGGCATTATTTCCGTATCTATTGAAATTCTAGATTAGTAAGTTACAATAACTCACCCCATGATTTTTTGAAGATTAAGATATGTAAGCCGGGCAGTGGTGGCGCACGCCTTTAATCCCAACACTCGGGAGGCAGAGACAGGAGGATTTCTGAGTTCGAGGCCAGCCTGGTCTACCAAGTGAGTTCCAGGACAGCCAGGGCTAAACAGAGAAACCCTGTCTCGAAAAACAAACAAACAAACAAACAAACAGAAGATATCAATATGATTACCAACACTTACATATTTTCCAAACACCAAAGAAGCCAGCAATTCAAATAACGCATAGCATCCGAAGATCATTCCAATCGTGGTGTTGCTGGCCCCCTTCTTTTCTGCCTTAGAAGGAACAGAAACAGGAATACAACAGTATTGGTGGAAAGACAGGAGGATGAAGTCGGAGCATCACCTTTGTGACTTCCATATATGGATTATGGATAGTAAGTTCCAAGACTGGGGGCGGGGACGTTAATGCCCACATAATGGACATTCCTTTTGTAAACATTAACTTACCACGGAGCAGCTTCCTCAGAACCTTTTTTTTTTGTATATACTCAGCTTGGTTGGCCCTGTCCTATGTCCTGCTCAAACCTTTCCATTTCTGGCATTTTAAAAAATGATTTTAAAATAAGCAAGGTAAGGGGAAGATATGGTAACATCTAGACTCTGATATGAAAGCAGTTCACTTAGTTTGCCCATAAAGAATTCCCAGTCGGGCATGGTGGCACACGCCTTTGATCCCAGCCCTCGGGAGGCACAGGCAGGCAAATCTGTTAATTCGAGACCAGCCGGGTCTACAGAGTGAGTTCCAGGACAGCCAAGGCTACACAGTGATACTCTACCTCAAAATCATCAATCAATCAATCAATCAATCAATCATCTCTTTCCTAAGGAGAAGTCAGTATTACAGAATATAAAAAAACCACAAAATACTCAGGCTGAGGCAACGTGAGCCTGCTTCTCAGCGGCTGAAGAAACAGCTGATGTAGACAGACTTCCTTTTTGGTATCACTTCTCTTTACAGAATTGCTCTCCACCCAAAATAAACACAAAGCATGTGCCAGCTGTGCCAGTTCTAGAAGAAAATAAACAAAGCCAAAAAAAAAAAAAAATTAAGGAGAGAAAATGTCATGAACTGGCAGATGGGTCCTAGGAAGGCCCAGCCAGTAGGTGGCCCTGTGCCTTCTGTCCATGCTTAATTTGGGGAGAATTGTTTCGTCCTGTGAGGAATGCAGATGAAGGATGCTTCCCGCAGACCACATGACCAGAGACGCTCCCCACAGTGTACTCTCCATACCTGGGATAATTCATCTCTAGAGCCTGCTCCACCAGGGGCATCTAAACCTTGCTCTAGATGATGTAGCACACTCACTCTGAATCTATTTTGTGTGTGCACCTGAGCATGTATATGTGCACCACAGATGAACGGGAGTCCTTGAATGCATGGATTCCCTGGGATGGGAGTTACAAGCAGTTGTGGGCCACTGTGCAGGGTGCTGGGAACTGAACTCGTGTCCTTTGCAAGAGCAGCAGGTGTTCTTAACCACTGAACCACCCTGCCTCCCACCTGTGAGGTAGGAACATTACAGAGAGAGCAAGGAGAGCCTGGAATATCAGACCTGGCTGTGTTTCTACACCCAATCTGTAAACGATTATGCTATACAATGAGGTGTCCACAAACTCCAAAGGCATGGGGCTCATACAATTCTACACAGCTGAAAATGCGGGTGTTCCTGATCAGTGACATGTCACCCAACGCATTGGCTTATGCATGTTCTGTATAATAAACCCATGCCCTTAAGCGGTTCCCTGAGTTCTGTGGCCAATTAATCAAATTAATTGAACCCAAGGTTGGGTGTGTATGAACCCCAACTTGTAGCCAGTTAGTCACAAGCTTCAGGCTAGAGCTTGTGACTCAGGGGGTCTACAACTGACACTTGAGGGCAGGGGACAGTCCTGGGACTGAGGTACCGCCAGGTCACAGAGGCACAGTTGTTCTGGATTAGAAGACTTCCGCAGTGTCTGTTGCTGAAGAGTTATTTGCTCACTAGAAAAAGTAGCAACCCTGTGCCTTTTGAGGCCATAAAAGTGACCTGCGTTGTGAATGCAAAACTGTAGAAACTGCACTTCAGTTGGTTCTTCCCTTTGTGCTGGCGAGCTTTATGTCAACTTGATACAAGCGAGAGTCACTGGAGAAGTGGCGGCCTCAGTGGAGAAGTTGCCTCAGTAAGATCAAGTTATATGCAAGTCTTTGGGGGGCATTTTCTTAATGGATAATTGATGAGGAAGACCCAGCCCAAGGTGGGTAGGACTACTCCTGAGCAGGTGGTTCTGAGTTCTATTAAGAAAGCAAGAGGAGCAAGCCAGGATGCAGCACCTCTGCATCAGCTCCTGCCTCCAGGTTTCCGCCCTGTTTGAGTTCCCATCCTAGTTTCCTTCAATGATGAGCGGTGATGCGGGAGTATAAGACGAACAAACCCTTTCCTCCCTAAATTGATTTTTGGTCCTGGTGCTTCATTGCAGCAGTAGAAACCCTAACTAAGACACATTCTAGACCCTCAGATCAGGTGGTTCTCAACCTGTGGGTCTCCACCTCCCTGTGAGGATCAAATCACCATTTCACGTGGGTCACATCAGATATTTGCATTATGATTCATAGCAGTAGCAAAATTACAGTTATGGAGTAACACATAGAACTCTATGGCCGGGGGCCACCACAGCATGAGGAACTGTATGAAGGGTCACAGCTCCAGGACGGCTGAGTTAGAGCCTTCTATCATTTTTTTCACAAAACTCAAATCTGACCGACCACTCTGACGCTCTCCCAGCCGCCAAGTCCAGTGTTCTTAGCTTCCAGCTGCAGCCTGCCCCTCAGAGCCCCCCAGCCTTCTATCCAGGACTTGCCCTGCCCTAAGTTTAAGCCACAGTGAGCTGTCTCCTGTTCCCTAAGAATATGACATCACTCTGCTCTCCCCCCCCACCTCTGCAATAATGCCCCTCCTCTCTGTGATTTACCAGAGGATCTGCCACTTCTCAAGCCACGCCTCACTTAGACTCAACTGAAGAAGTCTCAGGCGGTGGCACATCTTTCTCCTCAGCCATAATCTACCAAGTGTTAGCCATTCCTTGCTCCTGAGTATCGTTTCTTCTTGCCATGTTTTCCTTAAAGAATACCCAAAGTCTGAACCAATTCTCCTTCCTCCCTTCCTTCCTTCCTACCTTCCTTCCTTCCTTCCTTTCTTCTTCCTCCTTCCTTCCTTCCTCCTTCCTCCTTCCCTCCTCCTTCCTTCCTTCCTCCTTCCTTCCTTCCTTCCTTCCTCCTTCCTTCCTTCCTCCTTCCTTCCTCCCTCCCTCCCTCCTCCTTCCTTC
>NC_034610.1:46677703-46678357 GCF_900095145.1 Mus pahari | reverse complement strand
CCTTCCTTCCTTCCTTCCTTCCTTCTTCCTTCCTTCTTTCCTCCCTTCCTTCTTCCTTCCTTCCTTCCTTCCTTCCTTCCTTCCTTCCTTCCTTCCTTTTCTCATCTTTTTTGTTCCTGGCCACTTCCTGGCTTCTCTTTACCTGAGCATATATATCTATGGCTCAGCATACAATAGAAAGTTAACCTTCCAGTGAAACTGGACTGAACTGGGAAAGTCTTCTCTTCTGAGACTGCTATTTTAAAGTAAGACAACTCGACCCTAGCTGTTCTCTCTCTTTCTGGGATTTTTGGGTGTGTGCTAAAACCCAGTGAGTGCTCCATGAGTACTGAGCTACCCAATGAGTGCTCCATGTGTACTGAGCTCCCCAGTGAGTGCTCCATGCATGCTGAGCTACCCAGTGAGTGCTCCATGTGTACTGAGCTACCCAGTGAGTGCTCCATGTGTACTGAGCTCCCCAGTGAGTGTTCCATGAGTACTGAGCTCCCCAGTGAGTGTTCCATGAGTACTGAGCTCCCCAGTGAGTGCTCCATGCATGCTGAGCTACCCAGTGAGTGCTCCATGCATGCTAATCTCCCCAGTGAGTGTTCCATGCGTACTGCACTACCCAGTGAGTGTTCCATGCGTGCTGAGCTACCCAGTGAGTGCTCCATG
>NC_034610.1:46670298-46676963 GCF_900095145.1 Mus pahari | reverse complement strand
CTGAGCTCCCCAGTGAGTGCTCCATGTGTACTGAGCTCCCCAGTGAGTGCTCCATGTGTACTGAGTTCCCCTCCACTGCTCCTTCAGCAGAGAAGCCCTCTCTGCTTGCACCCAGAGGGACCGGGTACAGGCTGTCCAGGTGGTTTAAGAACTCTGAGAAGTTGTCAGTGGGCCGTGAACCTAGAACTTTGGCAAGATGCACAAAATAAACATTTGGACACACTGTCTGAACTGGCTCAAATGAGTTCCCTTCAATTCATATTGTGTGCATGGACTCCATTCTCCAGTCTAACCTTTGTGTCACAGCTACCGGTCCTCACATCATGGAGAGAGCAAAGGTTAGAGGGAGCCTGGCAATGTTCATCAGAATCCTTCCTTTGTGTGAACATTGCTTCCGGAGTTCATAACAAATTCAGACTGAATTTCCTGGGCCACAACTATCTCCCCACACCTTCCACCTCCCCCCACCCCCTTTGGAGACAAAGTCTCACTTTATGGCCCTGGCTGCCTGGAATTCGCTTATAGACCAGGCTGGCCTCAACACTCCTAGAAGCTGCCTGCTTGCCTCTGCCTCCTGAGTGCTCTGAGTAAAGGCTTGGCTAAAACTGCCTAAGTCATTACACCTGACCCCAGAAGACAGCATTGGCAACTTGGTCATTTAGTGATTCTCCCCTTTTTTAGCTATAGACTTCAAATAAAGATTAATCAGGCTACATGGTAAAAGAAATAATACTTAGAAAGTCTCAAATATATTTTAGGTGAATTACCCAGCAAAAAGATGGTCTGACTTTTTTAAAAAAAAAAAAAAAAAAATATATATATATATATATATATATATATATATATATATATATCAGACACTAAGAAATATTCTCTCGCTGTGTGTGGAGGAGGGTGACTCAGTAGGTAATATGCTTTTTGTGTAACCAGGACAACCTGAGTCGGATCCCAGCACCCATATAAAAAGCTGAGCTTATTGGCGCACCTCTGTAATACTAGCACTATGAAGTAAAGACAGGAGGATTCAAGGGCCTTCTGGCCAGCCAGTCTAGCTAAACTGGTAAGCTTCAGGTGCAGTGAGAGACCATGCCTTGATGAAGAAGCCTGACATTGATCTATGACCTCTGTGCATACATGGGCTAACAATCCCTCCCCAACACACACACACACACACACACACACACACACATACACATACACACACACTACAACTGTCATACAACATACACACACATGTTAACTATACTATAGGTACATTTTTATATTTTATTTATTGTAAAATCTTTAAAAAATTTTTTAATTATGTGTGCATGCATATGTGTATGGTGATATTTACATGTGAGCAATGGTGTCCGTAGAGGTCAAAAGGCACCAAATCCCTCCTGAACTAGAGTTGAAGATGGTATGTATGAGTTGCCTGCTGTGGATGCTGGGAGCTGAACTTAGGTTATCTGGAAGAACACTCTTACCTGCTGAGCCACGCACACACCCCCATTATAAAATTCTTATATTTTATAATCTCTAAAATTACATAACTGAAAGGCTTTCTAAAACCTAGAGTTTATGCAGTATAAAAATGTTTTACCTCCTTAGGGAAAAACGGTCCAAGGATGGAATAGGTCATCATGCAACCCAAATTCATGGTTGCTGCTGATACCAGTACAAAAATCTGTTCTCTTGACAGTCGCCTGGATGTCTCTCTCGTACCTCCTCCAGGGTCATCACCTTGAATACAAAGGTATCGCTATTACAGGGGTGTAACTGGGATTCTGGGTAAAACACACAAGTGGTATTGTACATGGAGTTAACAGACCCGGAGAACACTTGTCGAGATTAAAGACTATTCTCACTATAATCGTTATGACCAAACAGAAATCAGACGTGGAATAACACTGCAAATTTGAAACACTTTCACACGGAGAGTCTTCAGTTAGCATTTCAGCATGGAAAGTATTAAGCCATCGGATCTATCTTTTGACCGCTCTTTCAGAAACCCTTCAGTGATGAGCACCAGAGTCAGTTGCCAAGGACATCGGGCTCTAAGGAAATATTTCCTTAAGCTACTAGCTTCATATACCACACAGCCTCAGTCAGGGCCTAAGTGTTTAGACAGGTAAGACTAGCTCTTGGTCAGAGCAAACTGGTTGTGCTGGCTCTTTTCCAGCCATTCTGTTGTCGAACTTAACATTCTGCAAAGCCAATTCTCACAAATAGGTAAATCTGGTCATCACACACACACACACACACACACACACACACACACACACACACACTGTTTAAACTGTCAAAGAACCAATCAATTACTGAGTTTCAAACGTCCAAGCAGATTCCTCAGCCATTTCTAAAGTAAATGATTCTGAGGGGGAACAAAGAAGAAGGAGGAGGAGAAGAAGGAGGATAGTAATTATTACTTAATCTGTTTTTCCAGAGGTAGCCATTAAAGGCCAGGTGGAAAAAAAATCTATGCAAAATAGGGAAGTCTTAAGAATCCTTTAAAAAAAAAACCAAAAACGCCTGAGTTTGCATACTGGGATGCCACTTTCCAGCCTAAATCTGAGGGGAGGTGCCCAGTCTTATTGCAACTTGATATGACAAATGTTTGGTTGATATCCATGGGATGCCTGTTCTTTTCTAAATAGAAACAGAGAGTGAGTGGATGGGGGGAGGCAGAGAAGAGGGGAGGAAACTGCTGTTGGGGTACAAAAATAATCAATTTACATATACACATACCTTCTTCAAATGAGAGAAAGTTACAAGTAAGAGGAATTCCAGAAAATACCAAAGAACATTTTAGGCCTTATAATGTGGTGTTATTAATTTGAAAGCATTCTGAAACCCCCTACTTAAAAAAGGCAGAGGTTTGGGAAGTACCCAGATGCATTCCCCAAACAGGAGAAAAGAAACGCTGGCCTGGATCGCACAGTCAGGCCAGACCCCGCCCTGCTTGAAGGACTCAGAAACAACGACAGCAGCAACAACAACAACAAAACAAGCTAAAGACATTATATCCTAAAGACACAGGCCCGAGCCCTTGGCGAGCGACACGCTGACACAGTCACCTCCTCCTGTCCCTGCAGGAGCCGGGGAGCCCGCCTCGTCCATGAGCGGCTCTCGGGGTCTTCCGGTGCTCCAGGCTCAGCGGGCGAAGTGCGGTGGCAGCGGGCGAGCTGCGGGGATCGGACTCCGCATTCCGGTCCAGAGGTGAAGACGAGAAACCTCGCTGATCCTTGGAACCGGGGACCCACGGGAGCTAGGGCGTGCAGGGGCGGAGCTGGGGTCTCCGCCCATGCCGATCCTGGGCTCCAAATAAAGAGGAGAAAGTAAGCTCGTGTGCCCTTAAAAAACAGTAAGTCTGAAAGGGATGGAAATAAGGGGTGTGTGTGTGTGTGTGTGTGTGTGTGTGTGTGTGTGTGTGTGTGTGTGTGTGTGTGTGTGTGTGTGTGTGTGTGTGTGTGTGTGTGTGTGTGTGTGTGTGTGTGTGTGTGTGTGTGTGTGTGTGTGTGTGTGTGGCCTGCAGAAAAATACTTGCAAGAGGATAAGGAGCGCTGGGGAAGCCTGGTTGTGGAAACCTTCAGACGCAGGTGTCTGCTGCTTTGCAAACTGATCGCTCACTTGCTTGTGTCTCTGAATGGGAGGTCCATTTTTGTCGTCGTCGTCATCTTCATGGTTGTCTTGCTTTTCCATATTCACAGCTGGGGTTGTAAGGCTTGTATAACCTAGTCAGTCTGATTGTGCCTACCTTGGTGACAAGAGGCGCAGGCAAGCACCCCTTTCTCTCCACTCGGAGTATCCAGCACAAGCCTGGCTTTTACTTTGTCTTCTCCTTGTTTATCCTTTGAGAAAAGTTTAAGTTTGGAAATCTAGGCCAAGGCGAAGGATTGAGTCACACGCCTGCAGTCGATGTGATTTCAATATGAATGAAACTCTTGTATGGCGGCCCATTATGCTGACCTGCTGGCAGAGGTGACAGAGTCGATTAATATTTTACTCTAATGCATTTGGGTTCTACAATAGAATTGTTGGGAAAGGACTGTACTTCAGCAAAGTGAATCTTGCGCAGTCCCTGATACCGTAGATCTTGAAGACTATATAGAAATTCCAGGCGGGCTAGAAGTAGTTCTGAGACAAAGAACTTGGGAACCGCTCCAAACGCCAGGCTTAACGAGAGCAAAGGTTCTTCCAGGCTATTTATGGAAGCCCTAACCTCTTCAGCTCAATCTTACTAAAAACCTTTACAAATAATTTTTAAAACTTATGTGTATGCCAGTATAGGTTCCAAAGAAGCTGTTGGATCCCTTGGAGGTGGAGTTAAAGGTGCCAATTCTCACGCGTGCCAGGAACTGAACCTGGGTCCTCTGGAAGAGCAGCAAGTGCTAACCACTGGTCTACCTCTCCATTCCCACCACTGCTATTTGCTATTACATTACACTGTGTTCTCATGCTGACCCAACCTTGACCCAACCTCAACCCACAGAAGATTTTCCTCCAATTGTTTCTTTTATGGTTTCCTTTTTTTCTGTCTGTCTTTTTAAAAACTCACTTTCTGGACTGGTATTAACTGCAGATGTTGGTTCACCCAAGCTCGACCTGCCCCCCCCCCCCCACCCCACCACACACACACACACACACACACCCCCCCCCACACACACATTCGTATACCTCTTTCTTTCTTTCTTTCTTTGACTCTATCAGAACTTTTCTTGACTTTGTATCAGCAACCTTTGAACTAATTTTTCCATTTATATTGACATCAATTTCCCTCTGCAATCAGCAGCTATTCTTACACTCTTAGCATATATGTATGTATGTATGTATGTGTATATATATATATATATGTTACTATTTATATATATTATACACAAATACACACACACACACATTTTTTAAATATATCCTTGGGCCTGCAAGATGGCTGTAAAGCTAAGGGCACTTACTGCCTAGCACTGTGACCCAAGTTAGATTCCTGGGATGCACATGGCAGAATGAGAGAACCCACTCTCCCACACTGTCCTCCAACTTGCACACAAGCGCTGGGGCACTTGTGCCCTTCCCCCCAAACAAACAAATAAATAAATAAATAAATGCAATTAAAATATTAAAACTTGTATTCCTGTGCTGTGTCTATGTATTCTTGGGGACTGGACCAGGTGATTCCAAGGTTTTGCTTATTTAATTAAGAATTTAATAAGGCATTCCTGGCTCAGCAGCCTGAGCTAGGTTTGGACTTTGCACACACCTCTCTTTGAATAATATAGCTGACATTATTTTGTGAACCTGGGACATCCACATTTACTGAGCTGCACACATGCTCCTCTCCCAACAACGGCGCAAGTTTCTTGCCTTCCTAATCATCAAACTTAGATTCTATTCTGCTATACTCAGTTTATGTAAAGGCCTGAGCCAGGATGAACTAGTTTGGAATACATGCACAATTAGGCAAATCTGTGTTCTCAAAAGAACTTTAGGGGGAAATTTTCCTATTTACCACTTTCTGTATAATAGGGTATACCTGACTGAAATATATACACTGGACTGGAGAGATGGGTTAGTGGTTAAGAGCACTGGCTGCTTCTAGAGGACCCACAACCAGCTATAACTCCAGTTCCAGGGGGATCTGACCCCCCCCTTCCAGTCTCTGCATGCACTTGGTACACAGACACAGATACTGGCAAATAACTCATACTTATAAAATAAATAAATAAAATTAGATAAATTATGGGAAGGGGCATATATCCCATGGCTAAACCTAGCAATCAAAACACAGACTCTACCCTCAGCTGTAAGTTTGTTTTGCTGCATGTGTGTCAGGGTAAGGGTGTCAGATCCCCTAGAATTGGAGTTACAGACAGTTGTGAGCTGCCACATGAGTGCTGGGAATTGAACCTGGATCCTCTCAAAGAGAAGCCACTGTTTTTGTTTGTTTGTTTGTTTGTTTTTTGTTTTTGTTTTTGTTTGTTTTTTTGGTTTTTCGAGACAGGGTTTCTCTGTGTAGCCCTGGCTGTCCTGGAACTCACTCTGTAGACCAGGCTGGCCTCGAACTCAAAAATCCGCCTGCCTCTGCCTCCCAAGTGCTGGGATTAAAGGTGAAGCCACTGTTTTTAACCAGTGAGCCCTCTCCAGTCCCAGGCATTTCCTTAACTAAGAGGAAAACCAGCCTTATCCTTGTCTGGTCATATTTACCATTTCTGAGGTTCTTCATCCTGGAACATCTGAGCTTTCCCTCCCATGCCATTTCTCGTCCACATGAGGTTCTCCCTGTGATGTCACCTATGAGTTATTATAAAGCACCAGCTGTCTGGTGGTGAACACTTTTTGTTCTGTTTCTTTCTGGGTTATTTTTAAGGGTTTTTAATTAAGTATAGAAATATGTGTATGAAGTTGTATGTAGTTGAAAAACATCTACACCTATTATTCATTACAATTTTCACAACTGTCTATAAGTGTGTGTTCATCCATCCATCCATCCATCCATCCACTCCTTCTAGAAGGTTCACTACTAAACCCCCAGTGTGGCCAGACCCTTGGTATAGTGAAACAGCTCAAGAGGGATACATGATACTGAGTGTCCTAAGGGATGAGGGATGGTCTGTTAGTGATCCCTGGGTACCAAATGAGAATTGCTCGCAGTAACCCATGGCTCTCTTCACCCTGGGATGCTATAGTCA
>NC_034610.1:46647265-46669803 GCF_900095145.1 Mus pahari | reverse complement strand
GGATTTGGGAGCCCTGAGAGGCACTTCCTGGCACCCAGCTGTGCCCATCAGCCTCTGACATTGGCATGATTCTCTTCCACAAACTCTCTGATCCCCATTCAGGTCAGCTTCAATGGGCAAGCTGGAAGCTGGAGCCTAGGAGGAAATCTCACCTTCTTAGCCCTTCAGCAAGGGACTTAATTTGCTGCTTTTGCTGGGGGCTCCACTGTACTCTTTGGCTGGGATTTTTTTCCTCCTCTCTCTCAGAAGGATTACACCTTCCTCTGGGATTGGCTTGCTTTTTAGATAGGGGATTTATTTGAGATTGGCAAATGAAATCTATCTAGCCATTAGCCTGTTTGCAAGGGCCACATTCGGCCCTTGCAAAATGTGGGCTTAGTGTCATTTGGCTCCTTTCATTTCTTCAAAGAAATTAATGGAATGTGTTTGCCTTATTAATCTCTTATGTGTAATGTCCCCTCCCACTTGGTCTGCCTGTTCTTCCTTCTTTTTTTTTTTTTTCTCTATATCTGTTCTTTTTAATAGCTTAATTATGTGCCTAGGAGAGCATTTTTCACATTTTCTATAATGATCAAACTTTCCTTTCCTAGAAAGCCTGACATCTGCAAATGCAGAGACCTTCTGTCACCTGGACACAGAAGGCTAGCACCAGGGACGGCTAATTGAAACCAGAACAATGACAGCAAATAGCACAGTACAGACCAGCAGCGCTCGCTAGATAAGGCAAAACTGATCCAAGAAAGCCTGTGAGGGTTTAATTCCTGACCATTTCACTGTTGAAATAACTGAGGGCCAGGATTTTGTTGTACATTGTTTGCTTGAGAAAGGGTCTAAGCTGTTTGCAAACTTGCTTTGTCGCCTAGATCCAGCTGATCCTCTTGCCTTAGCTTCCCACGCTCTGAATTCCAGGTGTGCACCAACGCGCGTGGCTCAGTGCGGAGTTCAGTTCCGGTCTTAAGTACAGTTAGTGATGGTAAGACCTGCTTTCCAGTGATCCGATCATTCAAATTATCATCACATTTTAGATCATTAAAATTCTTTTGTTGTCTTGGATACACGGGCTGGTGCTACTCAAGCTGGCCTGAAACTCGCAATGTAGCTGAGGACGACCTTCAACTTCTGACAACACTGCCTCTGCCTTCGGAATGCTGAGATAACTCCCAGTTTGATTTGGTGCTAAGCAATAGAAAGCAGGACTTCATGCACGCTCCCTGTGCAAACATTCTGCCTCAGAGCGGGTTTCCCAGGCCTTTCCACTCATCTTTGTACAAGGTAAATAATTTTGTACGAGGTAAATAAGCATTTTAAGCCACCACCACTCATTTAATCTTCACAGTATGACAGCATTCAGTGAAGTAACATCTTCACTGAACTATGAATAAATAACCTGCCGAAGACTGCCTACAAAGTGGGCCGGGATACTAGCTACTCTGAGATGGGCCAAAGATACAACATTGTTTTTGCACCTTAGCCTAGCTTCACTACCCAGCTCTATTTTCTTTTTCAATTTTTTTGAAAATAGTTTTTAACCGTTTATTTTCTGGTGTTTCACAGAGACAGGGTTTCTCTCTGTGGCCCTGGAACTCACGACGTAGACCATGCTAGCCTTGAACTCATTGAGATGTTTCCTGACTGTGCTGGTATTAAAGGTGTGCGCCGTTACTGTTTATTTATTTATTTTTTGCTTATTTTAAACTTCATAAATTACTTCGTTCTCTCTTGTGCTTCCTCTCTCCCTCTTCCCTCTCCCATCCCGACTGTGTGTGTCTGCTTAATCTATTTTATAGCCCTTCCTCTTTTGACACTGTTAGAAGTTGAACTGTGTATCTTACTTAGAGTTTCTATTACTTTGACAAAAACACCAAGGCCAGAAAGCAAGTCTGGAGGGGAGGGTTAATCTCACTTACACTTCCAGATGGAAGTCCATTCTTGGAGGGTGTCAGCTGAGGGACTCAAGCAGGGCAAAATGCTAGAGGCTTGATGCAGAGGCCTTGGATTGGTGCCGCCTACTGGTTTGCTCCCCATGGCTTGCTCAGTGTGCTTTCTCATAGAACTCAGGACCACCATCCCAGGGCTGACACCACCTACAATGTGCTGGTCTCTCCCCCCTTGATCACTAAATGAGAAAATGCCTTTCAGCTGGATCTCATGGAGGTATTTCCTCAACTTTGGCTCCTTCCTCTCAGATGACGCTAGCTTGTGTCAAGCTGACACAAAACCAGTGCTGTGTGTTCTCTCAAAATTCACAATGAAAGCCCTGATCCTCGGCACTTCACACAGCCCGTTATTTGGAATAGCGCTTTATACTTAGTTAAGATGAGGTCACCTGAGGCAAGGTGAGCCTCCTAATCTGCCTGATATTTTTCCAAAAAGAACTTGGACAGAAAGATGCAAGGAAGAATGTCATGTGAGGAGGAATGGGTCTGTGCTAAGTTAATCAAGGAACCTGACTCACAAAGTCCAGGGCCTAGGCGTGAAGCTAACTCGCACAGCCTTAGAAGCTAGCCAGGGTATGAGGTAATGCATTTCTGGGTTTCTGGGTCTTCAGACATTACAGGTATGTTTTGGTTTTTTTTTTTTTTTTTTGTTACTCCTGACCTAGCAAACCACACCTATATTTAGATGATTCAGAAATCTTGCTTTCTGCTCTCTTTCTCTGCCTGATTGCAGTATTTTTCCAACTATGTGCACAATTTTAGCACAGTGAGACAGGAGCGGTTGTCTTATTGTCAAACAGTGATCAGAAGAGTGACCCTTGAATTCTCAGAGACACCCCTTCCCCCAACCCCACACTTAGGTGTCAAATGACTGCATTCAAAACAAAGGCTTTGAAGTCCACTGTCATGAAAGGCCAGCTTCCATCTATCTGCACCTGACCTTGGGAACAGAGAAACTTTCTGTCTTGATTTCATTAAAATAAAAATTTGTCATTGTCATCATCATCATCATCATCTCATTATTTGTAGTTTTTGAGACAGGGTTGTGATGGTTTGTATATTCTTGGACCAGGGAGTGGCACCATTTGGAGGTGTGGCCTTGTTGGAATAGGCATGACCTGGTTGGAGTAGGTGTGTCACTGTGGGTATGGGCTTAAGACCCTCACCCTAGTTGCCTGGAAGTCAGTCTTCCACTAGCAGCCTTTGAATGAAGATGTAGAACTCTCACCTCGTCCTGTACCATGACTGCCTGGATGCTGCCATGCTCCTGCCTTGATGATAATGGACTGAACCTCTGAACCTGTAAGCCAGCCCCAATTAAATGTTGCCTTTTTATAAGACTTGCCTTGGTCATGGTGTCTGTTCACAGCAGTAAAGCCCTAAATAAGACAAGGGTCTCATCTGTTAGCCCAGGCTGGCCTTTGTGTGGCTAAAACTGAACTTCAACTTGTGATTCTCCTGCCTCAACATATGGTGTACTAGAATCATACATTCTACCTCGACACATTCACATTACGTAATAAGAGCTAATACTAGGATTATCATGTAGGGTCCTGCTCAAGTTTCATTTCTGTTGCTGTGACACTCAACCTGACTAAAAGCAACTTCGCGAGAGAGGGCTTTATGTGGTTTACAATTCCAGGTTTCAGGCCATCCCTAAAGGGATCCAAGGCGGGAACTCATACCCAATAGCACTGTTCATAGTCAGGAACAGAGAATGTATGCACTCATGCTGGGTCTTACCTCACCCAGTTCTCTCCCATCTTACACAGTGCAGGAACCCTGCGCAGGAAATTGTGCTACCCACAGTGGGCTGGGCTTCCCACATCAATTAACAACCAAGAAAATCTCCCAGAAACCAACCTAATCCAGGCGATTTTTCAATCAAGGCTTTCTTCTTGGGTGATTCTAAGCTGTCGTACCTTAACATTTAAAACTAAACAGCACAGGGTCTCCAGACAAGGGATAAGACAAGTTAGTCTATTAGGTGGTATTTAGGAAATACTAACATTTTTTTTTTTAAAGATTTATTTATTTATTATATGTGAGTACACTGTAGCTGTCTTCAGACACTCTGGAAGAGGGCGTTAGATCTTGTTACGGATGGTTGTGAGCCACCATGTGGTTGCTGGGATTTGAACTCAGGACCTCCGGAAGAGCAGTCAGTGCTCTTAACCGCTGAGCCATCTCACCAGCCCCTACTAACAACATTTTTATTATCATCCTTCATTCCTGTTATTGTAATAGTATGAGTGTGCACGGGTATGGTGCTAGGGTCTGAATACCACCAGCTACACAATTTACCACTGTTAGACTACAGTCCCAGCCTTACTTTTAAAACTTATTTTTATTTTACCTATTCACTTTTCATTTTTTGTTTGTTTGTTTTGAGACAGGGTTTCTCTGTGTAACACCGGTGGATGTCCTGAAACTTGTAGACCAGGCTGGCCTTGAACTCACAGATATCTGCCTGCCTCTGCCTCCCAAGTGCTGGGTTAAAAGGCGTGAGCTACCATGTCCAGCTTTTTTGTTTTTTTGAACAAATCATTCATTCATTGATACCTTAGGAGAATTTGATGAGTTGCTACGGTGTTACAGTCGCCTGCCTTCTGTCAGCAGTAGCGGGCTTATTTTCATAGCTCTATGATGATGCAGTCTCCTTTTGTACATGCACACAGCTCCGCTCATCCCCTCCCCCTTCCTATTATCACACCATTTATCTTTTCAAGATCAGCGGTAACTGGCTTTGTTTTGATTTCTGCTTCCAAGTGGATGTGGCTGGCTATGTGAGGCAGAGCCAGATCCCTGGAGTTAGGCCCTCACTGTGTTCCTGGTCTCCATCTTGGGGATGGCTCAGGTACAGCCATCTGCCGGGAAGGGCCACGCCCCACTGGTTTGTATGTACACTCTCTAGCCCATATTGTATATATGTGACTGCTAGAATGTGCTGGGTAAGGGCCACTAACCGCTATATGAATTTCCGCCACCTTTGCCAATACCTAAAATTGAGAGGCTACTGTTAAAGAGTGTGTGAAATAAGAGACTCTTTATCTAAAGCAAAAATCTTCATCACACGAAAAATAACTTCCCTTTGGGTATTAAAATTATCACACGATCAAGATTTAAGGGGGGGAGAGGCTCCAGTTGTTAAAAGGGGGTGCTTCCTGCTGCCAGAAAGGCATTTATGAGGGTGGACTATTAGGACAGAGAGCTGACATCAAAGGTGTGGAGAGAAATCAAGTCTGAATTGGTTGCTACTGTGTTGGGAGCAGCACTAAAACTCCGGCACCAAGCTAAAAGCACTCAGCTGTTTCTCCTTAGTATTTACACATGCAGTAGTTATTTTCCAATTTTACCATCTAGTCTCTTCTGTGAGACTTTTCTTCTGGGAAGAGAAATCTAATATGCTTAGCACGTCAACGTTTTCCTTTTTTTTTTTTTTTTTTTTTTTTTTTTGTTTTGTTTTAGGCATTGTCTCTCTGGTGGCCTGGAACTCACAGCTGTCCACCTGCCTCTGCTTCTCAGGTGCTGGGATGAAAGGCTTGCACCTTATGTATGGTTTGACACATTAACTTTTAAATAGCCTTATACTAAGGAAACGACTTAAACTCTACTTAACCACATTTCTTTTCCGACTGTGTAATGTGTCAAACTCACTTCCAAAACAGCCAAAAGGCACATGTCCCTTCCCCTTTGCTCCCTCTTCTGTCTGAATATTCTTCCCGCACTTACCTGGCTGGAACTCTAGTTCACACCTCTTTTAAATGCTGCTGCTATAAACTCCAAGTCCTCTACGTTTCCACATCATCTCCACTCCCCAACATCGTGGCATTCTGGTATTTTACTCTTTGGCTAAATACTAAGATACTTTATCTTTTAAAATGCAGACTTTTAAGTGTCCGCCGTCTCTCATCTTTAAAACAGCACCATAGACACTGGCAGAAAATACGCCCGCAGAAACTAACCACCTATCAAATCCTTTTTTGAATTGCAGGGGTAAGAAAGCAAGCGTGAGGCTTTAGGGGTGAAACCCAAACGTTTATTAGAAAAGCTAAAACCTCATCAACTTTCTTATATCCTCATGAAATTCACGAGCCTGACAGTGTTCACTGTATCCACCAGGTTGGCCATCAGAAGCCCTGACTGGCTTCGGGGATATCTTGTGAGAGAGACGCTGTCTTGTGTATTTGCTTTGGAAGTAGAAGAGTGAGTGATTCCTTCGAAATTAAAATGCATTTGTCGGCGTGGGCGGGAACTGGCTTTAAGGTTCTGGAGTTCCACTCCTGGTAGGCGAGTCCTGGGTGGAACGTGGGAGTTTCAAATGCCAGGATTTCCCCTTATAGACTCACAGTGAGAGTTTAACATGTACCTCAGGGATCCAGTTTCTGCGAAGCTGCGACCCGGGAAACCAACTAGGGTCCTTACCTAGACGTTCATTCAGAACCGGTTGCACTCAGACCGGGATCTGACCTGGCTGGAAGGTCTCCTTAAACACGTTGCAAAGCAGTGGGCTTTGCGATCCTACACAGATCACAGCCACTCAGAGCGGCTCAAAACAAAGGGACCAAAATGTGGACACGCTCAGCCTCATCGACCAGGATTGCCAAAAGGAGACTTCACGGTAAGACATGGAAATACTGCTTAAAATACGACTTTTGTCATGCAGCGAAGAAAACGGCAGTAGTTTGGCTCCTCTCGCGTTCCTTAGAAGCGGATCGTGGGGGCCTCTGTGAGCCACGCCCCCCGGGGGCAGGCTGCCCGCTGCGATGCCTGCTGCAAATCCAGCCGCGTTCTAACCGCAGCCGCTCCTAAAGGCGGAAGTGGAAACTCCCGTGGCCCGGCACCGCGGGAGCCACCCCGCTAGTGGGAGGAGCTGCACATGCGCACAGACGTCGAGCGGAGCGCTTAAATACCGTCATGCGGCCACCGGCGGCCTTTTCCCCTGCCGCCGCCGACTTGCGCGGAGGCGGAAGCTCGGGGTGAGTCTGAGCCCGGCGCGTACGCCGGGGCTCGCGTGTCCCGTGCGCTTTGGTTTCAAAGGTGGAGGAGTGCTGGCGTCCTCGCGGGCGACTGACTGATGTTTTTTGTCTTTCAGTGCGTTCAAGATTCGGCGTCACCCGTGATCCACCGCCATGGCCGAGGAAGGGTGAGCGAGTTGGGGCGTGGGGCCTCCGGCGGGCGGCGCGGGTCTGGGCTTCTCTCCATGGTAGTTCCCCATCCCTGGCCTGCCGAGGATCCTAACGCCCCTTGTCTGCCTTCCAGCATAGCTGCTGGAGGTGTAATGGACGTTAACACTGCTCTACAAGAGGTGCTGAAGACCGCCCTCATCCACGATGGCCTAGCACGTGGCATCCGCGAAGCCGCCAAAGCCTTAGACAAGTACGTGTCTCAGTCTCAGTACGGTGGGGTGCTGCAGCCGCAACAAAGACTGCAGCAGCCAATGGGAAGAGAGCGTGTGAAGTTCATGCTGTTAGCCCAAAAGTTCTGAAGGTCATCCGGCCAGCAGGAAGCCTAGGAAAAGGTATCAACTCCAGCCCACCTAGGACGTGTGGGTTGCTGTGTGGATCGGGGATGACAAGAGCGGTAGTTGGCTCTTGTGAAGCTACAGTGTTTGCATGATGACTTAAGGATTGTCGGATACCCCTTCACCCCGTTCATGGGTGAGAAAGTTAGTCTGACAAGCCTGTAGCTCGTGGGGATCGATAGCCCAGAACTTTTGCTAGAAGGTGGGAAAGGGGCATATCATTTAGTTTGCAAATACTTGTACAATAAAGCAGTGTTTGAGAAAGCTAGCTATATCCGGGAGACTTGAACATGCATGGTCTATTGGACTTGTGCACGTGTCTTCTATTGCTTGAGGGAGGTCGGGTGATTTTTGGACACTTGAATTCAGATGGGCATCACAGATCCTGTTGTGACTATTTACAGTGCTTGCTGCACAGTACTACTTTGGATCAGCTTTCAAGTTGCAAATGTCTTGAAAGTGGTCATGGTTTCCTCAAGAAAGAATGTTCTGTGGTATTGGTATCCAAGGGCCAAGGTTTTGTACAGGGAAGTTGGATGGCAGATCTGCAGTTTTGGTACAATCATAACGTGTCTTGTGTGGTTAGGTTTACTAGCACAGTGAAGACTTATGGACGGGAACACTCGAAGCTGTGGTTTCACCTGTTGAGTTTTGATTTTAGGCGCCAAGCCCATCTCTGTGTGCTCGCGTCCAACTGCGATGAGCCCATGTATGTCAAGCTGGTGGAGGCACTTTGTGCTGAGCACCAAATCAACCTGATAAAGGTAAGTTGGAGTCCTTTCTGCCATTAGTGGTAATGGTGTTGAGTCACAGGCACCAGAACTTAGCCGCATGGTGATTTTGATTGACAATGGGTGGGCTGTACATGATGAAAGTAGTCTCCCTCTTTTGAACCTTGGTCAGGAAGCTGCCTGCCACCTTCTGAAACCTTGGGAATGTTGAGTTTCAGCTTTTACTAGTTTTAAGCGTTATTAGTAATTGCTTGTGTCTTTGATAGGTTGATGACAACAAGAAACTAGGGGAATGGGTAGGCCTCTGTAAGATCGATCGAGAGGGGAAACCACGGAAGGTGGTTGGTTGCAGTTGCGTAGTGGTTAAGGTAAGTAAGTCTTGCTTTTCTCTTAACATTGATGGCCCTTTAATGGAAACAGGTTGTAAAGACAGACTTAATTAAACATTCTGTAAAGACAGGCCATAATTGGAAAGCCAGCCAATTAATCTGCTTATCTCAATGTTTCTGCAGAAGTTTAGAAAGAGCTGGCAATAGCAATGCCATGGTACGAGCCTTAGGGGCAGTTTGAAGCCTTTAAGGTCCCTGAAAGTGGCTACAGTATTAATACTGGGAAGACTGAAGGAAATAGCTAATAAGAGCGTAATACTGAAAGTAATTTGCATTTAATTTTTTTAAGGACTATGGCAAAGAATCTCAGGCCAAGGATGTCATCGAGGAATACTTCAAGTGCAAGAAATAAATAAATTTTGGCTCATCTTTCTCTTGTATTTTTTTGTCCTTACTCAGGTGTGTGATAGTGGATTGGTACCTGTCTGCTCTTACTCTTTTAGTTGGGTAAATGACTGCCCAGGGTACATACATAAAAACAGGTTTAGTATTTTTGGTGGGCAAAGGAGACGCATCAAAGCTTTAAACTGGAAAACACAGGCCTCAGAATTAGGCACACTTTGGGCAGCCAGAACTATAGATGAATTGCTTCAACTCTGGGTACATGCCATGACAGGTTGAGAGGTAAATTGCACTGAGTAGACAGGTTGGGGTAGGAAGATGGATTAGAGGGTTAAGTGTAGGGGAAGATTTGGGACTCAGGTTCCCCATGTCTTTTAAGCTTAAATTTCTGAACCCTGTTTGCATCCAAGTCATTTTCTAGTTACATTGCAATTGCTTAGAAAGGCTTAGAAATCTGGAGTTAATATAAGGGATTCTTTATTACATCTAAGTACATTGTCACTGTCTTAAGTCACCAGAAGGGGGCGTCTGATCTCTACAGACACTTGTGATGCTCCTGACCTCTGAACCGTCTCCAGCCCATTAAGGGATTCTTAGCATTAGGGGACAGTTTGTGTGAACCCTCTGTTGCTAGCATTTAGTGGCAGTTAAGTCACAGTTGTAGTTTTGCTTTCAAAGTGGTTTTATAGGAAATGTGTCAAGCAACTACTTGATGGCATAGTGTATCCATGAGCTGTTTAATCTTAGATCAAGACCTTCAGAAAATAACTAGACCAGCTACAAGCCTGTGCTAACAGCTTCTGGAGTCAACTTGGGAGGTTCTGGAGCACAGGTCAGATTTGGCAGTAAGCACCTTCAGTGACCTGCCCCCAAATTGATGTTGGAATATTTGAGGTGTGTGCCCACTGCCAGCAGAGGGTAGGCTAAGGCCAGCACCATGTTCAAGATGTCTGGGAATGGGATGGAGCTGTGCTGCCCACAGTTCCTTGGGAAAGACTTCAGATATCCTGTGAAAGGAAAGGATTTTTAAAAATACCTGGGGGGGGGGGGCATGTGTCACTGTTGGTGTGTGCCAGCCTGCCATAACACTGGCTTGAAGAATCCTGCAATATCCTAATTCCCATGTCTGTTTCAGTCAGTTGGGGTTTTATAGGTCAAATATATTGACACCTACCAACTAGAACAGTGTTTCAGCATTTACTGTTTAATTGCACTGAGACAGAAATTAGGAACATGGGTTTTTATTTTTGAAACAGGTTCTCCTGGTGTAGCTGGCCTGAAGTTTTTTCTTGAGACAAGCTTTCTCTGTATAGCTCTGGTTGTCCTAGAACTCACTTTGTAGACCAGGCTGGTCCTTAACTCAAGAAAACTGTGCCACCACTCCCGGCTGGCCTGAAATTTATGTTCCTGAAATAAGTTCTCGAGAAGTGGAAAACAGTTTGGCTTTCCTCTACAAATACACAGTTTCATTTCCTGTTACTCTAATCAGATCCCTCTGACCAATTCTTTGGTACTTTCTATCCTTTTAAAGATCAACATTCATAGCTGGAGGCATCAGCAAATATTAGTGTTTTGAATTTTCTTTTAAACTGAAAAGAGATGGCTCAAGGGTTAAGAGCACTTGTGTTTGATTGCCAGCACCCCATGACCTCTGAATCTGGGGAATCTGATACCCTCATCAGCAGGCAACTGGGTAGACATAACTTGAAGGTGAAACATGCAAATGAGTCTTAATTGCAACAAGGATTTAAAATGAGAAATGAATATAGTTAGATACTACCTGTAAAGTTGGGGGTTTTTTGTCACTTAGGGATGTTCCCACATATGTGTAGTCCATATATTTTTTTAACTGTGGTGTATGTGGTGTATGTATATGGGTGTGTGCACTAGGAGGCCAAAAGGATGCTTTCTGTTTATCCGTTCGAGACAGGGTTTCTTGTTGAATCTGGAAGTAGGGTACAGTAATGCCCGGGTCATACTCCTGTATGACTCACCAGGTGTGCAGGCACTCCCCTTTTTAAAGTGGGTACTGAGGATTCAAACTCAAGTTCTGCTTGCATATAGAGCAATCAACTATTTCCCCAGCCACATCTTTGTCCAAAAGAATCAAGAGTATTGAGGGCTTACTTACTGTCTGAATGTTTTATAGCCTTTATTGCAGGGTCCACACTCCAGAGCGGATGAACGGTTCTGTGCAGTGGTGGAAGGAGTTTCATTAGGATATCCCCTGCCCTTGGTATTATGTCCCTGTTTTGTATGTTACATGAGTTGCAGAAGGTTCCAGAGAAGCCCTGTTAAGGGAATGGGCAAGGGCTGGGTGTGCTAGACTTACCACATTAGCTCTGATCAGGCATCAGCTATTGCAGTCTGATGTGGTGCTTAAGGTGAGAGGTACTTGGGTATTCTGTTAATTGGGTGAATGGGTTAATTTGTCTATGGCCTTTATTCTAAGGCAACAAGTCAGTCTCAGCCTGGTCTCTTTCAGGCTAGTATGGTGCCAAGCTGTCTCAATTTCTCTTTTCTCCAACTCTACTCTAGGGAGCAGGGCAAAGAAACATATCCAATCGCTCTAGGAGTCTGAACAAATAATTTTTAAAAGTTATTTTAAGACCCAGGAATAGTAAAAAAAGAAAAAAAAAGAAAAGTGAATTCAGAGAAACTATTTTTACACTGCAATAATTTCTTCTTGAACCATGTTTATTGAGACATGAGGCAACAACACAGGACTGGGTGAGTGACGTGAAAAGCCATAACAAACCTAGTATTTGTCCTTTATTTTCCATTTCAGCTCAACCCTCATTGACACTTAACAAATGGACATAAAAGCCCTGTTTGTACCCGGTTAGCTTGTTAGAGAAATATTGAGTAAAAGGCCTGTGATACTTCACAATGCTGTCAACAGGTTAAAGGAGCAAAGGGTGTATAAAAATAAGTGACAGATCTATAAGGCGAAATAATATGTTAACATGCAAAATGACACAAGTTTTTAAAAACTCATCTCCTTTTCTGGACGTGATGCTGGGTAAATGTAGGGATTCCAAGGCAGATAGTTTGCTAAGTGGGCATATTCTGTGGCTTGCCAGAGTCCTTATCACTCTTGGCGTGTAAAGTTGCATTTATGTCAGTGTCTCACAGAGGAACACATAGATAACGCCTGGAAGAAACTGAAGACCTCTTTCAAATGACTGTAGTTTGAAATAAAATTTTGGGTCAATAATACTCTAAATTTTGTCATGTAGGGACTTAACACTTGAATGTTACGGTCTGTCTGGTGTTTAGGTAGGTCTGGTTAGTTTTGGTGTGATTTTTTTTTTTTTTCAACATTTGTAGGTAATTTTCAGGTTTCTTTATTTTTACTTTGTATGTATGGGTATTTTGCCTGCATGTCTGTGTGTCATGTGCTTGCCTGGAGTCCATGTAGGCCAGACGAGGGGATTGGAGTCCCTGGAACTGAGTTACACATACATGGTTGTCAGTTGCCATGTGGGTAGTAAGAATCAAACCTAGGTCCTTTGTAAGAGCAACAGGTGCTCTTAACCACTGACCCATCTCCCCAGCTCTGCAATTTTTTATAATGAAATTAAATTAAAAAATTAATACTAAAATAAAAATTAGGAGAAGGCAAGAAGGGAAAAAATGTTTGGGCCATGATCATTAAAATTTTGTTCCTGTTACTGATTATTTTCCTCCTTTGCTACTGGTACACAAGTTGAAAGAAAGACTTGGGAAAGTGAATATTATCAGATTTGCTTGGATGCCGTTGAGAAGAACCCACACAGCTGCTTTCTCCTCTCCAACCTCTTATTGAAGAAGCTCAGTAATCTCTAGCCCAGATGTGTATGTGTAGTAACTATGCTAAGAAAAAATTTCAGGGCAGCAAAATATAATTGCCTGCTTGTATAGTTGAGCTCTCCTAAGGTCAGGAGCAGAGACGGTAATATATACGCTGATTCATTTCTCTGAACCTTGTAGACTTGGATGGAAACCTCTCGTTAAATCTCAAGCATCCATTAGTAATCTTTGTCAATGAAAAATAAAAGCTGTAAAAGCCAGCTTGTGTGAGAAAGGCTAGCATTTGTTTAAGAAAGACAGAATTATACACTGATGCTTACACTACTGTGGTGCTTTGAATATGCTTGGCCTGGGGAGGGTCCAACTATTAGGAGGACTCCTTGGAGGACTTGTGTCATTGTGGGCTCTGAGGCTCCTGTGCTCAAGCTCCGCCCAGTGGAAAGAGGACCTTCTAGCTGGCTGCCTTTGCATCAAGATGTAGAACTCTCAGCTCCTCCAGCATCATATCTACCTGAACGCTGCCATGTTTCCCACCATGAAAATAATGGCCTGAACCTCTGAAACTACGCCAGCCCCGATTAAATGTTGTCCTTTATAAGAGCTGCCTTGGTCATGTCTGTTCACAGCAATGAAACACTAATACAAAATCTACTTAAATTGGGGTGGGGTGGGGTACCTGTGAGAAATGGAGATCCTCACCTTATATTAGCATTGGAGACAGTTTATTTTACAGCTCTGCACACTCGGGCATCAGCCCAGAAGAACAGGTGTGGCAATTTAGCACAGAGAATAGTTTCTGAACCAAACACATGACTCTTTCTCCCTTCCCTCATCACTGAGGAGTCACAGGGGACAACCTATGCAACTGAGACCCCATTCTTCCCTGTGTAATTTACATTGGTTCTTTTGTTTCACAATAGAAACCTTGACTATGTTATTTCTTGTTTTACACCCTGTTTATTTTAAGGCTTATCAACTAATGACTTTGCAGGTAAGCTTAACACTTAGTAATTTTTGACTCTAAGCTTCTGGTTTGGGTGGGAGGGGTGGCTTGGCTGAGTTTGGATGTGTGGGAAATAGCTAGACTAGTAGGCATTAGCAGGGGTCATTTTTGCACCAAAACTGGCTGGGGGAGCCTTAGGAAATGAACCACCTGCTGGGCAGTGGATGTTGCACACCTTTAATCCCAGCACTTGGGAGGCAGAGGCAGGCAGATTTCTGAATTCAGGGCCAACCTGCTCTACAGAGTGAGTTCCAGGACAGCCAGGGAACACAGAAGAACCCTGTCTTGAAAAAACTAAAAAACGAAAAAAAAAAACAAAAAAAAGAAAATGAACCACCAGATGGTATTTCTTACACTTTCAACGTATACATGATACGAACATAAAGTGCTGGACAGTTGAGCAGGGGTCTTTTTAGCTTTGCTCTATGATTCTGAAACGTGGAGTTTGTATTTCTTGATAACAGCAGCTAAATAATCAGGCAGGGGGTTACTTTTTTTTNTGATAACAGCAGCTAAATAATCAGGCAGGGGGTTTTTTTTTTTTTTTTTTTTTTTTTTTTTTTTTTTTTGGTTTTTCGAGACAGGGTTTGTCTGTGCATCTGTGCAGCCCTGGCTGTCCTGGAACTCACTCTGTAGACCAGGCTGGCCTCGAACTTAGAAATTCGCCTGCCTCTGCCTCCCAAGTGCTGGGATTAAAGGCATGCACCACCACGCCCAGCTACATCTTTTATCATAACATTTTGCTAAGGAATTATATTGCTCTATGCTTGATTTTAGTTTTTTGAAGAGTATAGTAGAACGGGGACTCATGTAACCCTAGGATTTATCGGAGACTAACCGTGTGCTCGAGGGTTACATCTATCGCAATCCCTCTCAAAGTTAGCTGTAAGCAAAATGACACAAATGCCAAGCAGTTAGAGCTCTTACAGTAATTCTTAGAATTGCATCTGAAGGAGGGCCTTTACTGCTGTCACCTAAAGTAAGCCTGAAGTAAAACGAGATGGGAAGTGTAGGCAGTTCGTTCTCAAGGACGGCTGCCCTGCCTCTCGTCATGATTATTTTCTGCAGATAATAGTATGGCCTGACCAAACTTGAACATTCTCATTTTTTCTTGGAAAGGACACTTGCTCTTGCTTAAAATTTTAAGTCTAAGTTTTTCCATTGCAGACTCTGACTGCATTTACAACTCAGTCGTTTTAAACATTTTTTTTTCATTTCATATTCAAAGCCGAAGCTTATAATTTTTTGTTTTGTTTTGTTTTTGAGACAGACTGGTTTCCCAAGCTGGCCTTGAGCTACCAACCATCTCTTTCAGCCATGCAATTGCAGGTGTATGGTTCCACATTCGATCGTCATGGGTTTCAATTTTTATTTTCTTATTAAAGACTTAAAATGTATTGATCTAGTTAGATAGGGGGAGTTGTACACGTTCCATCTGCCTTGTAGGCAGAGGACAACCTAAGGAGCTGGTTTTCTCTTCCACTATGTGGGTGCTGGGATTGAACCCAGCAGGCTTAGCTGCCAAGAGCATTTACTGTCTGAGCCATTTGTCCACCTTGTATTCAGTTTTGAAAGAACGCATCGAAGTGTTTTATTTCATTTAATTTAGACCAGGAACATCTGCATGATCCAGCTTCTTTGCAATGTCACTGTCATACTGTGTTGTAGCCGCTCTTGTAGATGTGTACAATAGCTCACTATATCAATTTATTTGATTTGTACAAAAGGTATGTACATTTTTGCAGAGATAAAGTATAGACACAAACCTGCAGCTCACTTATTTGAAATACTAGGTAGTATTCCCCTGCGTTTGCACTCAATACATACTGTCCCAGGAATAGTGGGTCAGAATGGCAAAGCCTCAAAATTCAGAACCATAACACACAAAAAGAACCACAATACAAGACTTATGACAAAGCTTCAGGTGGGAGTCAGGGGTCTCAGAAGTTCAAGGTTAATCTTGGCCAAGTAACAAGTTTGTGGAAGCATGGTCTATGGGAGACCTGGTTTCAAAACAGAGAAACTCTAAAGCCCATTCTTTTCTAAGATTCAAGACAATTTTCATCTTGTTTTGAGATAGTATGTTACTATGTAGCCTTGGCTTGCCTAGTACTCACTGTGTAATTGACCAGGCTGTCTTCCAGCTCATACAGATCTGCCTGCCCCTTCCTTCTAAGTGCTGGGATTAAAAGTTGACAGGAGCCTGATATAGCTGTCTCCTGAGAGGCTCTGCCAGAGCCTGACCAATACAGATGTGGATGCTTGCAGCCCGCCATTGGACTGAGCACAGGGTCCCTAATGGAGTTTGGGGAAGGACTGAAGGAACTAAAGGGGTTTGCAACCCCATAGTAAGAACAATAATATCAACCAACTAGACCCCCCCGCAGAGCTCCCAAGGTCTAAACCACCAACTAAAGAGTACACCTGGAGGGTGGGACCCATGACTCCAGCTGCATCTGTAGCAGAGGATGGCCTTGTCAGGCATCTATGGGAGGAGAGGTCCTTGGTCCTGTGAAGGCTCGATGCCCCAGTGTAGGGGAATGCCAGGGTGGGGAGGCAGGAGTGGGTGGGTGGGGGAGCACCCTTGTAGAAGCAGGGAGGGGGTGGTATGGGGGTTTGCCCAGAGGAAACAGGAAAGGGGGATAACATTTGAAATGTAAGTAAATGAACCTATATACATATATTTTTTGTTTTTCGAGACAGGGTTCCTCTGTATAGCCCTGGCTGTCCTGGAACTCACTTTGTAGACCAGGCTGGCCTCGAACTCAGAAATCCGCCTGCCTCCGCCTCCCGAGTGCTGGGATTAAAGGCGTGCGCCACCATGCCCGGCTTAACCAATAAATTTTTTTTAAAAAAATGTTGTGCCAGCATGTTCCACTCAAGACAATCTTTGTAACTGTGAGTCCCAGTAAAATTAGAAGAGTTACAGGCAGTAGAACCGGTAGCACATAGTAAACATCCCCATTATAAATCCAAGCAGCAGGAGGCTGCCCAGGTTAGACCAGGGCTATCACTTAGCAAGCAGTCCTCAAATTGTAGCTCCTGTCCAGCATCTGGGGCTATGGGAGTTTCTTTTAGGGCTTTTGGTAGCTCATACCTCCTAACCCCCCTCATTCCTCCTGAAAACATCTCAAACATGTACAAACCTGCCCACATACCTCACAGCCATGGCTCCACTTTTTGGTATCCCCCACCCCGTTTTTTGGTATCAGTTACCTCCATTGTGATGAAATATCCAACAGAAGTGACTTAAGTAACTTTGACTCAGAGTTTTCAAGGACATGGTCCATCATGGTGATCAAGGCTCCGTGGCACAGGTTACAATCTCAATATGTTAGGAAGCAGAAATGGTTGAAATATTGATCAGAACAATATTCCAAAGAAATGAACAGTGCTGTTTTCGCAGGCATTCGGAATGCAAAAGTCACGGCATCAATGAGACTTGCATCAAGAAGGTCCCAGAACAAACAAACCAAACCAACCAACGAGACCAGGCAGTGTGTACCAGGGTCATATTTTCTGTGTGGAGCTCCTGCATGGGCTATCGGCTAGGCATGGCATTATGAAAGTAGGACGAGAGTTTGACGGAGACATCAGGACTTATAAAATGCCAGAAATGTGGGGTGTCTGCAGAAATGGAATAAAACTGGCTCAAGCAAGAAGCCATGCATGCTGCAGGGAACAGGGATGTTTGGGTGGGGTGACCAAGGCCTGAGATGTCTGAGATGGTGCCACCTCAAGCCCTGAATGCTGTCTGTCCTGCTGGGTTTAGATAAAGATTCTAAAGCATCTCTAGAATAAATACAGCCTAAAAATATAAAATTTAAAACAAACTTATCATGGCATTGTCATATTGATTACTCATTTTTTTTATTATTTTCTTTATTTACATTTCAAATGCTATCCCGAAAGTTTCCTATACCCCTCCCCCCCACCTCTACTCCCCTATCCACCCACTCCCACTACTTGGCCCAGGCCTTGCCTTGTGCTGGGTCATATAAAGTTTGCAAGACCAAGGGGCCTCTATTCCCAGGGATGGCCGATTAGGCCATCTTCTGCTACATATGCAGCTAGAGACNCAANCTCAGGGGGTACTGGTTAGTTCATATTGTTGTTCCACCTACAGGGTTGCAGCCCCCTTCAGTTCCTTGGGTACTTTCTCTAGCTCCTCCATTGGGNACCCTGTGTTCCATCCAATAGCTGGCTGTGAGCATCCACTTTGGTGTTTGCCAGGCACTGGCATAGCCTCACAAGAGGCCGCAATATCAGGGTCCGTCCCTTCAGCAGAGTCTTGCTGGCATGAGCATTAGGACTACTCATTTTAAAAAGTTTCTCATAATCCTTTTGAGAATAACTTTGTTACATTCTACATAGTGAACAGAAGGTGGCAGCATTGCTTCAGCAGTTAAAAAAAAAAGTTTCCATCCCCTTTGAAAAGGCATGGGGCAGGGTGGGACTGAGAGGTGGGGAATGACTGATAGAGTCTCCACAGCAGGTGTGTGGAGCAGAGAACTGCCCCGTGTTCCTGGGTAGGGTACGTAGAAAGAAAACACAAAGTAGGATTGCTCAATGCCTCTAAACGCTGCATGTATTTTCCAGGGTAACAGGACCTCCTTCCCTGTAAAAATGAAATGGGTCGTATGCTGAGCTTTTTATGAGATTTGGAAAGCTGTGCATGGCTCTATTGCGGTGGGAGCTTTAATCTCTGTTTTCATGGACTGGTAATCTTCTAAGAATAAGAGATGTTGGTCTTTCCTTCTCAGAAGCTTAAGGAGATATTATTATGATTAATAAGGACTTGGATCTCGGGTAGGTAGACATGCAGATACGGTGTGAAGAATTGGTGCGCATGTGTGTTAACCGTTAGAGCCAGGAAACAGCAACAAGCTAGGAAGTCACTGGCCTTGTGTTAGCAGGCTACATGTGTATTTACATCCATGCTCAATATCACTCTGTACCAGCAGCTCTCAACCTGTGGGTGGTAACCCCAATACAGACATTCTGCACATCGGATATTTAAATTACAATTCATAACACTAGCAAAATTATAGTTATGAAGTAGTAGCTAAGTACATTGACGCTTGGGGGTCACCCCATAAGAAACTGTGTTACAGGGCTGTGAGGAGTAGGAAGTCTGAGAACTGCTCTTCTATATGTGCATGTGCAAGTAAGCACATATGTGTTATGTGCAGAGATTTTGTAACCTTTCTTAGTTTGTGTCATTAATTTCGACCAGTTGCCAGATGAGTTTCTGGAAAATAAGATTTGTTGGCTCAGAGGAGAAAATGAAGGCCCACGTGGATATTTTCTTGATGTCTGTATTAAAAAGGAGGCAGGTATTGGATTGAGTTGGAAAGCCACCTTTGTGAGAGACTCCATGTTTAACGATGGCCAACATGTCTGAAGACCTAAGTTTGATGCTGGGACACACATAGTGGAAGGAGAGACTCACCTCTGCAAATGCCATCTCCCCTTAACTATCTACTTAACTAACTAACTAACTAACTAACTAACTAACTAACTAACTCAACAAGGTCTGTGATTGGAAGACAACCTTGCATGTTGTAGTGGTTTGAAAATGCTTGACCCAGGGAGTGGTACTATTAGGAGGTGTGGCCTTGTTGGAAGAAGTGTGTCACCGTGGGAGTGGATTTTGAGACCTTTCTTCTAGCCACATGGGAGACAATCTTCTTTTTGCCTTCAGAACAAAATGTAGAACTGTCAGCTCCTCCCATGCCATGCCTGCCTGGACACTGCCATGCTTCGACCATGATGATAATGGACTGAACCTCAGAACCTGTAAGCTAGGCCCAATTAAATGTTTTCCTTCTTAAAAGTTGTCTTGGTCATGGTATCTCTTCATAGCAGTAAGACCGTATGACACATGTGTTAAGCAACTCCTCTACCATCAAGCTATACCCCAGCCTCAAGACCTGTTTCAATAGTATGTCTTCAAGTGTTACCTTTAAAAGATGGATTTATTTTACTCATTTGAATTAACATTTGAACTTTAATTTCCTCATGTCTACTTACTATTTGATCTGAGCAATGATTGCTTTTTAAAATCCTATTTTGAGAAAGCAGCCCTTTATAATGACATACATTTGACTGTGTGTACTAGACAGAAAATTTTATTAGTATGCTAATTCATTTTCCATCAAAAGCAGAAGCTATCACATACATAAATACAGCATTTATGGGTTCACTACAGTCCTAAAAGTGGGCTTGGAAGGTATTACTTGGTGGCTTATATCACTGGCAGGATTAATATACAAGAAATAATGAGTCGAGTGTAAGCTTGAATAAATGAAAACCATGGATGTTTAATAATGCAGTCAGAGGTTTATTCTGGGCTCTATAAATAGTGTGGGGCATATATGATCTTAAAACCTATTACTTCACTTTCCTTTTACGTATGCCAGGTCTCCTCACAGTTAACTGTGACAAAGGCACTGGTAACAGCTTTCATGGACTTTTAAGTTGCCCTATTGCATAAGAGATTCTTGGTGTATTTGTAGCGCTCACCCCGCCATCGGCCTCAGGAGATTCTTACATGGTTTGCAGCAGTCCATTTGAAACGTGGTCCCTTGGAGAGGGGAATGAAAGTGTATTAAAAATGCCTATGTATTGTATGTCTGTCTTTCCTTATGGCTGTCTGCCTAGCTGCTTGTGGCACACATTGGCTTTACAATCAAAGCTACAAGTCCTGGCTTTATCATTTCGTCATTGTGAGACAACAGAGTTCAGTTTCTAGGAACCCAGTGTTTTTATTTAAGATAGTGAAGATAATAGTTGTCTTACAATGTTCTGTGAGACCTAGCTGGGATGTTAGTGTGTAGTATTTGGTTCAGTATCTGGGGCATAAATGGTAGTGGTTACCCTGATGATACAGAATTATTGTAGCGGGTATGTATGTATGTATATTATTTTAAAATAACATCATTGGGTTATGTTTTATTTGACAAAACATAGCCTATATAAAGATAGTTTTCAGATCTGTTAAAACTCAGATAGCCCCAGAGGAGTAAGTTACAACTATTATTTACACAGCGTTTGAGACGATATATTTGTGTAACCTTCTCAAAAAAGGTTTATAAATAGCTTTCATAAGCATGGACTTTATTAGGGCCCTAGTCCTGAGGGGTCCATAGAATCTGCTCTAAAGATTGTTTAGGAAGATTATGGGAAACTGCTCTGTCTCATGAGAGTTTGTGCCTGTTCAGATCCCCACACTTGGCTTCAGCTCTCCGCTATGGCTTTGTGCCCCTGGAGCTAACATGCTTGTTAAGAGCTGACTGTGACCACCGGCAGCTCTGGTACTCTGCATAGCATTATACAGAACACCACACACACCCTGCATAGCACAATGCTTCATTTATTATTTCTGTAGGATTTTTTTTTTCTTTATTTAAAAAACAAAATGAAGACTGGCAGGATGGTTCCGTGGCACCACTAAGGCCAATGGCCAGAGTTCCATGCCTGGGACTCACGTGCTCAAAGGAGGGAACTGACCTCTGCGAGTTGTCCTCTGACCTCCACATGCACCGTGGCATGTGCATATCCCTGCCCTTGCACAGGTAAATAATTAGCGTTTGTGATTCTTTAGTGTTCAGTTGATATGTTTCTTTCCATCCGGGCATTTTTTTTGAGCAATGAGGCCTGTCCTGTTCATCAGTCTCATACTTCCTCCGCCCGTCCTTCCCTCCCTCTTCTGACTCCTTGGCTCGTCCCATATCTACACAGTTGCACATCTAATGTGAAACACTCTTCCACTCTTGCCGAGGACCTGTGCTCTGTCTTTGTCCCTCCTCCAGCCGACTTGGAGTTGCTTCAGCACAGTGACCTTCTCAGAAGTTCTTTACGCCATCTCCTATGGCCCCTGGTGATATGGTGCAGAACCGCATGGTCAGTCATTGCGTCTTGACCCCTGAGAGAATTCACCGGGCAGTCAATGGCTCCTACTTCAGTGGAGTGCGTTTTCCTGTCTTTTAGAACACTGTAGTCTTCTCTCTGCTTGGTTCGTTTATTGCTTTGTTTTCTTGATTTCTTTTTTCCTGCTTTGTTGACTTCTTCCTCGATCGCATTACTGATTTCTCTTCTTGCTGTTTAAGTACAGCAGTTCTTGGCCTTCTTCCCTGAGAGAGTTTGTGTCCAGAGTCAAATGTAGAACAAGAGTGAAGACAGTAATGATGCCCAACAGGATTGAGGAGGTGGAAGAGTCAGGGTGCGGGGAGAAGGGAGTACATGCTACACAACTCAAGTGCAAACAGTGCCATAGTGCAACCCATTGCTGTGCTTGCTCACCTAAAACTTAATTCAGAAAAGAGTGAAGGGTGGTTAAGTGGCTTGGTGGGTGAGGCCCTTGCCTAGCTCATGACCAGAGTTCAATTCCAGCCTTCTAACTTCCACACAAGAGCCACGGAAACACATACAAAACCCATCTACATACAGGAATAATAAATACTTTTAATTTTTTTTTTAAAGGCAAAGAATGGACCAGAGATCTGGTTAAAAAAAACAAAAACTGTTGGCATTCAAGCAGAACTGTCGAATGAGCTATGGGTATATATACTTTAAAATAATGCAAAGTTCTAGAGCAGAGATAGCATTTATATCTATATCATTTACATCTAAAGGCTTCCAAATTTCTATATAAATAAACGTGTGTGTGTGTGTGTGTGTGTGTGTGTGTGTGCATGAAATTGTGAAGCCCTTTAATTCCAGCACTCCGGAGGCAGAGGCAGGCGGATTTCTGAGTTCGAGGCCAGCCTGGTCTACAGAGTGAGTTCCAGGACAGCCAGGGCTACACAGAGAAACCCT
>NC_034610.1:46643364-46644684 GCF_900095145.1 Mus pahari | reverse complement strand
TTAAAATTATGTGTTTATGTGTTTATATATATATATGTTTATGTGTGAGCCTGTATGGGGGTTTGATTTGTGCATCTGCAATTGTAGGCATATGTGGAGTCCAGCAGAAGGTATTGAACCCTTGGAGCTAGAGTTATTAACCATCGTTAAGTCCATCAGTGTTGGGCGCTGGGAACTGCCCTCAGGCCCTCTGCATGCACAGCACATGCCTTTAACTGCTCAGACATCTCCTCAGCCCAAGGAATTAATTTTTAAATAGAGTGATTAGAGTCCTATCAGTGTCTCTGTAATTGCTCCATCTGTGGTCATCAGGTTGGAGAGAAGATGAGAACATTTAGGAAATATGATAGATTCATATGGAACCTCAGGTACAACTTTAGGTTTGAGATGAAAAAGCTAGATTCTTCCAGAATCTTTACACGTTGTATAAGACAGGCTTGGCATCTGACACTTCATACATCCCATCATCCTCTGACTTTCTATGCTGACTGTTTTCCCACTGATGTGTTTGGTGAGGCATTAAGGACATTTGCTTCACAAAGGTTTTGTTTGGTTTATAGCATTTGGGACAATGACATTCCTGCCTAGAGTACTTTACTGGTGATGTCTAAAAAACAAGGCATTGGTGAATTTCCAAAGGAAAATGTATATGAGTTCCTTGTAAGCCATCAGATTTATTCCAGTCTTCAAAATACAATATAAATAATTATATATGATATATAATTACATATAATATAATAGAGTAATAAATGCAGAAGGGCTACAGCCAGAATGAAACGTTTGGAAAGACGCTTCTGTCATGTGGGATTCTGAAAGGTGAACATGAACACTCTGGGATTTTTACTTTAGAGGTAATCAGGAAAAACATGGCAGACAGCTTCTTACCCTTGTCTAGAAAGACTTCACAAACTTCATCTCTTTTTGTTTTCCTGCAAGTCATTTTCACTGTTTTTTCCTTTGAATATTGACTTATACTTAAACTCGAACTATGTAAACTTTGGATCTGAGGGTCAATATCTACCCTGGACCTTCCATGTTCTTCCAATATCCATTATGACCGTCCTAATGATCTTCTCTTAAGCACTTAGTAATAGTTAAGATTAAAAGATAGTTTCATAGTCAGGTACCTGACATCATCAAGACATCTGACATCACCAAGACACATGACCTCACTAAGACACATGACAAAACCCAGACAACCAATTCTTTTTTTTTTTTTTTTTTTTTTTTTTTTTTTTTTCGAGACAGGGTTTCTCTGTGTATCTGTGTAGCCCTGGCTGTCCTGGAGCGCACAAAGTCCTTAAAACAGAGAAAAAGCAA
>NC_034610.1:46595053-46643303 GCF_900095145.1 Mus pahari | reverse complement strand
GAACTCACTTTGTAGACCAGGCTGGCCTCGAACTCAGAAATCCGCCTGCCTCTGCCTCCCGAGTGCTGGGATTAAAGGTGTGCGCCACCACGCCCGGCACCAGACAACCAATTCTTTCCATTCTTACTCTGTTTTCACAGTATGATGCATAATTACTGAGTATTTGAAGCTGGGCAAACACAAAATAGGAAGTGCTACAAATATACAAAGGACAAAAAATGGAGAACAGTACATTGACAATTTTTATTTTGACTATTTGTTAAAATGATAGTATTTTGAACTTGGTTAGAAATAAAGTACAGGACTAAGAAATCAGGGCTGGAGAGAGGACTTAGCAGTTTAGAGCACTGGCTGTTTTTGCAGAGAGAGGACCCAGATTCTACCCCCAGCACCCACATGGTGGCTCCCAGTCCTCTGTAGCTCCACTTCCAGGGAACCTGATATCCTCTTCTGACTTCCATGGGCACCGAACATGCACATTGTGTATACACACATATATGCAGCAACACACTTGCATATACAATAAAATGAGTGAATCTATTTTTAAAAAGATCCTCACCCAACTTAAAAAAAAAAAAAAAAAGACAAAGTTCCTGATTAAGTCACAGTCTCTTTGGGGAATGAACTTGCTTCCTCCCATACCCCTCCACACCCCAAAAGAAGAAAATTAAAATACTATTAAGAAATGTATCCTTTGGAACTTGGGTGGGAGGAGATGGGAGGAGATGGGGGAGGGGAAACAAATCAGAATATGTTGTATGGAAACAAATTTATTTTCAATAAAAAGTAGAAAACAGGGCTGGTGAGATGGCTCAGTGGGTAAGAGCAACCGACTGCTCTTCTGAAGGTCCGGAGTTCAATCCCAGCAACCTCATGGTGGCTCATAACCATCCGTAACAAGATTTGACGCCCTCTTCTGGAGTGTCTGAAGACAGCTACAGTGTACTTACATATAATAAATAAATAAAAAATCTTTAAAAAAAAAAGTAGAAAACACAGATTTTTTTTTTTTTTAAAGAATGAGGCTACTTCCAGACATGGTGGTACACAGGAGGCAGAAGCAGGCATATCTCTCAGTTTGAGGCTAACCTGATCTACAGATTAAGTTCCAGGACAGGCAGGGCAAAAAAAAAGGAAGAAAAGGAAAGAAAAGAAAAAACCAAAACAAACAAAACCAGAAAGGACTGCTGAAAATGTGGCTTACACTTGGCCCTCACACTGCCTTTGGTTAGGCAGTACCTCTCAATACCCACCCACTCTCCCAACCTAGTTATCTTTCAGATATATTCAACAACTTTTTTTTTTTATTCTGCTTCCTGGACCCTACCCCAGACCTACCAAACCACACTGCTTGCCATGAGTCAGAGTCTAAGCTTTTGTGGAACTCTGGGATGACTGTGGTCTCACTTATTGCTTTCCCGCAGCAACCTCTTGCTCTGAGATCCCGCTTGTTCCTTGTCGTGGCTAAAGATGGTAGCAGGAAAATCACAAAGAGGAAGTGTTCTCTGGTGGATAAAGCAAGTTTCTTTTTTCCAGTTACATGTATTTTTATGTGCATGCTTCTTGACCTTTCTGCTGTTCAGATAGTCCACCCACTGGCCTAGTGATATTTATTAAAAAAACTTTCACACTCTTAGATTTTTTTTATTGGGTAAGCAAATTTTATATTACATAGGCCTTCATATAAGTATACATTGCAGAATGTTTAGGAAAAGCTAATTCGTATATGTATTCTCTCATATACTTATTTTTTCTGTGCAAGAACACATAGTAAAAGCTAATTAGTATATTGCTTCATATGTGGTTTTTTTTTGTTGTAGTTGTTGTGGTTGTGAGAATACCTAAAGTCAACTCTCAGAGATTTTTGTAGAATAGAGTATATTATTGGCTTTCACTGTAGTATACACTAGACCTCTCAAGTTTATTTTCCCTAATTAAAAATTTATCCATTGGCCAACATCCTCTTCTTTAAGTCTAGAACCCTTCTAAGGAGGGAGTATAATGACTTATGGGAGTTGCTGATGTCAACAAGACCATTGTCTGACTCAGATGGTCCACTTGAAGGCTGGTGTGGAAATACCCAGGCACCTGTGAAGTCTCTTTCAACTTCAAGATGAGTACAGAGAGCCCATGACAGCTGTTGATATGAGACCTATAGCATCTTGTCCTCATGAGCAATGTCTAAGACATGCCCTTCACGCTTTCTATTCAAAATGTCTTTGAAATAGAACAAGATTAAAGAGCCTGAGAGGCAGTCTAAGTAGAGTAATTCTTAGAGGAGTATAGTTTCTCCCTAGCTTGTCAGAAATCACCGTTGTGCTGTCTTTTTAAAGCATTTGATTCAGGCTTCACAGAGGTCACTTTGACCTCTGCCATCGTTTTATAAAAGTGTATATTATTTATTAAATTATTACTAGATATCAACTTAAGTCACTAAAGTTTGATGGTAATTACAGTGACTACAAACAGGTTAGTGAATAAAGTTATTAGTTAAGCCTAAAACTCAAGAGATGACTTTAATCTCAGCATTCAGACAGCAGAGACAGGCAGATCTCCATGAGTTCAAAGCCAGCCTGATCTATGTGTGTGACTATTTCAAAAGCAACACATTTCCTACACTAAAAAAGCCTCAACAAATCTTCTAAAATTCAGTCTTTTGAAATTATTTGGAATAGTGATTTCTTAAACTTTTTAATGCTGTGACCCTTTAATACAGTTCCTCATGTTATGGTGACCTCTGATCATAAAATTATTTTGTTGATATTTCATAACTATAATTTTCTTACTGTTATGAACCATGTTGTAAATATCTGATATGTAAGATAGCTGATATGTGATCCTAATAGGGGTTGAGACCCATAGATTGAGAACCCTGAATTTAGAAGACTGTAGATGTCAGTCCAAATGTTTAACACAAAGAATGGGCAGAAAGCAAATTAATTTGACAAATCACTTTGGAATGACTTTGATTACAAAAAAATGAAATACGGTAATCATAATTCTCACCTCTGCAACACTTACTATATGGTATGTGCAGCTACTTTAATATAGTGTTGCACATTCACTTCACAAATATCCTTTGAGAGATAGTTTATAATTAGCCTCATTTTACATGTGAGGAAGTTGAGGTTTCCAGAAGTTAAGTCACTGAAGGTCACATGACTTTATCTTTGGAGATAAAATTCGAAGGCAAGTCAGTCTGACTCTAGAATCCAGGATCAGTCATTAGCTTCTAAACCTAACCTCAAGCAAGAGAGAATTAACCTCGCCCCTTCCTGGTGATCCCCATTGGCCCAACATGATCTATGGGACCGGGTCAAGGCCTTAGGCTCTTCGAGGCAAGAGTCACCATAACTGATACTTGTGTGTGTCCTAGGTCCATGAACAACTCTATCAATCTTCTTTAGCACAGGATGAGGCTCCATGTAATTAATAGAGTTAATGTTGTAGACAATGGATAGATGGGGTGTTTGGGAGAATGCTTTGCTAAGCTAGATCCCAGGCTTCTGAGAGATAAATAAAGTCTTACTGTTGTTTCTGAACACTCTACTCTGGGTTCTGAAGAAGATATTTGTCATGCTGTCTCCTTTGCGGTCTTTTCCTTGGTGTGATAAATGTGATTTCCTGGCACAGCTGGTTTACTCCAGCCTCAAGGCAGAATATTTCTACCTCAAAGAAAAATAAATTGGCTTTAAGTGAAGAAAAAAAAATGCTGTCAACCTTTTAATCTTTCCTTTCCATCTTCTGCATGCCTCCCCCTACCCAACTATGACTATTTTGGTCTTCAAGAATCCATTGTTCATTTCCAGAAGGGCATCGGGTAACCCAGATGTGCACTCTGGGGGCCTTCCATCTGCCTTGTCACACCCACATGTGCTATGTTATAAATAACTACCATGGATTAATTGCCTAGAATACCACTCCAGGCGATCTGTAGCTACACGCTTTTCCTCCCACAGGAAAGATTGGTGGGGAGCTTTGCCTGGGTGTCATTTGGCAATAAGATGTTTTTCTTTACAGAGCACCACCGCAGTTTGCACCGATTTTCTTGTCTTTTGCCAGTGAATAATAGCATTTAACTTTCTTTGAAGTGTAATTATTCATCAAGAAGTCATTTTGTTTATTGGATGGTTATAGGTTTTCAGAGAATGTACTTTTAAAATCTATCATATTTGAAACATTTTTTTCTAACAATAATTTTGCTCTGAGCATTAAAAGCAAGCCGTTTCTATCTAGCACTGGCAAGAGCCATCAAAATTATCCTGTGAACTTTTTGTTGTATAAAGATTTTCTTTCAGGGAAGTGAGCAACTTTGTTGGAACCTTAAACTTACTTAGACTTAGGTTGGCTATACCCAGTCATACACAATTAAGGATTTCTGCCTGCCAGAGAATAAGTAGCCGATGTGAGTCCAAAGGAAACAGAGAGACTGACATTCTCTTCTCTGATGCTCTTTCCTCAGTGTGAGAAAACGTTAAGCATGCTTTATTTAATTGAAAAGAATATCAGCTTTGTGACTGTGAGCATCATGTTAGTATGACTGTGAGTGTCACATTAGGAAATGCCTCTTTTGCGTCTCAGCAGTTTGATTTGAAGTTTAGTGCATACCGAGGTAGACAGGAGCATCAACATGTCTTTACAGATGGGGAAATTCAAATGATGTGTAGAGGGGCATTAACATTTGAGGAATGGCTCACATTTACCGTGTAAAATGAACATTGACTGTGGAGGAGACCAGTGGTCATCCCAAAGGGTAGTCTCAAGGGCAGAATCAACACTGCAGTTGTGTCAGATTGACTAGAGAATGAGGTTCCCAGATACTTGATTAAACATCATTCTGGCTGCATCTATGAGGGTGTTACTGCATCTTAGAAGACTAGATGATGAGTCGAAGCTCTTCTTGCTGCGTGATGATTTTTGACTTGGGTCGTTGGTCTTCTCAGGCCTTTAGTCTTGTATAAGAACGTTTACTGTCTGTGGGAGTTAGAATGATAAATGTCCTCATAGCCTCAGCTATTGGAACACTTGGTCCCCAACTGGTGGTGCTGTTTGGGAAGGTTTGGGAGGTGTGGCCTTGCTGGAAGAAGGGTGTCACTGGGGGAGGACTTGAGATGCTGTCATGTCCCCCTGCTTCCAGTTTGCTTGCTTTGAAGATGTAGTCTCTCAGCTCTCTGCTCCTGTTGCATCGCCTGCTGCTTGCTGCTGCACCTTCCCGTTGTATGGACTCCTTCCTCTGGAACCATAGGCTAAAGAAGCCCTTTCTCCCCTGAATTGCTTTTGTTCTGTTGTTTATCAAAGAATAGAAGAGCAATTAACGCAGGTCATCTCTCCTCTTATGCCTTTATTCTTTCTTATTTTCTTATTAATTTGCCTTGCATGTATGTTTGTGCACCATGTGCATGCCTGCCTGTTGTCTGTACAGGTCAGAAGAGAGTGTTGGATTCCCTAAGACTTCAGTTATGCATCAACTCAAGCTATGATCTAGGTGTTAGGGATTGAATGTTGGTCCTCTGCAAGAAGATACAGTGCTCCCGACTGTTGCAATCTCTACAGCCTTTCATGGTTTCTTTCTTTCTCTTTTTTTCTTTTTTCTTTTTTTGAGACAGGGCTTCTTTGTGTAGCCCCGGCTGTCCTGGAACTCACTCTGTAGACCAGGCTGGCCTCGAACTCAGAAATCCCCCTGTCTCTGTCTCCTGAGTGCTGGGGTTAGTGAGTGTGTGCCACCACTGCCTGTCTCAAACCTCATATAACCTCATATTCATGATGGCTGATCCAAATAGTCTGCCATTAAATACTGTGTTATTTTACTGTTATATTAAAAAATATGTCAGTCAGATCACTGTAATAATCTAGCAGTATTCTTTTTTTTTTTTTAAAGATTTATTTATTTATTATATGTAAGTACACTGTAGCTGTCTTCAGACATTCCAGAAGAGGGCATCAGATCTTGTTACGGATGGTTGTGAGCCACCATGTGGTTGCTGAGATTTGAACTCCGGACCTTCGGAAGAGCAGTCGGGTGCTCTTACCCATTGAGCCATCTCACCAGCCCGCAGTATTCTTGTCAACATAGAATAAGAAGATTTTGGAAGTTTGGAGCCTTGCTGTCATTTTGCAATCATGTGATATATATGATTTTTGTATTTTTCTGTAACGCTGATGTTGTTTGACAGGTTCTGGGCACCCATTTGAGCTTCTCTGGACTTTAACTTTTCACACTTTCTTTTGTTTTTTTTNNNNANNNATTTATTTATTTATTATATGTAANTACACTNTAGCTGTCTTCAGNCANTCCAGAAGAGGGCNTCAGATCTTGTTACGGATGGTTATGAGCCACCATGTGGTTGCTGGGATTTGAACTCTGGACCTTCAGAAGAGCAGTCGGGTGCTCTTACCCACTGAGCCATCTCACCAGCCCCAACTTTTCACACTTTGATTTTGCATCTTATTCAAGTGAAATGTGTGAGCAGTCTGTTTACAAGCAGCTGATAGGATGATGTGAAGGCCATGCTGAGAATAACTTGAGATACTCTCACATTAATTCAAAATTTAACAGCAGAATTTCCATGGTTTTAAGTACTGAAGTGTTCAGTGTCACCTCCCTTGTTATCAATATTGCCATTCTTTGCTTCCCACAGTAATCAGTTTAAAACCTATTGATAAAGATTTATGTTTAAAAGTTAACAAATAATGTCTTCAAGTAGAATTTTCACGTATCAAGTTTTCCAAGGGAAGAGAAGCTCATCTTGGAACTTCTTTTGCAGGGTTGACCATAAAGATGCTGCAGTGGTTTATTTCTTCTCCTGAAATGGATGTGGTTGGGATGGGCTACAGGGTTGATTACAGATCTTCATTGCAGACCTTCATCTTACTTGCTTAGGAGGGTGATTTATAATGTTGACCAGAGGTCAGACCATCTGTGACCAGGCTGCATTTTCAGCACCCCGGAATTAAAGGGGAAAACCCACAGGAAAATCATTATATCACAAGCAATGCTTCCTCCAGCTCCTGCCCTCCCTCCTTCCCCAACATCCTAGTATGTAAACCAGCGCCAAGCAAGGCTGGGGACTGGACCTGCTGTCTTTACCTGTGGCAGCTTTCTTCTCTGTGCTTCTGCTTTCCCCAGCTATACTCAGAACTGTTTCACATGGTGGGATTTGTAAAGTGGCTGGGTCCTGCTTTCTGACCTCTTTGAAAGGGAAACAACAACCTAACTTCCTGGTCTACGTTCCTGGTCTTAGTGCAGCATTGCTACATTGTTTTATTTAAGTGCTCCATTGCTACATTGTTTTATGAAATTGAACAGTCAGATTTGTCTCTCCACCTCATTCCTGGGTAGAACCCTTATGAAATATCAAAGAAGGCAAGCATCCAAGACAGTCATGCTAAAATTCCCAGAGGGAGTTATGTTTTTATGCTAGTAAGTAAGCTTTTAAATGTGTTACATGTTTACGTTTAAATGTTACAATTGCTATCTGCTTATAAAGAGTAAAGTAGACAAAAACCTAAGTGCAGAAAATAATGTTTCAGAGGATTTGGTGCCTGTGAATCATCACTAGCTGTGGCAATAAGTTATACTGAACTGCTCATATCAACATTTATTTTATACTTCATAAGCTCTGACTTTTATTTCAGCCTCATCTCTCCATCTTGTATTTTGATATTGACATATCTTTAATGTGAATAAGTCAGAAATTCCAATTCATCTGAGATTTTGATAATAGAGCCAAGTTACCAACAGAAATGTGTGATATTATTTTCTATAAAGATTACTCTCTCAGGAAAACCTATTGACAATGATAAACTGCCCAGATTTCACACTTGCAGTAAGAAATAGAATTGGAAAGATGTTGGGAAATCAAGACTTTAATAAATATGAACTTTTTGTTTGGAAGAATCTAATTATTTACAGATTACAAGAGTCTTCAAGTGTGTCCCCTGCGCATCCAGACTGCAGTGCACTGACCTTGCCTAATGACCTTGGAAATGAAAAGAGCAAGGGCTAGTGGTTTGTCAATGTCAGCACCCCTCCCGCCCCCCAGCTCAGTGAAATTTGAGTTGCATATGCTTTAAGTGTATATATGCTTTTCATTATAATAATTTGCTTTAAAAAAGTCATTTCTGTAATAAATGTACCTATGAAATAGAATTGTCTTCTGGAAAGAGGTAACCAAATAGCAAAGGTTAGGAATACATTTCCATGCCTACTTTGGCAAGTAGGAGAGGGCAATCCCCAGAGGGCTGCCATGGCCTCTGTGGGTCTCTCTCCCTTTAGGGAGCAGGAGGTTAAAACAGGGCCTCACTCTGTCCCCCTGTCTCAGCCTCTCAGGGGCTGAGATTACAGTGGTGCTCCATCGTGCCGGGCTTGTTTGTGATTCACTGACTGTCTTACTAACGAGCTTTAATTTGTAATAATTTGTTTACTGGGTAACTGAATGAATTTTTAAAAATTCAGATCAGGAGTAGAAATTTTATGGGAATTCTTTTTTGTGTGTGGGAATTCAAATGGTTCAATTTTAGTTAAATTTTATTTTATTTATGAAAAAATTATTGATTGAAATAGTGAATCAGATTGTGATGAAAAATGTGTATTTAGAATCATATTGGAAAGCTCATAGCCATTCACAGTGAACCTTTCCTTACGGTTATTATACTATTTACATAGCTTTTCTGCTTTCTCATCTGATTGGATGATGATGACGATGACGACAACGATGACGATGATGGTAATGGTGATGATTTGGCATGTGTGTTGTATATTTTGTGTGATGTACATATTTGTTAGTGTAGTTGTGTGTGTGTATGCATGGGGAGCTTGAGATTGACATTTGTAGATTTTCTCTATTGCTCTCTATCTCTGCTTTTTGAGGGTCTTTCAATGAGCCAGAAGCTTATTAAATTGGTTAGGTTCCTGTTTCTACCTATGGCAGGTGCTGAGGTCACAGGCATGTGTCACCAGCTGGCTTACTATGTGGGCTCTTAAGATACAAACTTAGGTCCTTGCTGGGTGTGGTGGCACACGCCTTTAATCCCAGCACTTGGGAGGCAGAGGCAGGCAGATTTCTGAGTTCGAGGCCAGCCTGGTCTACAGAGTGAGTTCCAGGACAGCCAGGGCTGTCTCAAAACAATAAAACAAAAAAACAAAACACAAAAACAAAACAAAAACAAACTTAGGTCCTTGTACTTCCCAGCAGGTACGTTGCTGACTGAGCCACCCCCAGTCCTCATCCTATTGAGATGTTGTATTGTATGTTTAAGGTTTGCCCTTCCTAGCTCTGAAATTAAAGCAATCCATCTTTATATTTGCTTATCTGATTAATATACTCGTTTCATTTACTCATACTTTCAGGTCTCCACTAAGATCACTGGGGCCCGTTTCCCGTACAGAATCATTCAATTTTAGAGGGCAGATGCACCAAAGTGTGGTCAGAGCAAATGGTGAGATCTATAAGTGGGCGAGCCAGGAGTCAGGAGGCCCCACGTCACACTAATTGCAAAAGGGAATGCTAACTTTTATTTCCCCAAGTCCCCTGCCCCTCCTTGCTTCTTTACTCTGGAAAACAGGCAATTACAGAAGAGATATGATAGATGTAGGGTTAAGATAAGGTAGACCTGGAGGACAATAGAAATAAATAGAATAGCAGCTGTCTAGGTTTAGGTTTGACACATATAGCCAGGCTCCGGATTAGAGTGGGATACTTCAAATATATTTTTTAGGAAATCAGCAAAACTTATGATGGGGTATGACCGCAGTGATTTACAACTCAGGAACACAGTCACTGTTGGATGCTTGGATGGAATGGGGAAGAACGTGGCTTCCTGGGTTGATTCTGGTCTGCAGGGGGCATGGTGGAGCCATAGAACCTTAGAGACTGACCATAACATTAGTCTGTGAACCACTTTCTAGACTTTTCTTTGAGAGGAGCTCTAAGATGATGATTCCCATGGAACACCCCCCCCCCATTTTTCAGATTGTCACACATGTTTGATGTGCCAAGAGGAAGATTTTACATCCATCGCAGCATATATCCACCTACCCAGTATAATGGCCTTTGAATAGCACCAAACTGTGTGCTAGGTATTCAGTGTGGGTAGCTCACCTACACACGTCATTGTGGAGTAGAATAATTACCCACGTGACTGGTTCAAGGATGCGAGTTAAAGGGGTTCAGAGAAGAGAGAATGCTACCTGAGCTTGAGCTGCCACTGAGCCTACAAGAGGTGTCACTGGCCAGGATTCCAGAGAGAAGCATGTGTATATCCCGAGATCAGGAAAGCTAGATTAAAGGAGATGGCGAAGAACTTCAGCTCATGTTGGAAAATCTTGGGGAGTAGATTCAGATAAGATGGGTACAGCAGGAGACAAACTTATATAGGACTTTGAAAGTCAATTTGACAAGTATAAACTTTATATTGAGGGTACTTTTTTGTTGTTGTTGTTGTTGTTGTTGTTGTTTTTGGTTTTCAGTGCTCTGAACTGAATGCAGGGCTGTGTACATGTGAGGTTGGCAAGCACTTTACCAGCGAATCACATCCTTAGCTCCCTAAATACAGCAACCTTAGAAAAGAGATAAAAGAGAGCAGATATGTCATACCCAGTATACCACAGGGATGTACCATTGGCACATCTCCATTTATGTATATTGAGAGGAGGGAGAGAGAGAGAGAGAGAGAGAGAGAGAGAGAGAGAGAGAGAGAGAGAGAGAGAGAGTTTCTTATGTAGGCCTGGGTGCCTTTTAACTCACTATGTAGACCAGGTAGATTTGAACTCGCAGAGATCTGTCTGCTTCTTGCTCCTGTGTGCTAGGATTAAAGGCCTTTGCCCCTATGCTAGGCTATGGCATAAATATTCATTTAGCTAAAGGCACTTGAAAAACATTAGATTCCAGAAGGGAACTCTGACTTCCCCTTAAAAGTCCTTTAGGAGCTCACAGTATGAGGGTTCGCCCCTTTCGTCCCTGCACTTGGGAAGAAGCTGCGGGTAGCTCTACATGAACTGAGGCAAGCCTCGTCTATGTAGTGAGTTACAGGACAGCCAGGGTTATGAAGAGAGACCTTGCATCAAAAAAACCAAAGCAAAGCAAAGCAAACCATCTTATTTTCTTTCTTCTTCTTTTTTTTTTTTAAAGATTTAATTTTTTTTATTTATATGGGTACACTGTCGCTATCTTCAGACACACCAGAAGAGGGCATCAGATCCCATGACAGATGGTTGTGAGGCACCATGTGGCTGCTGGGATTTGAACTCAGGACCTCTGGAAGAGCAGTCAGTACTCTTAACCGCTGAGCCATCCCTCCAGCCCACCATCTTATTTTCTATGAATCATCTCAGATATTGTAGTTACTTTATTTCAATTGCTTCTGTTTGTTTAATCTTGATTAATCAGCTAGAGTTTTGCTCTTGGCTTATGTCCATTTTCTCAAGGGGCTTCCACATATATAGAGGATGATGTAAGCTTTTCTCATGCTAATTCCATACTGATCTACTTTTTACCTGTTAAAAATGTGGCTTATTGAGCACGTAGTCCCAGAGACTGTGATTCAGTTAATATAGAGTGGTCCAAGAATGATTTCAAAGATCTTAGGCCTTCAGAGAAGTTGATCTAGGGGGTCCTGGAGATATTCTTGAAGAAGCAACTTTTGAGCTAAGAGCTCAAATTCTAGCACCTTTAAGCAGAAAGCAGAATGAAACAAGACAATATAAATATCTATATATTTATATGTCTATATATCTATGTCTATGTCTATGTCTATGTCTATGTCTATCTATATCTATATCTATATCTGCAACGGCCTGGATAAAGCCATGGAAGTGTTAGGGGGAAGAAATCAGAGTGGCTAGCTAATGTGGAAGACAGGTAACCTGAGTGAGTTGGGAATGGCCCTCGTTTAAAGGAACTGTAAGCTGTGCCTTTTCATTCGACCACTGGGATAATAAGGGAATGGCTGCTTTAAGTACTGTAGGAACAGCACAATAGGATTGCATTCATACAGTAGAAGATCTATGGTTCTTTAAGGGACTAAGTCAACTAAGCCTGAGGCTGGAGGCTGCCAGTGAATCTTCTTGAGAAAACAGCTCTTCAGTTCATTGTCTACTTGTGGTCTTCCCCACTGTTCAACCCTTCCTTGATCTGCACATGGCCAATGCACCCAGTCAAGCTTCTGTCCTGTCTTCCTCCATGGCTGGTGTGGTTTCCCTGTACTTTGCAGGTGTGCTTACAGCCAGGTTTCCAAGAAATAGGAAGAAGCAAGCCGTGTGGCTAATCAGTGTGATAAACAAAGGCTTCTTTACCTGTCTTGTTTATTTCTGCATGGCTACAGAATTGCCTGGAGTGTGGCCATAGCAGCAGTGTGGACCCTTCCTCAGCACATACTTGCCTGGGAATGAGTGATTTATCTCCAGCAAGAACCCTGTCTGTATGTGTTGTATGATGTGGCTCCTACCAAGACTGTGGAAGAAGCTACGATGCCCCAACCAGCATTGTTTGTCAGGGGTCATTTTTATTGATCCAAAGGATCTTACTGTCCCTTTTTGTTTCCACTTTCCTTTTGGTGTATTTTCCAACAGGGAAAGGACATAGGGCACAGTTATTTTTCCACTAGTTGCTCATCCTCAGACATATAGTAGCCAGATAAGCTGCCTTGCCGTCTTTGGTTTATTTGTTATGGAACACATCATTCTTGCTACAAAACTCACATCATAAAGTCGTCCACAGCCACATTGCTCAGTGAGACTGGGGAGGGATGAGGCACAGGCATAGCTAGAGCACATCTGCTTTGTTCTTTTGCTCTCAACTGTGGATTCGGAGGCACAGGATCTCAGAGGGCATGAAGTAGAAAAAGAACATGAAGTCTCAAAAATGGTCATAATTTTTCAAGGTCACATTTTAAAACCATAGGATTAGTTCCCAGAAAATTGTTTCTTCAATTATTAAAAGAAAGCTCTGAAGGAGGCTCTTTCTCTCACCAGTTAACGATTTGTAAAGACTCAGCTGTGCCCACTGATAATCAGGATTAGGAAGTGCTGGCTATTGAGTGGGAACTATGTATTTAATTGTTACTGCAAGAAAAATACAAATTACTGGTAAATGCTGAAGAAATTGAAACAAAGTACCCCTTTTTTCTTTTATAAGAATGTGGATGCTAACCAAATGTGTCCACATGGTTTCAATTAAGCAGAGGAATGCTAAATGTAAAGCTGAATTGATGAAAATAACCAAACTTTCTGACAAACCAATAAATTGGAGTCTAGAACTCATTGCCCATACTGTATGGCAGCCAGAGAAACACTGCTAGATCATCAATTTCTACTTAATTTTTTTCAGTGAGTTTATACTTAAAAAGAAGAAAGAATGTCAGGGAAGTAATTTCAGTTCTTCCAAGCTATAAACATTGCACACTGCACGTCGTGCGTAGGCTATGTCTCCACTGCATGCACTTGAACCGATTGTTTATTCTTTTTGCCATTTCCTCACTGAGATTTTTGGAAACGTAAGACAGTTTTCAGGGAACTCTCGTGTCAACATTTTGGCAAATGGGCTGGTAAAGTTCTGTTTCCTAAGCTGCTTGGCATCACTCCACAGCAGGCAATCCTTACCCCCTTTATAACGATGTTTTCATTTCCTCCCTCCGAAATTTTTTATTCCTTCAAGTGACTGTCACATCGAGACAACCAGATACCACAAAAATTATGAGTTTGGAGAAGAAAATTCTTATTTTCTTGCCGAAATCAGGGTAAAATTACATAGTCAGAAACCCAACTGCACATTTCTGCTTATGTCAGAAATTTCCATTTCTAATACAGAAACTATGTCTAAGTAAGTCTTTTTACATTGTGGGAATTGTCAGAATTTGAATGTCTTAATCCAAGAGAGGAAGCAAAAACCACCTGCCCCATGTGACCTTCCTGTGACTTGAGACAAGAGTCCTCTGCTGAAAAGTCTGTCAGGAACCGCCCTTTCCCTCCTGGTCCCATTGTCCTGTAGACTCAGCGCCTTCCTCTTGCTAGGAATGTAGGGCTGCCACATATCCAGTGAAGTTTCTCAGAATGTGCCAAGGGGCTATGTACCAAGTTGTGCCAATGGATTCAGTCAAAGCTCATTTCAAAACTGATTGATACTATATATGGTTCCTTAAAGATAGTGGAGAATAATCACTTTTAAAAATCAGGTGATTACTCAATTCATCATCTACCAGTAGCTATGACTGTTTTCAAAAGTGGTTTTGGGGTACTGATATGAAATTGTCTCCTCCTCTCCCTCCTCCTCCCTCTCCTTCTCACCCATGTCTGCCCCTTCCTCCTCCTCCTCCTCTCCCTCCTCCTACCTTCTTTCTTCCCTTCCTCTTCCTCCCCTCCTTGTCCCCTCCTCATCCCCTTCCTCCCTTTTCTTCTATTCTTCCTCCTCCATTCCTCTTTGTCCTCCTCCTCCTTCTCATTCTCTTTATCTTCTTCTTGAGTCTGGATCGCTCTCTTTCTATGTAGCCCTAACTACCTTAGAACTCAACATGTAGACCCTGGAATTAAAGGTATGTGCTACTACATCCTTTGTGCTTCTTAATATAACTTTTAACCTGTTTCTCAGTGGCATTCAAATTCATCCAAAATTTCAAATAGAAGTTGATAAATATATTATTATTTCACTTAGACAACATTTCGATCCTTATTGCTTGTTTGAATGACTACCAGAGGGGAGAATAAAGTAATTGTCTCTATTTGTCTCTCTCCCCCTTCTCTCTCTCTCTCTCTCTCTCTGTGTGTGTGTGTGTGTGTGTGAGAGAGAGAGAGAGAAAGAGAGAGACAGAGACAGAGACAGAGACAGAGACAGAGACTAAAGAGTAAAACTTAGGGTTTAATGGACACATTCCAGACAAGCACTCTATGACTGAGTTTCACTCCTCAATCTCCACACGAATTTGATTGAGGGCAGATAATATAATTTTTTTTTTTTAAGTTAGCATTTGCAGCCACTTGTTTTTAGAGGTGTTAACGTCGTACAAATGCTCAATCAATGTTGCTGCTGTAGTTAAATAAGTGGGGGGTGCTCATTTACTACCCACACACTGAACAGGTCTTACCATTCTATTTTCATGCTATCTACATATTCAACTAATTCAAACTCATAATTTTCAGGTCAAAGATAAATATCTGAATATTTGAATCTTCCTCCAAGATTCGTTGACCTATAAATATTGATATATACCCAAGCCCTTTGTTTAGCAAGAATAAAAAAACATTACATGATTTCTGTTCCTAAATTTAAAAAAAAATAACTTTATTTTGTTTTATGTGTATGAATGTTTTGCTCATGTGTCATGTGTATCCTGGAATTAGAGTTATGGATGGTTGTGAACCACCATGTAGGTGCTGGGACTTGAACCCAGGTCCTCTTAAAGAACAAGTGCTCTCAACTATGATGACGATAATTATGCTCTGTTGATGAGTAAGTATGCTTTCAGCAGCCTTAAATTCATTTAGTAGGCAATGCAATTCCTAGATTGTATTCCTCACGCTCTGCCTTAGTTAGGGTGACTACTGCTGTGAAGAACCACATGACAAAGGCATTGTGAGGAGAGAAGGGTTTGTTTGGCTTTCGGGCCCATATCATTGTTTACCACTGATGTAAGGCCAACAGGGTAGACCCCGAAGGCAGAGCCTGGTGCAGAGGCCACAGAGGAGTGCGATGCTTCTTGGCTTGCCCCTCGCGGTTTGCTCAGCCTGGGTTTTATAGAACCAGAATCCCGAGCATGACACGACCCACAGTGGTTTGGGCTCTTCTGCCTTAATCACTAATGAAGAAAATGCCCTACAGATTTACCTATAGCTCAGGCTTACAGAGGCTTTTTCTCAATTGAAGTTTGCTTCTCTTCCATAATTCTGGCTTGCACCAAATTGACATAAAACTAACCAGGAGTTGCTCTCAATTTATTTAGTGCCTACTGTATGATAGATACCTGATAGGGCTTAGAGAAGTATTTTGTTCTGTGGTCATTATTTCCTTCTAAAAATTCATTCCAAAAGTCTTTATCAGGAGCTCTGATGTCATCAAGGCTGACTGGACTTGTTAATTTGGTATTTTTGGTACTTGTTACTTTGGTATATAAACAGGAATAGATTGCAGAGAGCCAATCTAACTTGATTTCAGGATGACAACTGAAGATTTCTGATACATACCACAGGCAGTTAGACATCCCGCTAACTTTACTGCCCTTTCTTCTGGTTTGTTTTAGCTTTCTGATTTCTGCATTGTATTTGCATCTCTCATCCATCCCTTGACTTCTCATCAGCTCCTGCCCTTCATTTCTCTGCAGTACTGTTTTCTTTTTAACCAACTGCTCAGGATTTGGTTAGCTTCTTGTTTGCTCCAACCCTAACAGTTTTGGAAATGCTAGGTATAGCTGATTATTGATTGTGGTGGGCAGTAAGTCTCAGAGTGTGAAAACATTCTGGGCCTAGGTAAGATTGTACAGAGACTAGAAGCTTCCAGGACTCGGCCTAGGTTAGCAGACTGAGGCAGTAAGCCTCCAAGAAGAGAATCACATCAGGCAAATAAAAGTTACTTTTACAAAAATTATTGTAGGAAAAATTTCCATAACATCGAATCTATAGTTAATTTACAACAAACCCAGTGAGAAATTTTATGATAAGAATGTTGTTGATACTTTCATTTGGTTTTCTAAGCACATTGTAGAACAAAGCAAAAATTAATGAGAGAAAACATACATTTTCTTTTGTTTTACCTTTATCTTTTTCCTGCTTAGGAGTCATAATCGTACGCAACAAATACAGTTTCTTAACCTACATAATAATTTGTATTGTCCTACAATCTTAGTGCAGATATTCAAACAGAATGGACTAGATGAATCTAACTTACATATTAACACTGACCCGAACTACTGGTTACCAAAACCTTGTGTTCCTGACCTGCCACAGACAGGGACTCAATGGGCCCTCCTCAGTCTGTGCGGATCAGAGTCTCCGACAGACGGGCATGAATTCGGATGGGGATGGACACACAGACCCACCATGAGAGAGTGTGTAGAATCTGAGTGTATTTTTCTAAATGGAGCTTCAAACTTTTTATACAGAAGAACAAACAAGAAAAGCCAGGTGGGACACATCTGCAGAGTTACAGTGACACAAAACAAAGGATTGAATACATCAAAAGATGGCGGGGACCAGGCAGGTATAAAACTAGACAATTGTTAAACCCCACCACCAGGGGTTCCCAGTAAATGCTTGATTATGCTATTCCTTTAGGCCTAGGGAAAAAACCTGTTTCAGGGGGATTCCCTAACTCTTTCATTTAAAACCTACCTTTTTGCCAGGCCAATGTGTGTTCCCTGTCACATTGTAATCACTCTGCAGACTAGCTCTGAGCTGTCCTGGCTCTGTCCTTTGTAATGCCTAATTAGTTTCATGGTCTCTACTAGAAGTAAATTTGAATGTTATTGAATAGGTAACCTTCTCACCCAATTTCTACTGAATTGCGAGCTCCAGCTTGTTGACTTCAAGGATTTTCTAGGATGTTGGAACACTGGTGGAGGCGCACCTATGATAAAATTCAGTCTTTAAAGGCACTTATAACACTGAAAGAAAGCACACACCATACTAACGTGGGGATAGGGTTTGAGTATACGGGTTATGAGAATGCCAAGGTTCCAGGAGGCTGAGTTTCCTCGGAACTCTTTGCCTTGTGAGCGCTTTCAGGCCTCTCGGCCTGTCAAGCAGACTTCACTGGAGTGGATGTGGCACTGATCTGCTGGTGTAGTCCTTTACTGTCTTTGGTTACTGCTCACTTTCCAGTTTTGACTCCTTTCTATGAAGAGACTAGAAAGCAGCTAAAGGCCAAACAAACAAAACTTCTTAGTTCTAATTTTATGGCTCGGCCATCAAATAGATTCTATCTTCACATTTAACATCAAAAACCATTTCAAATTTAGCCATAATTATAGTGGTGTGTTTTTAGTTATGACCACCCCATATATTCATGTGTATGAACACTCAGTCCTAGCTGGTGGTGCTGTTTGGGGGGTTGTGGAACCTTTAGGAAGTGGGGTCTCAGTGGAGAAAGTCATTGCTAGAGCTGGGTTTTGAGGCTGTGTAGACTGGTCCTGGTAGCCATCCTCTCTGCTTTCTGAATGAGGTTACAGTGTGTCCAGCTATGTCATGCTCTGTGCCATGATGAGACTGGAACCTGTTTTAAATGGTGACCCCACATACTTATTTAGCTTCCTTAGGCTACTTTGTTGGGTATTTGATCATAGCAAGGTTGATGCACCAGCATACAACTATTCTTATTCAAGAAACAAGTATTATAAATACATTCTTTTACTAATCCATACCTGTGTCTGTCCTTTATGTTCTGCTAGCATTCTGTATCTTTGTTTTATAGCCCAAGAAATTGAAGTTTCAAGAAACTCAGCATCTGTTATAGATCTAACATGGTTTTAATAACTCTTAATGATCCTCCTTTGGAACTTTCTCCCCCGGACATTCTGGAATTTGTAATGTATGAATGACATAATGATATGTGGAATGTACATAAATCTAAAGCCAGTGACACCATTATTGTTTGAATAACTTAATGGAAATGTGAACATATGTGTATATATGTATATACTCACATTGACAAGTATCCAAATTTGTCAGGTAAGTTGTATACTAAACACTACATAATTACTAATCTGAATTAGATACTTAAAATACTGTTCACTTATTACTAGCATCAGAAAACATTTTTAAATGATGTAATGATAGATTACAAATTTGGAGAGGTATTGAAATGGAAAGGTGAGCTCTAGATTTAGTTTGAAACCCATGGGACTTGGGGTAATATTTTAGAAAATAGTTTTTTGCATGCAATTTTTTTCCTTTGGGGCTGCAATGAAGAATATTTTGTCAATAGATCAGTTTATGTTAAATTCTTTCCTGAGCTCCAGAAAGCCAAGACTTTTGCTTCTAGGAAATATTTCTCCCATCTTTTTAACGTCCAAAGTTTGTTTGTTTGTTTTTTTGGGGGGGAGATTCAATAAATGCATGAATTTGCTGGGAATATTTGGAGCCTTGATGTCATGGCTGTGGAGGTACATGCCACTGGGCAGGGCTCGAGGCTTTCCCTTCCTGTTATGGGAAATAGAATCTGGCTGAGATGGGGACTGTTCTTTAGAGAGTTCCAGGACAGCCAGGGCTATACAGAGAAACCCTGTCTCCAAAGAGAGAGAGAGAGAGAGAGAGAGAGAGAGAGAGAGAGAGAGAGAGAGAGAGAGAGAGCAATGTTTGTGGGTCACATCAAAGTGTTCATTTTACCCAGGGCTCCTTGAGGAACCGTTGTGAGCACCAGCATTCCAGTTTCCTTTGTAGTTCAGAAATGTGACTTTCTCTTCCTCAGTGACCCCTCCTTCCTGTTTTTCTGGTACCATGGCTGAAATGCCTCCCTCAGGATGTAGTACACAGGCCAGAGAAATGATGCCAAACAGCCAGCGTAATTGAGAGTAATTGAGGCCCCTGGGTGTATTTCTCTACTTTACCAGCAGTTTGATAACTGAGGACTGTAAACTTGGAATAGTGGGTATAACTCCCTGTAGACTCTTTGGTTCACAACTCTACTTCTTCACAATTATATAGAAAACAACACTGGCTTTGGATCGTATGGGAAATGAGTTTCAGTTCTTTAGATATTATCCTAGTACTACATTTTCAAATGTTGAGAAGCTATGATAGAAGAGAAACCCAAGGTGATAGTATTCCTATTTCTACATTTACTTTTAGGCTTGCCTTTCCCCATCCATTGCTTATGGTAGCACATAACAAGCATAAACAAATGTTTTGGACATAGATATCCACCATTCAAAACCCAGTTGGATCTAAACCGGTTGATTTTGTACTTCCATGTAATATGAGTTCTAAATAAGTACAGAGTAAAGCAGTATGCATGTCCCTAATGGCACGCATGTAGCAAATAGCACGCATATCCCTACTGGCATGCATGTAGCAAATGCCGTAGTAGAATTCAACAATTTGTATGTTAGCCTAAAAAAAACTTAAAAGGGTCAGCAAACTTTTTGTTTGTTTGTTTGAGCAGACTAGGTATCTTGCCTTGTGCTGTGTAAAGCACATAGTTTTTGTGGTGAAGAAGCATCTAAAGTAGAGTAGGGTTCTTGCACCCATATGTGCCAAGCCATTCTCTGCTGTGTTTGTTAAGATTATATTAGATATTGTATACAAAGATTATGATTTTCAAAAGATAATCTTAGATGAAGCCTGTAGTAGATCAGCAAGCAGCAATGCAAGACAGTGCCCTGCAGTCAAGTAAGTTTATTAGGTGGCAAAGTTAAGCAGGATTTCCTCCGGGACCCAGCTGGAGGAGGGCTATGTTAAGCATCTGTCAACCTTACCTGACCTCAGAGCTCTCCTCTTAAATATCTCCAGGCTCAGACTACCATGGAATACAATTTTATTTTAAAGATATACTAACCATTTAAAAACTATATATATATATATATATATATATATATATATATATATATATATATAGTGTGTGTGTGTGTGTGTGTGTGTGTGTGCACATGTATGGGCCACAGGGAGCATGTGGAGGTCAGAAGATAACTTCTTGGAGTCCTCTCCTACCTTTAGTCCTGTGGTTCTGTGGATCTAACTTAGGTCTTCAGGTTTACACATAACTCTCTGTACCTACTAAGTCATCTTGATGGCCTTTTGTTCCAGTAAATCTCCAACTCAGATAAGTCTGGGCAATGAAAACACAACTCAATTACTATGATTACATGCTGTGAGCCTTGATTGGGCAGATCTACCACTACACTGCCATCTTCCCCGTATAAGAGACCCCTTATAACTTTTGGTTCTCCAGGTCAGGTGCTTCTGCTCCACTTTCCTTCCTCCTCCTCCTCCATCCTCTCTCTCTCTCTCTGAAAACCTTCAGCTCCACTTTCCCCTCTTTATCCACCCAATCACTGGCTCTAGCCTTTATTTATAAATTAAGGTGGGAAGTAAGTTAACAGGAATGATTGCTAACTCATTCCTTGTTCTCAACAGGAGATCAGAATTAACATCAAATACAATTAGCCCCAGGGCTATCCACAACAGCCTTTAAACATTTTTAAAGTTTTATTTTATTATAATTCTATGTGTATGTACACACAGCATTTGAAAAGTGATATACGTCTTGAAAAGTTTGAAGATGCTTCATTTAAAGAAGGCTTGCTGAGCTATGCGTTCCCCAGGTGAGCATTCTCACTAGTCCTAGAGATCTGCTATAGGATGCTGCTGTTGGGAAGTAGTTAGCTAATAAACCTTTCACCTAGCAGCTAAACCCCAAGAAACCAAAATACCTTCTCATCCTTCTGTGTATTCATGTCCTATTATGTCAACAACAAGAGTGCAGACAGGCGAGTGCAGACAGGGGAGTGCAGACAGGCAATCCGCACCACAACTTTAATGGGTGCTAGCTTTCGATTCTCCTAAAACAACCCACACCCATATCACTTTAATAAACTCAGTCATGTGTGTCATTGAAGGAGATGTTTCTCTGAGCTGTTCTTACAGAGACAACAGTGAGGGCAGGGTTCGTTGTCCTCCTGGGATAGTCTTGTGCTCCCTGAATCTTCACTGGATGCAGACACCTATTGTAGGGGCCATGCCTAGTGATGGTTTCAAGGGACTGCCACAGAACTCGTTTTATTTGATCTTACTATTGAATATAGTGCAAAGAAGTTTCTCTGGGCATCAGAGGTAAGTAATTTAGGTTTAGTGATTAAAATATTTGCCTGAAGTTACATGATAAAGAACTAACCAAATAATCGTTGGAACATAGGCATAACCTTTCTCAAATATCACCTGGGAATATTCTGTAGATGTGTGGTATAGTCAGAAGTTTGGTAATTTTTTAATACCAGCTAATGTTGAGACTATTGTTTCCTGGTAGATCATGCTGTGAGATGAAGGATTATAGACCACACTTTCTTATGTAAATAAAAGTTAATTGAAAGTGTGTGAACAAATTACCCTTCAAAAGGAATATAGCAAGTGGTCCTCTGAGTAGCCGCAAACCTCATGATACCTGCACATGTTTTTGTGTGGTCACAGGAACCATGGAACTGTCCCACGGATTTAAATAATTGGTCCCTTTCTTTTAATTTAGATCTACCTAATTCTTTTTGTTTTATGTGTGGGTATTTTGGTAATAGTTATATCTGTTACCTTGGTTCCCCTGAAACTGGAGTTACAGACAGTTGTGAGCTGCTATGTGGGTACTGGTTATTGAACACGAGCCCTCTTGAAAAGCAGCCAGTGCTCTTAACCGCTGAGCCACTGCTCCAGCTCCTAGCCCCATCTAATTCTTTACAACTAAAAATATATGTCTTACAAAAAAAGTCTCTGATAAAATACTAATCCATAACTTAGGGACTTAATTAGTGTATATCTGAAAATACTATACATTAGTTTTTGCACTCTGAAATGTATTCTGTATAACTCTTACATTTGTATAGAGTCGTATTTGTTATAATGAGAGAGTAGGTCCTTGTTCAAGTTGGCTACAGTGATGTATTTTTTAGTGTTACGGAATATGAGGTCAAGATTAAGATGCCAGCAGATTTGGAATAGCAACCTCTGCTTCATAGCTGGTGTCTTCTTGCTGAAGGGACCGATAAGATCTGTTATAAGAGCACCAATCGAATGACTAGAGGTAGGACCTTCATATCTTGCTCAGCTCCTTTGTCACATTGGGGATTTAGTTCCCACATGAGAGTCCTGAGTGAATGATAGTCGCCTTTCTTGAAATGTCTAGCTGATCCTTTCTATCCCCTCTCTTCAGCGACTTTTTATTTTTGTTTGCTATCATATGACGAGACCTTGTATATGAATGCCTTTAGAAGTTAGTTTTTTTCCCTATTACTGTATATCAGTGCCTAGAGCTTTTTTTGTTTGTTTGTTTATAATTCTCTATATACAAAGAGTTCAAATAAAAACAAAATCAGCTTGCTGTGATTTAATAAAATTGTAGCATCCGTCCTGGTTAGAACAAGTGGTTCTCCTAGATTCCACTTCAGTGATAAGCCAATGGCGATTTTCAAATGTTGTTTAAGTGTTTTAGGAAATATTGGTTTCAATGGCAACATTACTTGTGAGAAGTAACCTGCATGTGAGGTGAATGAATTCAGGAGCTAATGCATGTGAGGAGGCCCTGACATGGATTATCAGCGATTTTCAACTTCTCAGCAATGTTCTTCTGGCTGTAAATATGTCCCATTCCTCATAGCCAATAATTAAATGACAGGCAGTAGAGTCAAATGGAAAGATCCAGAAATGTTAAGCCAGAGAGTTCATAGGTTGTATTGACCTTAGGCAACTTGTTCTCAAGGGTATTTTCCTCCTTTGAAAGACTGCTGTTACAGTGAGTTGATTGTGACAATCTATGAAACTCAGTTCCTTGCTACAGTCTCAGTAAGTGTCAAGTGTGAATACTAAGTGTCACATCATATGCTAAGTAAAACAAATGTTTAATGAAAGACAGAAAAAAAATGAATTGAGTGTATGGAGTATGCAGACCAGTGTAGGCACTCAACATGTGCTAGATGTGTGTTAGTTATTAATAAATTACCTGCATCGCTTTAGTTATACAAAGCACACAGAGAGCCAAGAACACCCAGTGGATTGCAGCTGACTTGGGCTTATTTGTCTGCGGATAAAATTGCAGGTGTGTGTTTTAACACTAGAATTAGAAAGTGCTTTCATTGGCTTTCCATTTGATGAAAAGAACCATTCAAACCCAAGACTATAGCTGTAGCTAAAATAGAAGTTGCAATAAATTTCAGTTCATAGTTAATGTCAATTCAAGGTTTCTTGGGTTTTTCTACAAATCTGTGGTAGAATTACACATAAGTGCTCTTAATGCTTTCAGCTGCGCTGTTTACCTTGCGTACTGGATTAGGTGAGACCCAGTGGTGGTGGGCCCTGTGCATGATAACAGTGTTGCCCATATTTACCTTGAGCACAGAAGATTCAATATGAGAGAAACTGGAATTCTAGACCCAGTGATTCAGGAGAGTTATTTGACTAAGTTCCTGATCTAATATTAGCGAGTTTTAAAATGTATGCCTTGTACTGGCAAGATAACTTAGCAGGCAAAGGTGCTTACTGCCAAGCCTATGGCCTAGTTTGATCCTCAGGACCCACATGGTATGAGGAGAAAACCAACGCCTACAAATTGTACTCTGACCACATGCATATTGTGGCACCATAGACAGGCATGTGCCCATAGGGGTACACATACATACATACATACATACAATGGCACACATAGACAAATATATAAATGTAAAAAAACCTTTAAAGTCCATTTTCCTACTTACAAATGTAATCTGGGAAGAAAACATATTCATGTTGTCCAGAGATATTTGTAAATTTTGAATATTAGTTTCTCTCTCAAATTTATGTTTTGAAATACCTACTTCTAACAGGGTGGCATTAGGAGATGAAAAATTTAAGAGATTATTACACCATTAAGTCAGAGTTCTTTTAAATAGAATCAGTACCTTTATTAAAGGAGGGTAGATAAGTACTTCTCCATTGTCCTCTTCTACAACATAAAGATACAGACACAAGATCCTTGTCTATGAAACAAGAAATAAGTTCTCATCAAATATTGAGTCCACCTTGATCTTGTACTTTCTAGCCTCTATAACTATAGAGAATAAATATTTATTTATACTAGGTACTCAGCTCTGGTATTTTGGTATAGTAGTCCAAATAGATGAAAACAGATACTTTGGTGGCAAGCAAAAGGGGGTTTAAGAAGACAGAGGGTATATGTATACAAACAACAACGTATGTGTGTCTTGGTCTGAGGGTGCTGCTGGAAAGGAACTGGAAAGCCCTCAGATCCATAGCTTCCAGGGTCCACTCATGTCCTCTATGTTCTTCCCGTGATAGTGGCCTGCTTTTCCTTACCTTTGTTGGCTTTCTCCTGTAGCAGCTCTGTGGGTTCATTGACATACCAGGTCTTCAGTTGGTAGTCTTAGCTGACAGTCTAGTAACATCACAGGGGAAGGGTTCTTGGAAAATGAAGGGAAACTCAGTTTCTAAGCTGAACATTCCTAAGCGTTTTTTTGTCTAGTTTCTTTTCATGAGGTCAGCCATGGTCCAGATGTGGGTGGGTTCCCAGCTTTGTGGTTCGTTTAGTCGGTCCTTTGAGAAGTTATCTCTGAGAGTGTGGGAGAGCCTCAGCCTTTAGGGGGCTAGCCTGGGGGGAGTGATAGAGCAGTGAAAGAACTGACTTTTATGGTTCAGGTCTTTAGTCTTACACTTTTATTGTTTGAGAATTCTTACATGAATATAATGCGTTTTGATTAAATCCATCCCTGACTCCCTCCCCTATAATAAGGGGACTTCTATGAGCCCCACTACTTGCCCCTCTCTACTCCATATTCCAAAACACAAGAAAATCAAGAATAAGGAAGACCAACACGTGGATACTTCATTCCTCCCCAAAATAGGGAATAAAATACCCATGGAAGAAGTTGCAGAGACAAAGTTTGGAGCTAAGACGAAAGGATGGACCATCCAGAGACTGCCTCACCCAGGGGTCCATCCCATAATCAGCCACCAAACCCAGACACTATTGCATATGACAGCAAGATTTTGCTGAAAGGACCCTGATATAGCTATCTCTTGTGAGGCTATGCCAGTGCCTGGCAAATACAGAAGTGGATGCCCACAGTCAACTATAGGATAGAACACAGGGGCCTCAATAGAGGAGCTAGAGAAATTACCCAAGGAGCTGAAGGGGTCTGCAACTCTACAGGTGGAACAACAATATGAACTAACCAGTACCCCCAGAGCTCATGCTTCTAGCTGCATATATAGCAGAAGATGGCCTATTCTGCCATCATTGGGAAGAGAGGTCCCTTGGTCTTGCAAACTTTATATGCCCCATACAGGGGAATGCCAGGGCCAAGAAGTAGGATTGAGTGGGTAGGGGAGCAGGGTGGGGGGACGGTATAGGGGACATTCGGGATAGCATTTGAAATATAAATGGAGAAAATATCTAATAAAATAATTTTTTTAAAAAAGAAACTGTACTGGCTGGTTTTGTGTGTCAACTTGACACAGCTGGAGTTATCATAGAGAAAGGAGCCTCCTTTGAGGAAATGCCTCCATGAGATCCAGCTGTAAGGCATTTTCTCAGTTAGTGATCAAATGTGGGAGGCCCCATTGTGGGTGGGCTGGTAGTCCTGGGTTCTATAAGAAAGCAAACTGAGCAAGCCAGTAAGTAACATCCCTCCATGGCTCCTGCTCCCTGACCTGCTTGAGTTCCAGTCCTGACTTTCTTTGGTGATGAACAGCAATGTGGAAATGTGAGCTGAATAAACCCTTTCCTCCCCAACTTGCTTCTTGGTCATGATGAATTGTGCAGGAATAGAAACCCTGACTAACACCCACAGAGTGCACTTAGTGCTGTCAGCGTGTGCATAGATTTAGGACCATTCACTGGAGCGTGGGGAGCCAGCCTATTAGGGACTGCATCTGCAGAAAACTGATTCCCACCATCGTCACAAAATCTAGTTCAAATCCTTCAGCCACTGGAGATTAAGAATTAGCATGTGAGAACGAACGTTAAACATCTGTGTGTTTCTTTTTGATTTTATGTGAATAGATGACAATTTGTATGGTTATCTATGGCTTTTCAAGGATGATCGAACTCACAATGGTATGTAATTTAAAGTAGGCTTTGGCCAGCACTCAAAGAGTTTCATTTGTCTACAGATCTACAACACCTGCTATAGCCCACTCATTATGAGTTAACTTTTAACTCTTTCATCTGACGCTAAAAAGGATGAAATACAACATTTAGTGCCCCTTTCTCCCCAAATCAAGTAACTATTTAGGTCAGAAAAACAGAAAAGGAGAGCTTGTTCATAAACTTTCAAAATGTTCATTTGGTTATTGAGTTCTATATTCTATCTCAAAATGTTGTCATTAAAATTCTGTGTGTATACTTTGTGTATCATTATAAAAAAGAAATACATTTGACCTGGAGAGGAAGCTAAGTGATTAAGAGTGTATACTGTTCTTCCAGAGGACCTGAGTTTGGTTTCTAGCACCATTTCAGGTGGCTTATGACTACTTGAAACTCCAGGTTCAAAGGGATCCAACACCTCTGGCCTCTGTGGATCCCCTTCTCACATAGGCATATGGTCCCCATACATATATTCCCCCATATGCATATAATCTCAAATATGCAAACACTCCTACATATATATATACATATATATATATATGTATATATATATATATATATATATATATACTCCACATACACATATACCCCCATTCATGTACCCCCACATATGCATTTACCCTCCATATATGCATACACGCCCATATAGTCATATACCCACCTCTTACACATAGTTAAAAATAAGAAAAATAATTTCCACTCACCACTATATATTTTTTAATTAAAGTTTTCCTCTATTTTTATTTTATTGAAAGTAGATTTGTTTCATAAAATATATTCTGATTATGGTTTCCCCTCCCCCAAGTCCTCCAACATCCTTCCCATCTCCTCCCATTTGAATCCACACTCTGTCTCTCCTTAGAGAACAAACAGAAATTTAAATAAGATAAATAAAAAATATCACTATTTTGACCTGGTCAGCTTTGGATGGATTCCAGTGTGTGTTGATGACCTGAGTCCTTTAAAGTCCCCTTTGTCTTTTATTAATGCTGTTCAAGCTACCCACTTCCTTCTTACTGCTCCCTCCCTCCCTCCCTCCCTTCCTCTCTCTCACTTTCTGATTTTTCTTTCATTCATTCATTCATTCATTCATTCATTGGTTAACTTTATATCCCGATTGTGTCTTTCTCACCCTCCTGTCCTCCCAGTCCCTCTTTCTCATCCCCTCCCTCATTCACTTCTCTCCTTCTCTGAAAAGGGGAAGCCTCCCATGGCTATCAGCCAGCCTTGGCATATTAAATTGTAAGACTAAGCGCATCTTCTTCTATTGAGAGTAGACAAGGCAACCCAGTTAGGGGATAAGAAACCAAAGGCCTGCTTCTGCTTTAGAGTCCCACATGAAGATCCAGCTGCAGGACTGTTACAGATGTGCAGAGGGCCCAGGTGCATCCCATGATGCTCTCTGGTTGACAGTTCAGTCTTTGTGGGTTCGTATGGGCCCCGGTTAGTTGATTCTGTAGGTTTTCTTGTTGTATTCTTGACACTTCTGGCTCCTCCAATCCCTTTCCCTTTTCCACAGGATTTTCCAGTCTCTGTCTAATGTTAGGCTGTGGGTTTCTGCATCTGTTTCCATCAGTTGCTGGATGACTCCTCTCTGAAGACAGTTATGCTAGGCTCCTGTCTGTAAGTATAGCAGAGTGTCATGAATAGTGTCAGGGGTGGGCTCCCTCTCATGGCATGGGTCTTAAGCTGCGCCAGGAGTCTGTTTGCCTTTCCTTCAAATTCTGCGCCTTCTTTTATCCCTGTAGGCAGGACCAATTGTAGGTCTAAGCTTTTGTGACTGGGTTGCTGTCCCTCCACTGGAAGTTTTGACTGGTTACAGGAGATGGGTGGTTCAGGCTCCATAATCCTCACTTCTAGGGTCACCCTCATGAATTCCTGGGAGTTTTTGAAGTGGAATCCACTTATCAGAGAATTGTCTCATCAGAGCTGAGAGCAGGGAACACCTCACAATGGCTCCTCTCGCCCTTGCCTCCCCAGGGCATATGCCACGATGCCCAGTTCATGCTGTGCTGGGAACAGAGCCAGGACATCATCCAAGCTGGGCGTTCTGTCAGGTGGGACACAGCCACCCGAATGTTGCTCTTAATTAACCCATTCTTTTCTAACATCCAGCTTTTATCCCTCACTAGAATTCATTTGAACTTTTGCTTCTGAAATTAGCCCATTGTTTTTATTCCTAGTTCACTTCGTTCCACAAAACAAATACTTTAAAAACCTTTACTTGTATATCATATATTACTAACCACTTATTAAGAGCTTTTATATTAACCAGGATTGGTTTCAAGATTTATCCCTCAGAGTGCACATAGTACCATTTAAACTTAATCATGGTGGATTTGGATGACTATTAATATGGAATGATAATATCCAATTATTATTATCCCCACATACATTGCTTCTTTTTTCCTTATACAAATATGAGAATCTTTTCTTCCTCTTTCTATTGCACAAACATTATGACTTTGATGTTTTCATTTAGTAATTTCCTAAAACTACATTGTGTTGCATATATTTCTCTTACTAGATAACTCTCAGTGTTTAGAAGGAATTTTAATGTCTCTATTAATGCCACCTAACAGTTACCTAAAGCTGAGATGAGTAAGTTCAGAGCTCTGGTTGAAATACATTTTGTCTACATTCATAGATATTCTAAATTTGCTCAAAGGTGAAGCCACAGAAAGCCCCTGATTTGAAAGGAAAATTTTCTCCCTCTCCCCAAATTCCCTCCCATTGCTTTTATGCACTTGGACCTTGACATAAAGTCATTAGTTATATGTTTACTAAAGATATCACTATTAAAGTTGCTGATGTCTACAATGAGGATGCTTGACACATTACAGGCTATGAAATTGATATTGACTATGAGGCAACATCAATTTTATAGCCTTACTATGGGGTGTGCTTTTTCCCAAATGGTTGAGTTTCAATCCTATGAATACTGTAATAAGTTGTTTGGATTTATAAGTCTGTAAATCAAAGGGTCAAATTTGTGACTTGTAGGCAACAGACACATAGAACACTGGTCATTTGCGTGTTCTTTCGGGTCTTTAAATTAGCATTAACAAGATATAAACAATCCCAAATTCTCCTATTTGCTTCTGTTAATATTCTACTTGTAACTACATGGTATACTTGTGGTGTCTATTTAAATTGTTGCTTTAGCTGGCTTATTTGAGATTTCTCTTTGTAAATATTGCAAACGCACCTATAAACCAAAGGCATAGTTTCAGGGAGCCGTAAAGGAGGGAGGGAAAGCCCACTCTGGTAGTAATGAGCGGGAGGCTCAGGTTTTAAAGGGACTGTGAGTTTGGGTTTGCTGTCACTGGAGCAGGAGTGTTGTAAACACTTGGAAATCACCACATCCAGGCCGAGGCTCCCTCTGCTCCATTTCATTCTATAAACTTTCACTCCCGCCCTTCCAAATATGAGAGAATTGACCTCATTACTGTTTATAGAGACTTCGCTTCCACAAAAGCTCAGAGTTCTTCAGGGACTCTTAATATTACAATACCTATGGCAAGACCTTAAATCAGTGTGCTATTACATATTCTAAAATATCTTGTAAAGAGGATGTGAAGCACAACCATTCTCTACCAGTGCAAGGAGAGACTGAAACAGCTGCCCGTAAGAGAAGACCCTTCTGAACAGGTTGGGCAAAGCCTGCGGACACACAGTAGACTATTCTGTTCTCAAAGTACACCTACCTAGAACACAAGGCAGGCCCTCTTCTGTTTCGGGGTATAGTTTTCATTAAAAGTTAGCCCTTTCATTGTTATCTCTGTTTCTATAAAATCCAGGTGTGTGAATGTAAACTTATGTAATTGTCCTTTCCCGTGGTATTCTGTAGTAGGCCAAGTCAGATTTTCATTTTCTTTCTCTTTGCATGTGTATAGGAGCACATGTGTATGAAGGTGCGGGGCATAGATGCCTCTGTGTGCACCAGTATGTGGAAGTCAGAAGTTGATGTTAAAACTCTTTTGTCTTTTAAGATATATTATTTTGGGGGGCTGGAGAGATGGCTCAGAGGGTAAGAGCACTGACAGCTCTTTCGGAGGTCCTGAGTTCAAATCCCAGCAACCATATGGTGGCTCACAACCATCTGTAATTGAGCTCTGCTGCCCCCTTCTAGTGTGTCTGAAGACAGCTACATTGTACTTAGATATAATAATAAATAAATCTTTAGGCCAGAGAGAGCGGGGCCAGAGCAAGAAGTCCCGAGTTCAATTCCCAGTAATCACATGATGGCTCACAAATAGCTACAGTGTACTCATATACATGAAATAAATAAATCTTTAAAAAGATATATTATCTTTTGAGTGATGTGTATACATCTGTGTGGGATACATGCATGTAAGTGCAGGTGCCCCTGAGACCAGAGGGAGAGCAGACCCAGGAGCTGCAGTTTCAGGTGACTGTTCTGCTACGCAGTGTGGGTACTGGGGAGTGAGCTTGGCTACCTTGGAACGGTAGCAAGTGCTCTCAATAGTGGAGCCGTGTCTCCAGCCTTGAGGTCATTTCTTCATGACTGTTTTACTCTCATGATTTCTTCTCTATTCTTTAAGGCAAGGTCTCTCAGTCAAACCCAGAGCTGGCCAATATGACTCATGCCACCAGTTGTGTTGCTCATAGGATCCTCTGCTTCTGCTTCCAAGGCTGAGGCTGCAGGCAAGCTGCCACACCTATCTGCCATTTATGTGGGTCCAGGGGACCCAAATTCTGCTTCCCTTGCTTCAACTGTGAGTCATCTTCCAAGGCCCTGAGAATCATATTTATCATGGCATTACAAGACAAAAGAATCCTGTCTTGAAAAATAATAATAATAAAAAAGAGTGAAAGAAAAGAAAATTATTTTGAATAAAACATGGTTAACAAGGCTAAACACATTTTTGATAAGCATCTGGCTAGCCACATGCCAATTTAACACCTTATGACTTTTAAGTAAGAGAAGCATTCAAGGATGGGGGCACAGCATATAGCTCAGAGCAGCCCATTTGTTCAGCATAAACTAGGTCCCAGGTTCAATCCTCACTGGTGTGATGTAAAATCTATAGAAATACAAGAAAATGGGTATTATCTGGGAGTCCAGCCTTAAAAATAGTATTTAAAAGTTTCAAAATAAACTTTGAGCCTTATATCTCTATCTCGTTTTAGGTTTACCAGTGATCTGTACTTCATCACTGTAACATGATTCTGTGTAGGATGTAGGAACTGGCTCCTCTGATCTCCTTTAAAGTACCACAATTGTGACAGAATCAAGGTAGATTTTACACTATTAAATCATGTGATCATTTCCGCAATGACCATTTCTGTCTTGCTATTGTCACTGTTTATTAGGGGAAATTTTACTTTAGCCACCCAATAAGAGATGCATTCTCTTATGTTTACCTGAGGGACCATATTGACAGACTGTACCAAATCTAAAGTGCTTCTTATACTTTCAAAGAGAGACACATTTCGAATTTAACAAATGTAATATTAGTTTATATTTTTTGTAAATACAACAAAAATAATGCATGGATTACTGATAGCTTTCCTAAAGGCCAATGCCTGATTATGCATTGTATCTTTCTGGGTAGGCATGTGTTGTCATTTTTGAAGTCATATACATGTGTGTCCAGCCTTTGAAAGGTGAGCAGAATCTGACCTGACGCTTTAAGGAACCCCAGGACAATCATGACATGATTTGTTATGTCTGAAGCACATTTATCGGCTGCTCTTAATAGCAAAATACAGAAGCTGGAAAGCAGGTTTAAAAAGAGCCAGCCCATGTGATTTTTGAACATAGTCTTTTTATAACATTTTACAAAGATCCTGTCTCCCAAGGTTTACATTCCAGTTGAGCCTAATCACAGTGGCTTTCAATGATCTAGAGGACAGGAGGCTCTCTAGGCACTGAGTGCTGACAAAGGGAGCTCTCTGACAGGGCTTTCATTAACTGGGGATTAAGCTAAACCCCTTCCCTGAATTGACTATAAATGAGACTTTTATCTTAAATTTCACATCAAGTTCAGTACAACTAAAATGTGTGTTCACACATATGTGTGTGCTTGCTTGCTGAATGAGTGTGTGTGTGTGTGTGTGTGTGTGTGTGTGTGTGTGTATGTGTGTCCATAAGGGCAAACACCAGAATAAGTTTCAGGGAAAAAAATCCCAAAACCTCTTACTTCATTATCAGGGGGGAAACTCCCCACAAATGTGTGTGTGTGTGTGTGTGTGTGTGTGTGTGTGTGTGTGTGTATTACCCCTAATTCTACATATGCAATATATATATACATAAATGTGTAAATGGATTTAGGCTTGATTTGAGAGAATATCTTTGATATTTATATAATAGAGAATGTTAAAGGTGTGTGTGTGTGTGTGTGTGTGTGTGTGTGTTTGTGCATGTGTGTTTATGGACATGTGCATGCATGAGAGAGAAAAAGAGAGAGTGAGAGAAACTGAGAGAGAGAGTGAGAGAGAGAGAGAGAGAGAGAGGGAGAGAGAGGGAGAGAGAGAGGGGGGTCTGTGTCTGTGACTGTGGGTGCGTGTGTCCAACGAGCACAGCCTGAAGTATCAGTTGGCTTCCTCTGTCCTTATTTGCTTGTTCCTCTAAGGCGGAGTCTCTCCTTGAACTCTCGGTGCACATTTCAGTGAGGCCAAAAGCAAGCAAGCACTCTTTTTTAATTTTTAATTTTTATTTTTATTATGTGGGCGTGTGTGTCTGTGTGTGGGTATATGCGTGTATGAGTGTAGTGGCCAGCAGAGTCTAGACAGTCTCAGATCTGGAACTGGAGTTAGTGATCGCGAGCCACCTGATCTGGGTCCTGGGAATCAAATCCAGGTTCTCTGGAAAAGCCAGCAAGTGCTCTTAACCCTTAATCCATCTCTTTAGTCCCTGGAGCAAGCACCCTTAATTAACCTCTGAACCCCCTTTCCAGTGCCATCATGGAAACATTCAAAAATCTGTTTGCAAAATTGATCCTGAAAGGGCCACTCTTTTTTTTTAAAGACATTTTTTATTAGATATTTTCTTCATTTACATTTCAAGTGCTATCCCCAAAGCCCCCCTATACCCCCTCCCCCCACCCTGTTCCCCAACCCACCCACTCTTGCTTCCTGGCCCTGGCATTCCCCTGTACTGGGGCATATGATCTTTGAAAGACCATGGGGCCTCTCCTCCCATTGATGGCTGACTAGGCCATCCTCTGCTACATATGCAACTAGAGACACAGCTCTGGGGGTACTTGTTAGTTCGTATTGTTATTCCTCCTATAGGGTTGCAGACCCCTTTAGCTCCTTGGGTACTTTCTTTAGCTCCTTCATTAGGGGCCCTGTGTTCCATCCAATAGATAACTGTGAGCATCCACTTCTGTATTCGCCAGGCATTGGCATAGCCTTACAAGAAAGAGCTATGTCAGGGTCCTGTCAGCAAAATCTTTCTGGCATATGCAATAGTGTCTGGCTTTGGTGGTTGTATATGGGATGGATCCCCAGGTGGAACAGTCTCTGGATAATCTTTCCTTCTGTCTCAGCTCTGAACTTTGTCTCAGTAACTCCTTCCATGGGTATTTTGTTCAAAAGGGCCACTCTTGATTTTATTTTCCAGTTTTCTTTGTAGTCACTATTATATTTGAATTTATTTATGATTATTAGACTGTGCTGAGATAAAAATGGTTTGGGGCCAGAGAGATGACTCAGTGTATAAGGATGCCTGCCACCAGGGCTGACTGTGGCATTTAATCGAACTTGGATTTAATCCTGGGCCCCACATGGTGGAAGGAGAGATTGACCCCTGTCAGTTGTTCCCCAATGTCCACATGTTTATCACGTACCTATGTGCACATAAAAGTGAAGGACGGGGAGGTAGAGTTCAAGGTGGGGAGGCAGAGCACGGTAGTATAATGGTTTAAAGGGAAAGAGTAGAAAATTTAAGCCAGGAGTGTGAAGGGAGGGCAGAAGCGGGCCTGTGAGGAGGGACAACTAACAGGAAAGACATTTAAAAAGTGTAATATGGAAATCTGCCACTTTCAAACTCCCCAAATATTCATAGACACACAGAGGAGTTTAAAATGGAGTCCTCTATAAAATAGCAATGATGCCCCTACTAGACATCACAGACTAGCAAATAAAAAATAAAAAGCCCTGTACCAGGAGTGGGTTATGTCTTTTGGAGCTGTTGACCAGTGGATCCCCAACAAAGAGTACAGGCTCTTGTCAGTTCTACTGGCTCTTCATGATAAGACCCTATTGCTGGAGACGATAATGCTTAAGTCACAGAACGTGAGGACATCAAACTGGTGCTCACCTGGAAACTTCATTTCTACGACTGGCTTCCATAGCACTGGGAGGCACTCTGCATGCTACCAGAGGAGAGAGTTAAGTACCAGTCTTATCCAGATGTGAACCCTGCAGGCTACAGTGACTACTGATTACTGGCCTGGCACAAAGGCTGACTGCTGCAAGTGTGATGCAAACAACTTGGGAGTAACTATTTTTTGATTGAATTTAAGTCCTGTTCCCCACATTGAGACCCACACTTGACACCATACTGGGGCCAAGATCTTGCGGCTAAATATGCCATAATTCCTAGGAGAGAGTATACTACCATGTGCTAAATGGAAATAATATTAAAATGACTCCTAATGACTCATGATTATACTGGTAGATTAATGTTCCTGCCAGCCTTCACTAGAGACGTTTCCTTTTGCAGTAGATGGCAATTATCACAGAGACCCATAGTTGGGCAAGATACTTATTCCTAAATGGGACATCTGTATCACACCCCCATCCAGAAACCATTACAGAAGAGGGAACAGAAAGATTGTAAGAGCCAGAGGTGGTGGGTGACTACAAGGAAATGATATCTTCTGGACAGAGCAGGCCACCAGCATGTGTGAACCCTCTTCAGTCATGGCAGGATGCAAAAGACCCATAGAACCTAAAGCTAGACCAAAATCCAACATGGAGAGAGGAGGTGGGCATGAAATCCCACTCCAAGCTAAGTAGGTATTGGCAGTTGATTCCCACTGGGAGAGGGAGAGACACTAAGAGGGTAATCTCTAGTAAGGTGGCATGCTACAGTGGAGGTCTACATATGGACATTACTAATGGCACTAGGTGGGTTTAAAAAGGAAAAGGGCACAAAGTCGGGCGGGAAGGGAAGCATAGTAGATATGGGAGGTATAGGGGTAGAAAGTCCACAGAGTCACCACACAGTTTTGTATCATCCTCAAAGAACTAATAAAAACAAGAAAAACAAGAAAATGAAAAAAAGTTGTTTAGCTTGTGTTCTTTTTATGTATCTATATACATAAAACCCTGGAGGCAAAATTGATTTGAACATATCTACAAAAACTCCTTTTATGATTAAATGATATTGTTATTTATTAACTACGTTTTTACTTGTGAGTGTACATATTAATTCACTTTTAAAAATAATTTTGAAACTTTTTTTTAATTTATAAAGTTTTTTTTTTCACCCCAGAGGGGCTGGAGAGATGGCTCAGCAGCTAAGAACACTGGCTTCTCTTCTAGAGGTCCTGCAACAGCTTTGTGGCTTACAATCATCTGTCATGGGATCTGATGACCTCTTCTGGCCTGCAGGTGCACATGCAGAAAAAAACACCATATTCATAAGAGAAATAAATCTTAAAATATTATTTACTCTCTTATTGAAAATAGACACAGGGTTTCTCTGTATAGCTCTGGCTGTCCTGGAACTCACTTTGTAGACCAGACTGGCCTCGAACTGCCTCTGCCTCCCGAGTGCTGGGATTAAAGGCATGCGCCACCATACCTGGCCCAGAAAAATAGACTTTTTTCACATAATATATTCTGGTTATGTTTTCTCCTCCCTCTACCATTCCAAGTTTCTCCCTACCTCCTCTCCCATCTGGATCCATTCTCTTTCAGTCTCTCATTAGAAAATAAACATTGGACAAAGGTCTGGGATTCTTATGGAAGAGTTGCAGGAAGGACTGAAGGCCCTCAAGGGGATAGGAACTCCACAGGAAGACCAACACAGTCAACTAACCTGGAATCCTGGGAGCTCTCAGAGACTGAATCACCAACCGAAGATCATACACAGACTGGACTGAGGCCCCCAGCACATAGGGATGCCTTGTCTGGTCAAAGTGGGAGAGGATGCACCTAACCCTACAGAATCTTGATGAGCCAGGGTGGGGAGATACCTGGGGGGGGGGCATCCTCTCAGAAGAGAAGGGGAGGGAGGGTGGAGGTAGGGACTCTGGGAAGACAGACTGGGAGGGGGGAATGTTTTGGTTGTAAATTAATTAATTAATTAAAAAGAAAAAAAACAGATTTTTTTTATTTTAAACAATTTTTTATTAGATATTTTCTTCATTTACATTTCAAATGCTATCCCCAAAGTCCCCTATATCATCCCCCCACCCTGATCCCCAACCTACCCACTCCTGCTTCCTGGCCCTGGCTTTCCCCTGTACTGAGGCATAGAATCTTTGCAAGATGCCGGAGGATCTAGCAATACCTCTCCTGGGCATATACACAGAAGGTGTTCCAACTGGTAATAAGGACACATGCTCCACTATGTTCATAACAAACAGATTTCTTAGGGATAGTAATATAATAATACTAAGCAAAAACTAACACACTAGCTGGGCAAAGCAAATAAACAGAAGGAAAGAGCCCAAGAGAGGGTACAAAAGTCAGAGACCCAATCATTCACACACTCAGGAATCCCATATAAACACTAAACTGGAAGCCACAGCATATACACAGAGGACCTGGTGCATATGGGTACAGATCTTGTACATGTTTCCTCAGTCTCTGTGAGTTCATAGGAGCTTTGATCATCTTGACTTGGAAGGTTTATATTCTTGGTGTCCTTCATCCCTTCTGGCTCTTTCTGCCTCCATGTTTGCAGGGCTCCCTGATCTCTGAGGGAAAAGATTTGATGGAGATGTCCCATTTAGGGATAAGTGTTCCAAGGTCTCTCACTATTTGTGTAACTTTTGGTTTTGGGTGTCTGTGTTGTTTCCATATGCTATGGGAAAAAGCTCCCCATGATGGCTGAACAGGGTACTTATCTATGAGTCTAGCAGAATGTCATTAGAAGTAATTTTATTGCTACTTATTTTATTTTATTTCATTTTATTTTATTTTATTTTATTTTATTTTATTTTATTTACTTTTCTTAGAACAGCAGTACTTTGTTTTACCCTGGGTCCCTGGGCTATTTAGTTTATGGTTCTTGGTCACCCAAGAAGTGTCACCCAAGTCAGGCTTGGGTTCCCGACTTGTGGAGTAGGTCTTAAGTCAAATCAGACATTGCTTGGTTACTTCTACAAGTTTTGTGCCACCATTGCCTTAGCATCCTTGTAGGCCGGACAGAATCGTAGGTCAAAGGTCTATTGCCAGGTTGCCTTTTAACCTTGCTTATGTATTTTGGTTTTCTGATTTTGTGATCTTACAGTTTTGTGTGTGTGTCTCCACATGTGTGTTTCTTGTGTTTTTCCTTTTTCCCTGTTTTCTTTGTTTTATTCTTTTAAAGAATTGCTTTGTTGATTTTCTAGAGAAGGGGGTGCACAGAGTTGGATAGATGGGAAGGTGGGGGGGGGAGCTGGGAGAAACGGAGCAGGAGAAATCATGATCAGTTTACAGTGTCTAAAACTTTATTTTCAACTCTGAGTTTGAGAGATGGCGCAGTGGTTAAGAATACATATTGTCATCTTAGTCAGTGTTCTATGGCTGTGAAGAGACCGTGGCGACTCTTATAAAACAAGGCATTTAATTGAAGGCTTGCTCACTGTTTCAGAAGCTCCATTACCATCATGGCAGGCAGCCTGGTACTCATGGTGCTGCAACTGTAGCTGAGAATGACATTGGGATCTGCAAACTGATCTATCTATCTATCTATCTATCTATCTATCTATCTATCTATCTATCTATCTATATTGGTTTTTCAAGATAGGCTTTCTCTGTGTAGAACTTGATCCGTAGACCGGGCTGCTCTCAAACTCATGTAAATCTTCCTCTGTTGCCCTGGGACTAAAGGTGTGCACCACAGCCAGCAGCCCAATATAAATAATTTTAAATGAACATATTTAACATATTTTCATATGCTATCTTGCATATTCAAGTTGCTTATTATATCAGATTGCTCAGTAAATTAATATTAAATTACGTAACAGAAAATGGAAACCAAGTCTGTTTCTCGTCTCTGACTGTATTTGAAGGACCAGCCCACGTGGCATCCAGAATGAGGTTTTATAGAACACTTCAAGGCTCCCATCAGAACATTATGGTTATTAGTTATGTCGAGGGGGCTATCATTGAGCTGCAATTGTTACTTAAGAGCTCGAAAGGTTTGATCTGGAGAATGGAAGTAAAAGGTCTTTGTTTCCATCAAATTGGTTTTATTATAAATGCCTTTATTTCAGTACTTTGTATTTAGATTTAATATTTCTTTTTATTTAATATATCATATTTGGTTGTTTAAGCTTAAGAGATCACTCCAAGACAGACTGCTTCCTGGAAACTAAACTGTGACTCTTGAAGTCTAGGTACAGGATGCCTTTGTTGCAGGTTGCTGCTCATGTGGAGTCAATCCCAGGACTGAGAACAACAGAGAACAAAAAGATACTTGCAATGTGTCAAGTGGCCAGAGAGAAAATAATGATTGATGACATAAAGGATTTTGAAAATACACAAGACCCAATTTAAATATGGATTAGATTTGGGTAAACACTGTACGAATGTTCTAGGTTTTTGTTTTTAATTCTGGAATTAAATTCTCTAACAACAAGTAATTGGGAAATGACAGCTCTGATAATGGTAAAAATCCAAATCTACAAAAATGGTGCTTAGGTTTCCTGGCATGCCAATTCATATTAAGTTTCAGATCCAGCAAGGATGATCCAAGTATGTTTTTTATTAAAGTTTAAGCAACCAGCTTGTGTCATGTTCCTGAGCTTCCATCCATCATGCTACTGACTTCTTCTTGCCGGAGAAACAGTATATTCTCTTGTTATGTTTCAAAGACGAGAAACACATTCACAAAGTTTTGCGATGACAAATGAGCACTTGAGGGAGTGAGAAGCACAAGGCAGGCAGTGCTGGCTGCAGGGAGGGAGGGAGGGAGGGAGGGAGGGAGGGAGGGGGAGGAGGGGGGCTTCAGCACACTTTGCTGTCTTTGGTACCAGCTTGATCCCAAATCTATGAGTTTACGTTGGGACTCCTCATCCCGGCACACTCAGAACTAAAGTGGCAGCCATCAGGAAAACTGTGGCAGGGATCACTGTGCCTTTAGAGAGGCGAAGAAAGTCTTTTTGGAGAGTATGTGACATTATTACAGGCAATTGGGACCAAATTTATGATCAAAGTTACAGCACGAAGAAACAATGAAGGCTCATCACTGTGGTATTCCTGAAAAGATGAAAGTGTTTGAGTACACCTCAGGGCAAGAGACTCCGAAAAAGGATATCAACAGCCCAGGAAAGAATTTCAAGAATTAAGAAAATGAGATTGCTTAAAATTAGACAGTTTCTATCCAGGAAACAATCAGTAGGATAAAGAAACAGTGACAGCATCTATTCCAGTTACATAGATGACTAGTTACATAGGAGCTCAGTGCCTAGAACCTTTAAAAAGAACACACAAATCGGGTCAGTTATAAAAATAATTAAATTATATCACTTGCAGAAAAATTGTGAAACGATATCATCATGTAGGACAAATTAGTGAAAATCAGAAAATATTTGTTTCATTTTTTTATTCTCATTCTCTCTCTCTCTCTCTCTCTCTCTCTCTCTCTCTCTCTCTCTCTCTCTCTGAACATGAAAATGGAAAGGTCTACTCTGTCACTTAGATTCAGGAAAACAAGTGGTTTTAGAAAATAATTGATATATAATAAACTAAGAATTTGGGAACCCTGTGCTCTATCCAATGGATGACTGTGAGCATCCACTTCTGTATTTGCCAGGCACTGGCAGAGCCTCTCGGGAGACAGCTATATCAGGCTCCTGTCAGCAAGCTCTTGTTGGCATCTGCGATAGTGTCTGGGTTTGGTGGTTGTTTATGGGATGGATGCCCAGGTGGGGCAGTCTCTGGATGGTCATTCCTTCAGTCTCTGCTCTGAATTTTGTCTCTGTGACTCCTACCATGGGTATTTTGTTCCCCCTTCTAAGAAGGACCAGAGCTAGAGAAAGTACCTAAGGAGCTGAAGGGGTTTGCAGCCCCATAGGAGGAACAACAATATGAACTAATCAGTACCCCCAGAGTTCCCTGACACTAAACCACCAATCAAAGAAAACACATGGTGGGACTCATGGCTCTAGCTGCATGTGTAGTAGAGGATGGCCTAGTTGGTCATCAATGGGAGGAGAGGCCCTTGGTCCTGTGAAGATTCTATGCCCCAGTATAGGGGAATGCCATGGCCAGGAAGTGGGAGTGGGTGGGTTGGTAAGCAGGGGGAGTGGGGAGGGATAGGGGATTTTCAGAGGGGAAACTGGAAAAGGGAATAACATTTGAAATGTACATAAAGAAAATACCTAATTAAAAAACATAAAAAACCCTAAGAATTTGATTAAGATTCCATACTTTGCATGATACCAAAGGAGAAAGGTAAATACCAACTCAGCTACTAACGCTGTGATTTTCAATTGTGATTTGCCTGAAAGATACTCTGGTGCAATGGTAGCACAAAGTTTGTAGGAGTAACTAACCAATACCTGATTTGGCTTGAGAATCACTCTATAAGATGGAATCCGTACACAGCACTGGATAGGTGAGAACCTAGAGAAAAACCAAATACTACTGTTCTGCTAAAGAAATACAGCAATAAAATAATGCCTAAAAACATTCTGCTATACTCAGATTAGTGCCTTGCTCAGTCACTGCAAGAGAAGCTTCCTCCTCCAGAAGATGGGGACAGAGACCCACATCCAGACACTATGCAGACAGTGAGATGTGGGTCTATTAAAGGAAGCCTGGTTTCTGGTTGAACTAGGTTTGAAACCCTGGAGACCCTGCAAGGGACAGTAGGAATTTTGCCACTCTCCTAGACACCAGGCTCCTGACACAAGGCCTCAGCTCTCCATAATTCTGTGGCCATCAGTCACATAAGGGCAACACCCCGAGCCCTTCCACAGGTAGAGGACATGACCACAGATCACATAGCCTCAAGACAGATCTCCATTTTAATGAAGCACCTAAAGGCCTGAAGGGTTTAGCCAAATAAACTCCCCTCCCCAGACACTCCTCCCTGCAAAATGTATTTAACCTCAGGCCTCCCCTGAGAATGTGGGGTATGGTTTTACTCATCCCAACTCTCCGCCTTGACAATAGATGCCTTAAAGCCTTGGACTGTCTCATTTTGAGATCCACCATGGGGAGCAACAGAGCAAGTCTTTGCCTAAAGAGCCAGCCACCTAGTCTCCCGCAGAAGGCCTCTCAGGGCTCCCAACCATGGTCTCCACCAAGCCAAGCTGCCTGCCAACCAACCAAGGACTCTCTCCTCCCCGAGGGACCCAGCTGGAGCTCCCTGCCCTTCTCCTTCGACCCAGGGTTAGATCTAGCCTGCGGGCCCCCACTCTGTTCTTAGCACTTCGGCAGCATCCAGTGGCATCTGGGGTGCCCAAGAGTCTGAGAACCTGATGTCCCGGAGCCAATTCCAGCAGTCCCCGGGGACCTCAGACTGTGTTTTTCCACCCCTGGAGCGGGGTCCCGCAGCTTCTCATAGCCTGATGCCTGCCTGGCACAGGTGGGAGAAAGCATAAACTCGAGAGTCCCACCTCCCCAGTGGCTGAGCCCTGGGGCAGACTCAGGCCACCATTTAACCCGCAGTGAGATATCTTGGAACACTCAGCCTTAAAAAAGATGTCTTCTCTAAATTTCCCCTTCCATTGGGCTCAGGGAACTCTGCTCAAGAGGAGACAGAAAGAGTGTAAAAGCCAGAGGGAATGGATGAAACCAATCAAAGCCTACTAGACACATCAGGGCTGACAGACATATTTATTTACTCACACAGACCATGGCAGCATGCACAGGGCCTGCACGCGTCTGCCCCAGATGGGCTCCTAGAGCGGGAAGGAGAAGTAGATACATACCTTCATCCCTAATCCATAAGCTATCATCAATTGATAGCCACTTGGAAATGAAAAATTAGTTTTTTCCCAGGGGAGATTCACTGGGGAAAAAAAAACTATTATTTAAGGGTGGGCCCCATGTCCTACAGTAGATGGCCAATATGAATGAACATGGTCAACATGAATGCTGCCAATATGAACATGACCAAGATGAACATGGCTAACATGAACATGACCAACATAAACATGACCAACATGAACTTGACCAAGATGAATATGACCAACATGAACCTGACTGTACTGGCTAGTTTTGTGTCAACTTGACACAGCTGGAATTATCACAGAGAAAGGAGCTTTAGTTGGGGAAATGCCTCCATGAGATCCAGCTGTGGGGCATTTTCTCAATTAGTGATCAAGGGGGAGAGGCCCTTTGTGGGTGGGACCATCACTGGGCTGGTAGTCTTGGATTCTATAAGAGAGCAGGCTGAGCAAGCCAGGGGAAGCAAGCCAGTAAAGAACATCCCTCCATGGCTTCTGCATCAGCTCCTGCTNCCTGACCTGCTTGAGTTCCAGTCCTGCATCCTTTGGTGATCAACTGCAGTATGGAAACGTAAGCCAAATAAACCCTTTCCTCCCCAACTTGCTTCTTGGTCATGATGTTTGTGTAGGATTGAAACCCTGACTAAAACACTGACCAACATGAATGCAGCCAACATGAACTTGGTCAACATGAACATGGCCAACATGAATGCTGCCAACATAAACATGACCAACATGAACATTGCCAACATGAACATGGCCAATGTGAATGCAGCTAACACGAACATGGTCAACATGAACATGGCCAACATGAACATGGCCAGCATGGACATGTCCAACATGAATGTTGCCAACATAAACATGACCAACATGAACATGGCCAACATGAATGCGGCCAACATGAACAATGAACTCAGTGGCATTATTGGAGATTCTTTGTCTCATAATGTTCTCAGGGCCTGTTTTGGTTTTTGTTTTTTATTTGTTTTGTTTTTGCCTTATACGTCCTTTGTGTCCCTATTATGATTATAGATTCTGGGTTTATGTTTCATGGAATCCTTGTGTATGCGAATGAGTGTGTCTCTGCATCTATATGTGTTTCTTGTGCTTATTCTTTTGAGACATGGTTTCTTTATGTAGTCATGCCAGTCCAGAAACTTGTTCTATAGGAACAGGCTGGTCTCAGACTTCGAGATCTGCCTGCCTGTGCCTCCCAAGTGCTGGGATTAAAAGTGTGCACCATCATGTCTAGCTGAAACCAAACCAAACCAATCAACCAAACAACAACAAGCCCCCTTCCCCATTTTGTGTAAAAGAAAAAAGAAAGATTCCTTTTCTAACTCAAATTTAGAGGTGTGAAATGAGATCAAAGAACATTGTCTTTGAATATATAACAGACACATAGATAGACAGACACATATACAAATGAAAATGCAAAAGACCCATAGTGGCTTAAATCATGATGGGTATAATTAATAGAGGCAAAATTTCAATAAATCAGTAATGTATTCTTACAAAATTTATATTGAAAATAATTTTTATGAGGATGTGTTCAGTAGAATTAATTAAAGTTAAAAACAAAACTGGAAGTAACCAGCTGAGCTACTTTGAAAGTTAATTAAAGAAGTAACCTGACTTGATACATTTTGCTAAAAAAATACTATTCTAGATAAAAATTAGCCATAAGACTGGGAATGATGGTTCTGTACTAATAAATAATAAGAGCTACAAAGTATTTTTTAAATCAATTATAAGCAAAGATGAACAATTGATTAAATTTCCTATTGAATATAAACACAGAAAGGGCAATGCAAATAAAGTAATTCACAAATTTTCATCAGTTAAATTTCCAAACTAGGCATATAATGTTATTTTATTAGTGTGATAGAACAATATGCAGGTATAAGGGTTTGCTCCTTTTCACACTATAGAAAATCTCACACACTCCACTGTCCGGCTCCATAGCAACTGCTAGAACCGCAGGTCTCTAGTCTGTCTTAGTACTGATTTAAGTATTTTAACTGTACTGTTTCCTATTTCTTAATCACTTTCACAGTAGTAATGTATTCACTTATGTCTATTGTGTGGATAGAGAAACTGAGGCAGACAGATGTGATTAGTGGCTTGGCTAAGAGTTGCTAAGACTCCAAACTGAACAGTAACGCACGCGTGTTCATTTGTTCAGCCTCCACCATCTCTTTGATGATGAACTGGGTGGGTTTTTTTTTTTCTTTTCGAATTGGTAGAGCAGGAATGCTCACAGCATTGGGTCCACCCAGCACCATTTGCTTCCGTGATTACAGGGACCACTGCAGTTTATATATCTGAGCCCCGCAGCAGTGTGATCTCATTCAAGATTAACGCTTTCCATCTTGCCTTTCTGTGCGGGGTGAATGGGCTCTGCTAAGGTGTTTGTGGCAAAAAGGACAGAGGCGGTGAGGCTGTTTGTGAGTAGCTGGAAGCACTACCTATTTGTATTGGGTGGTCACACTTATAGAAACAAGACCGTAACTGTCCTCTCAATATTTCTGCAGCACCTTGGTTACCCGGACCATCAGAGGCCTCTCCATCACATCTTTCCCTCTATTTTATGGCAATATGAATAGTCACTGCCCCCTGCTTTGCTCATAAATGTAGAAACAAGAGATTTGGAAGAAAACCTGAAAACTTGACAAAGCACAAGACTGTGAAGAGGTCTCAGAGAGTCTTTGCGGAGAGAGGTGGCTGGTGTACCGCAGACAACGAAACCCACAAGTTCCTACAAAGTGAGTGCATGCACTCAATTTGCCTTTTCTCAAGGTTAGAACCAGAGCTATCCATGCTGTGGGATCTAAGCTGTTTTCCTTCAGAGGCTGTCAGCACAGCTGAAAACACACCTTGCTCTGACCACAGCTCCCGGGAGCCCTTTCCTCCCTTAACAGGTCTCTGTTCAGCCGTCTTTACGGTATTATTTTAATTGATATATTTGCTTAGTGACCTATTTCTGGTGGAACTGTCATTTTTAGACACTTTGGATTCCCTTGTTTATTAGACATTTATTAAATGCCTTCTGAGGATTGCACCTTACTTTAGAGATTCCGGCTATTGAGACTTGAATGAAAAATGTGTGTCTGCAGAGAGTCAGAGAGGTGCTGGGGAGGGGGCCTCTGTGGAGAGAAGGAGATGTGGCCGTGCAAAGGCAGGAAAGGCTGCACAGAGCAGGTGACATTTGAGCTGAATCTTGATGGATGGGTAGGACTCTGCCAGTTAGAGAGAGGAAATCACATGTTTGAGCACGTTCTGAGAAATTCACGGCATGTTCTGTGATGGAGAGTTTAATGAACTGACTCAGTAGGGACCAATATGATTGGTGAGGTTCTCTTTCCCTTGTCCTGGCTTTTTTTTTTTTTTTTCAGACTTAGACAGAGGAAAAATTGCACAGAACAAAAGCATTCTACAGCACTGACTAGTAAAATATTTGCCTGAATATGTATGCTCCATTCTTGTCTTGGGGTCATAGGTGAAGAGGTGCATTGTGTGTGCTGAGCACACAACTGTAGCCTACAGGTGGAATCCAGCCCGTGGCAGATACTAAACAGGTGACTGAAATGGTCGCACTGTGCAGTGGCCATGACGAGGGACTGGAAAAATATGAGGGTTGTGTAAGAGGTGGCATTAGTGAGAATTAATGTTTATTAACCAAGGACGTGAACAGGAGCTATGGCACGTCACCAAATTTGGGCATCTGGTACTATGGTGATGCCATTAGCTAAGAAATAAAGAGGGTTTTTTTTAAGAGGCAAGAAGAGCAAGGGATGAGTTCCTTCATGGATTAATGAGAGTTGAAGAGTCTGAAGTACAGAGAGAGATGAATGAGCTTGCACTTCAGGAGGCAACAAAATGATGCTTGTGAGCATTTGGGAGTTGGTCTCTGAAGCCATGGATGGAAACTTCCATCAACTCAGGGCTGGAGTGATGGCTCAGATGACAATGTGTCACACAGATTTGAAGACCTGAGGCTGAGCCTGAAAAGCCAAGCAACTGTGGAAGTCTATGCTCACCTCAGGGAGAACACACACACACACACACACCCCAGACACACAGAGACACATAAAGACATACATCACAGACACATACATACATACACACTCACACCACACATATACACACACATATAGATACACACACATACTCATACCATACACATATCACAGACACCACACACACACACACACACACACACATATACAAACCCCCACTCATACAAAACACACATCACAGACATACACAGACACACCACACACATACCACACACACACACACTCACACTCACATACCACACNNCACACACACACACACACANATATATATATATATATATATATATATATATATATATATATACACACATACAACCCCCCACTCATATCAAACACACATCACAGACACACACACACAATCACACCATACACACACACACACACACACACACACACCACACATTACCTCTCTCTGCACTTGAACTGAGTGCATCATTATTTCTCAGTTTTGCTCTCCTGAAGCTTCTCTGAAGGCGGCCAGTTTGAGGCCTTTACCTGCAGGCCCTCTTCCAGTCATTATCCACACTTCTCATTTCTTCCGGTTTCAAGCCGTCTTTACTCACTTCTTGCCTCCTTGACAAACTTTATTTTCCATTTTAATTATCCCTTTGCCTTTGAATTTTGGGAGTACTGTCTTTCATTGAACACTTCCTTAGTCCAAATGTCCGATAAATCAGTCTCTCTAAGTCATCTCAAGATTTCAGTTTAGGAAATAAACTTTCTTTTCCCCACTGCCATAGCATGTGTTTTTTTTTTTGTTTTTTTTTTTCCTGTTTGGAAATTTGATGAATTATCCTCTGGAATCTATTATTGTTTTCCTAGCTGCTTCTAGAAATAAGGGATTCACTCATCAGTGTCCTCCCAGAGCTGTGACCTGCCCACCTCTCAGGATGCTGCAGTAGCTGCAGGGCACAGTCTTGCGCACGTGCCAGGCAGCACTCTCAGGGTGGGATGGGCTTAGAGAGCCACTCAGTTCTTGATGTAGTCCTGTCAGGCAGGCTCCATTAATTGCTCACTTTGTAGCTGTGTGAAGTGAGACGCATTGCCCAAGGTAAGAAAACTAGTGTCAAGCAGAATCGTGCCTGTCACCCGCCAACACTTTTGCTTTGCCAACTCGCGTGCTCGCTCACTAGCTCGTTTTTTTTTTTTATTAGATATTTTCTTCATTTGCATTTCAAATGCTATCCCGAATGTCCCCTATACCCTGCCCCTGCCCAGCTCACCTACCCACCCACTCCCACTACTTGGCCCTGGCCTTCCCCTGTGCTGGGTCATATAAAGTTTGCAAGACCAAGGGGCCACTCTTCCCAGTGATGGCCGACTAGAC
>NC_034610.1:46576829-46594264 GCF_900095145.1 Mus pahari | reverse complement strand
AGGAGTGGATACAGAAAATGTGGTACATTTACACAATGGATTACTACTCTGCTATTAAAAACAATCAATTTATGAAATTCTTGGGCAAATGGATGTAACTAGATCGTTTTTTTGTTCAACCCCTTTATCTTACAGATCCTTGGAAACATGTTTGAGTACTCAGGATCCTTGACAGCTTTTCTGTAATCTGGATTATGTTAAGAATTAAATAATCTTGTTTACCATGGGGAAACTCATAAAAGAGTATAGTGGAGGGCTGACAGGATGTCCCAGTCATGAAGCATATACCAATCTTTTCAAGGACCACCCACATCAGATGCCTCACAACTGCCTGTAACGTGAGCTCCAGAGGGATCTGGTGCCCTCTTATGTCCCCCATTGGTAACTGCACTCACATGCACATCTCTCTCACACACATACAATTTAAATAATTTAGTCTTTAAAACAATACTGTAGCTGATTTGCTATAGGAAGTAAACTTGGAGGTAGACCTCTGTTGAACTCCACATGTTGTCTCCGACAGCCTATGGCTTTCCTTCCTCAGAGTCCGTGTGGTGAAGGTACTCTCAGTTGACAGAGCCCCATCCGATGATTCCGTGAAAAATCAATGAGCTTTTCATATCTAGCTTCCCAGTGGCCAGAAATATGTGTGCACTCATGAGCAAGTAAATTTGGTTTGTAAGATGGAATTTTAGTCTTTCTGCAAGTGTCTAAGAAAAGCAACTTTCTACATGACGGATACTACTTTTTTTTTAAAAAAGATTAATTTATTTATTTTATGTGGATTGCTGTTATACTTGTATATATGTCTAGGGAGGGTATCAGATCCTCTGGGAGCCATAGACAGTTGCGAGCTGTTATGTGGGTGCTGGTAATTGAATCTTGGCCATCTGGAAGACCATCTAGTGCTTTTAACTACTGAGCCTTCTCTTCAGGCCCTAAGTGATCCTAAAGGTTTAATTAGCTAGACAGACTGTTTTTTGGCTCATGTTGATTTGACCAAATGTTACTTTGACTACTGAGGTTTGGTGCTCTAATAGAATAACTACATTCTCTGTGTCGGGAAACTGTTGCTTTAACCCATCCTATAGAATAAATTTTTTTTTTTTTTTTAGTTTCAACAAAGAAGTTTTAAGTATTTGGTAAAAGACAGCGTGTTGGACGATCCTCCTAGATTAGGTCTATCAGTTTCAGCTGTGCTCTGATAAGCATGTCAGAGCCTATCACTCTGTGGTCAAATGAGTTTTCATGTAAAATTTTGAAAATATTCAATTCTCTACTCCCTGGAGAGCCATAGGAATTCATGAGCATGACTTGGTCTTTTGTAATATGTCCATCATCATTTAGCTATTTGTGTAAAGGCTTTGTCTTCTTATCATCTCATTAAAAAAAAATCCATATCAAGGAAGAAAACTTTCATGTGGCCATATATTTTCCTTGACCAGTTTCTGCTGCTGGTTATGTTTAACTTCTGGAAGAAGCTACTAACGGTAGCTTTAAATGTTTATATAGTCAATGGATTATTTTGCTGATGGCAAGAACTGGAATGTGAATGGTCATTACAATTCTGTCCGTTTACTGATTCTATAAGACTACTTTAGAAGCAAAACTTGCTTTGCCTGATTTCTTTCTTTTTAACAATTTTTATTGATTCTTTTTGTGGGTTTCACATCATGCATCCCAGTCCCCTTCATCTCCTTGTCCCCTCATATCTAGCCTCTGCCCTTGTGTCCCTTCTTTATAGAAGAAAAAAAAAAAAAACAAAAGCAAAACAAAACAAAGCATAGAGAACATCTTATTGTGCAAGCTGCGGTGTGTCTCTGTGTCCCACAGTATGTCCCTCTGTCCACACATCTTCAGTTGCAATGAGTCATTGGTCTGGTTTGAAGTCTTTGGCATCTGTGACACCATCAAGGTTGGATCCTCACTGGGACTCCTCCCAGTTATCCTGTTGTTGCCCGGTGTCATGGAGGTCCTGCAGCTTTAGATCACCAGGACCTTTCACACAAACCAACAGTTCACAGATGATACAGAGTTTAGAGTGGGCCAACCCAAAGCCCTGGATCTGGGCCTGGGTGGTCGCTGAGCTGGTCAGCATGCCAGCTCTCTTTTATCCACACTGCCAGGGAGAGCTCTCTAGCACTGCTCTGGCTAGACCAGCCAGTGCTGCCACTGGTAGGAGGCAGAGTCAGTTCTCCTCTCACACCCTCTGGGACAGCTCCACTGTGCTGCCCAGTCAAGGTTCGGGGCCCACTCTCCCACATATTGCAGTCAGTGAGGGGTTGGGCCAGCTCTCCCTCTCTCATAGCCTCTGGGCTGGCTCAGCTGTTCCTTCACCATCAGGGCCAGCTCCACTGTATTGGCTCCTGCTGCAGACAGGCCATGTGGCTGGCAGGCCTTTGTGTAACCTCCTCTGCCTGTGCTGCTGTGGTGGCCAGCCGTTCTCTGGATGTCTTCCTTCTACCACCCTCCATTTCGTGGGGGCAGGCCAGTCTCCATACCTTTGTCTAATTTCTTATTATTAAAAGCAAGATATGCTGGGTATCTGGAGAACTTGTAAATTTTTCTTCTGAGGTCTATCATTCCCTGTGCAAGTGTGCATGTATGTAGTGTATGTGTGTATGTATATATAATATATATATATTATACATATGCACACATACATATATATGTATATACACACATATATACACACACACATACACATACACCACACACACACACACACACACACACACACACACACACACCATACATATAAAGTTTGGCCATGGCTTCTCTTTCAGTCTTGACCAAACAGCTCTTTACTTGACTGTGTCAACTGCAGTTTTCTGGGTTGAGCTCCCAGAGTCTCTGTGCCTGAGAGGATGCCAGACTTTTGATTTCTCATTTGCATAACTTCTCAAGGTCAGCCTCTGGACAATGATTTCAAATGAAACAGCCCTTTGGAAAGAGAAGGCTTGTTATTGCTTTGGACCGGAGCCATTTGCAATGATTAGACAACTAAATTGTCTCCTTATTTGGGGAAAAAAGATGAAGGAGAATTTGAATGCGCGACCAAGTTATAAATTAATCTTGAGGTACTCCAATGATTGGAAACCTTGTGAGCTTTTCTTTCTCTCTCTCTCTCTCTCTCTCTCTCTCTCTCTCTCTCTCTCTTGGCTTTTAAATCGTACGATATCAATCTTTGCTCATTTTCCCCTGCGTAATTTGTTATTATGCTGATGGTAAACCAACTCCATCAGACATTAACCGGCCATCCGCAAGTATCCATTACAGCAGCAAAATAAACTCGTGTAAGAACTACCCGGAGATCTCAACCATGTTTTTCTGTCTGCAGAATGGCATGACAGTTTGGGGATTTCTAATTGGAAATAAATTTAATTATGTTACTACCTTAACTGCTGTGAATTAGCAGCTAAAATGTGTATTGGGAGGACAGCAGAGCTCAGAGCTTCAAAAGGCACCCAATACAAAGATGGGAAGACATGGGTTACCCCCTCACTCTCACTGTCTAAAGTGACATTTAAATTAGATCCTGGAAATTACCTTTTCTGTTTATGTTAGCAAGACTTTCCCCCCTCTTTCGCTTTATTTGAGTAGCGAAGCCGCTTTATAGCATTTTGTGCCGCCTGCATGAAGTGTTTTGCATACCTGTAACCTTTCAATTAATGTTATTTATGTTTCAATAAACCACCAAACTACTTTTCCAGATGTCCTAATCCTTCATGTAAATGAATTTATTAGATCCAGCCACCAGACTCAATGAAATCTGCCAAATTCACTGTCTGGGCCACATACCAGGGAGTTGAAGCTATATTTGCATAAGCTTGCTCTGTGAGTGTAATCTTATGTATTATCTGCAGAGTTAAAGTTTCACTAATGTAAATCCCTGACAAATCAAATACAGATGGGCTTCTCTGCCCTCAGGGTTGAGCCTGTCAATTCTCAGCTCTCATATCTGCCTCCTCTTGGCTCTGGGCTCCTCACCCTTCAGCTCCCTGCTCCCCGCGCTCCCCCCCCCAATAGTACTAATCTTTCAAAATTATTTATGTTAATACATTGCAGATACTGAGCCCAGCAGTGAAGACCGGTGGCTCCCGTCCTCTCTCAATCATCCTGCCAGGCAAAAATGAGGTTGGCAAGTCGTTTGAGGGGAGCTAGTTTTACCACCTGGAAAAATTTGCCCTGCCAATCAGTGGATGGCAGACAGATTGTTTGAGTTTGCCTAGAGATGTTTTAGATAAGGGGGAGTCAGCTCAATAAATGGGTCAATGTCAGCCTGCAAATTCCATAACGTGGCCAAGGTAAATTCAATAATGAGCCCTTAGAGGAAGGGACAGTGAGTTGGCATGAAGAGGCTGCGTGGTATCCAGGGAAGGGAAGCGGCTGACCTCTTCAGACCTATCCTTTGGCTAATGTTACAAGCCTCCGTGGAAGATGGGACTCTTCTTTAGCTCCATTGATTAGCTCTGAAAACTCTTGATAGTTTTAAGCTCTGTATCAAAAGAGAGAAAATTTGCCTGCTGAAGACGGAGAGCGTTAGTGTTTTTGGGGTTTGTTCTTGATTATTTTAAAGTCTAACTATGTTTCCTCTGCTGGTGCCCAGTTGCTATTTATTTGGCTTTAGCCTTTGATCCCCCTTACGCTGGCACATCATAAAAAACATATTCCTGCTCACGTCTTATATTATGTAGTTTGTTTCTGCTCAGGGTGAATAAGCCTCTCTTTGTTTTTGATAGACTCCAGGTGTTTATCGCTATAAGTTAGTAATGGAGTTAACCACAAGAAGCAAACTGGAAAAAAAAAAGGAATTAGGGGGAAATTCCAAGTTTGATAACTTTAGGAGTCCTCCTGGCAAGACTCCTCTGGGAATAACATGCTCTAAACTTAAGAGGCCCTGTCTCTGCTTTCTAATCAAGTTGGTTGAAATTGGGATTTTAGTAGGCAGAGATTCCCACTCTTTTCAGGTCTTTAGTGAGTTTCTTTGAAAGCAGCCAGAGAATCTTGTTTCTTTATGAATTTTCATCCTGGTACTAAAAATGAATGTTGGCGGCCAATCCAAAAGAGATTACTGATAGCCATTTGCTTGATCTGGGCTTGGAGGATTAATGCCAGAAGCAATTTTGTACCCATGGTGGTAGCTCCCCCGCCCCTTGGAGTTGGGGGAGTCAGGGAACACTAATATCGGGACGGATGAACATGTACCAAACAGCCAGCGGCTGTGATGGAAGTACTTCTCATTTTGGATTCCTTTACTGCCCGACATATTGTGTGGGGGTCATAAGCCAATTCAAGAGCATTTGGTGATTGTGGCCAAGGTTCTTGGCAAATTTTATCCACCTCTACTTTCTTTGTTGGCACAACTAGATATGGCTCTGTCCATCTTAAAGAACAAAACTTTGTTTTGACATGTTGGGGAAAGCAAGTTTTTCTATTCAATTCTCACATTTTAAAATAGTTAGTATTTGATATTAAATAATGAAGTATTTTAAATATGTAAACTGATTTAAGTAATGCAGTTTAAGATATAATAAACAATTGTGGCTTAGTCAGATGTCTACTGAGATAAAGAAATAACTGCACAAAGTACGTCACCAAGAAATGGAAGTGTTTAAGCGATAGTAGCGTCGAGTGTCTCCCTGTATTCGTCCAGCTTCTTGGCATGAATCAAGACAATTTTGTGGTGATTGATCTGCGAAGTAGGCACTGTTATCACCTTCATTAATTAAGGTAGAAACTGAGGCAAAAATAAATTTAGCCAATTTGCTTCAACAGGGAACAAATGACTCAGCTGGTAATAAGTTACAGGCACTTTGGGTTTCAATTAGTAGTTCTCAGCTTGTGGGTGGTGACCGCAGACATTCTGCATATCAGATATTCAGGACTCATAACAGTAGCAAAGTTACAGTTGTAAAGTAGTAACAAAATCATTTTATTGATGGGCTTCACCGCAACAAGAAGGACTGTATTAAAGAGTCACTGGGTTAGGAAAGCTAAGCACCATCACTTCAAATTAACATTTTGTTCTTTCTGTATGATGTAAAAAGGAGCGGGTCAAGTTTCGTAGTTTTGAAAATGTATGCTACTAAAGCAGATTTTTGAATTAATGAGATTCTGCTTGAAATATTTAAGAGGGCTCTCTACACAGAGTAACACTTAATAGTGAATACCCTATTATCTGCTTTGGCACTCTGACCACTCAACGTGTGGAGACAAATGTGATATGGCATTTTTGAAGTTGACGTTTTGTTTTTGTTTTGTGACAGGGTCCTTCTGTGTAGCCCTGGCTGTCCTGGAACTTGTTCTGTAGCCCAGGCTGCCCAAAACTCATAGAGATCCTCCTGCCTCTGTCTCTCAAGTACTGGGATTGAAAATATGATAACAACCCCTGGCTTACAAGTGAATTTTAGTTCAATCTCGTTGAATAGACTTGTCTGTCTAATATCATGTTTAATATCAGTTCAAAGGCTGGGGATATAGCCCAGAGCTGAGCCATTTGCCTAGGATGTGTGAGGCCACAATTTTTTCCTATTTAGCAGCACAAAAGCAAATCCTTACCTTCAAAAGCCACAGTTACTTAAGTTGGGACCTACTTTCCACATCTAGGCAGGTGTGTGTTGTGAGTGTGTGTTCTTCCTATTAGGCTAAAGCAGCTCTTGTTAAAACTGTGGTTTGAAGAGATGCCAATCTATTCCTTGGTCTTTGCAGAGCAGTGGTTGGAGGGCATCTACCCCAAACTTCTTAAACTCCATCTGATGATTAAAAAACACATTGACTGTTTCAGGACATCTGAATCTTTTAGTCAGGTGCAGTAAGAGGACTGGTTGGCACTCTTGATGACCTCAGGCTTGGCTTGCTGAAGGCTCCATTGCTTCGTGGAAACATTTGACAAAGAGGATAGAGGGTAGAGAAAAGGAAATGTACCTTTGCCCTTATGATGTACTATGTGCCAGCATTCTGTCCTTAGTCCCTCTCAATAGAAGCTTCCCAACCAACTTGTGTTTTGTTTACAAAGATACACAACCCTTTTGGACTTCCTCATGCCTCTCTACTCTGTAATATACACAAACTTTCATTTTATTTGGACCATACCATTATTCTAGGAGGTTCCTCCACCGCTGAGCTAGCACCCCTGAACTATTTAAATGTGTATGAACAGTGGCAGGGCACAGCATTTCTACTCCCATCTGTGTTTCTTGGAGCACATATGATGTATTAAAATGTATTCAGAGAAGGTCTTTAGGCTTCCCTGTAAGGGTCAAAATGGAAAGCATTTGGATGTGTGTTAAACAGCCATTGCAAATAGCTTTGTCACTGACTTCAGGTCCATGGGTTTGGTACAGCGTAAGCACTCCCAGAAGGATGGGATTCGGAATCAGTGTTAACAGTGAGCAGAGAATCAGCCATGTACTCAGCGGGTGCTCCCTGTGCAGGCCTGAAATAGCGTACTGTCTGAACAGGGTCTTATGCTAATCTCTAGCTACCTGATTCTTGGCATAGATTTTTGTCTCAAGAGACACTATCTGTAGAGCAGTAGCAGAAACGTTTGCTTCTCTCGTTCTCTAGTGCCTGTCAATCAGTTGTATACCCTGATCTAATTGTAGATTGCTCTTACTGAGCTACACTGGCATTGTGTCCCTAGTAGGCAATCATGGAAAAGAAAGAGAAGCAGCCGTGGGAAGTTACTGGGTTACTATGGTTACTTGTTGAAGTGATTGTTTTGACAAGGTCTTACGATGTAGCCCAGGCTGGTCTCAAACTCAGGATCTACCTGCCTTTCAAGTGCTAGGCTTCAGATATGAAATACCATGTTAGGTTTGAAATGGTGTTCATAAAGAATGCCATGGACTTCATGTGGTCTTTATGAGCCTTGAAGAGACATTCTGATTGAGCCATGGCCTGTAAAAGTTATTTCGAGCAACTTCTATGTATGAAACTTAACACACACCTGGCACCCATAGGTACTGAATCGAAAAACTTTTAAGAGCATAAAACCTCCTAAGAACATAATACACATTTTTCATGTTAACCATCAAGTATTGTACCAGATAAGTGGGCAACATTAGGAATAAGATTGCTTCTTCACTGGTTGTGTCAAAACTCTCTTATGCTACAGAGAGCGCGCACTGGGTTTAATGACTTATGTTCATAAGAGAATTTATATTTTCAAGAAGATAGTTAAGATGAAGCTGATCTTTTCCAAGTTTCTTTTTTCTTCTTAGTCTATTATTTCAATGACTTTTATGTATCAGGTAAAGATGAAAATATAACTCAGGGGTGGTGTAGGCCCTGCAATATTAATCTCAGTTTCATTTGACTAAAAAGACCTCTGGGATTCAAGCTAGGAAAATGATTCTCCCTGTTGCTTAAAAGAGAAGGCAAATAGTTAAACTTCCTAGCAAAGCCACAGAGTTCTGGTTCTCATAGGCTGCAGCCACAGCATCAGCATCACTTGGAGACCTGTCAGGACGCAGATTCCCGGGAACATCCCCAGATGTGCTGCATTAGAAACTCTGGATATGGGACCAACTGTGTTTGCACAGGCTTTGCAAGTTATTTTTATGTGTGTCGGGGTGTGAGACTCCAAGTTCTCTGAAGTGCTGATACTGAGCCAACTTTCCCATCTGGTTAATGGTAAATGGTCCTCGTCTCTCTGAAAGAACTGCTTTAGTTAGTTAAAAAAACAAAACAAAACACCTGATGAAAGATGTACCATGGGCCACTTTAACGTGCATTAACTAAGCAAAAGAAGTTGAGAGGGGATTTTCAAGTTCTGTGGCTCATCAATACATTTGTATTCAAATGCAGAAACACCATGAATCTTGGTAGCTTACATGTATATGCTTGCAACAGACAACAGACGGCTTGCTTTTAGTACATTGGGTTGTGAAGAACATTGATATTAATACTTGAGACTCAGAACAGTGAGAGATGAACTGCTGTAGATTAGGATGCCAAAATATTACTTTTTGTTATAGTTAAGTGCAATATGCATCTAGCAATTATTTAGGGGTGAGTTTTAAGCACAATAGCTAGCTGTATTATTATTATTATATCTAGAAGGGTTAATTCTGAACTACAAGCTTACTCCTTGTCACTTAGAATGATGTTCAGAGCAACGCTTTTACTTAAAAATACATAAATAGCATAACATTGGCATTTACCCAAAGAAGACCATATATCTCTATAGATGAGTACACACACATTTATGTTGCTTGATTTACTAACCCTGAGGGCCAGCAGAAAGAATGGAAACAGGCAACCTCAGGAGGTAGGAGGTTGGGGGGGGGGGACTCTCCAGAATTCACCAGAGACTTGGGAGGTGAGAGACTCTCAGGACTCAAAGGGAGGGAGGGACTTTAGATGAAATGCCTGACAGTAGGAAGAAGGAACTTATAGAGCCCACCTCCAGCAGGAAGACAGGACATCAAGTGAAGGATGAGGTTGCCATCCTACAGTCACAACTCTGACCCATAATTGTTCCTGTCTGAAAGAATTACAGGGATGGAGATGGAGAGGAGCCTGAGAAAAAGAAGGTCCAGTGACAGGGCCAAAATGGGACCCAGCTCAAGAGGAGGTCCCAAGGCCTAACACTATCACTGAGGCTATAGAGCACTCACAAAAAGGGACCTAGCATGACCGCCCGCACTCTGAAAGACCCAACAAGCAGCTGAAAGAGTCAGATGCAGATATTTGCACCCAACCAATGGACAGAAGAGCTGACCCCAGTTGTTGAATTAGGGAAAGACTGAAAGAAGCTGAGGAGGAGGGTGATCTTGTAGGAGGACCAGCAGTCTCAATTAATCTGGATCCCTGAGAGCTCTCCAACACTGGACCACCAAACAGGCAGCATACATCAGCTGATATAAAGCCCCCAACACGCATACAGTAGAGGACTTCTGGGTCTATGTTCATTCAGAGATGATGCACCTAACCCTCAAGAGACTGGAGGACCCAGGGAGTTTAGAGGTCAGGTAGAGTGAGGGTTGGGGGCATCCACATGGAGACAGAGGGTGGGGAGGAGGTATGGGATGTGGATCAGTAGGATGGTGAATGGGGTGGGGGAGGGAATAAAGTATGAAATGTTAAATAAATAAATAAATAAATAAATAAATATAATAAATAAATAAATAAATATAATAAAAAGACTAAGCCAAACACAATCAATTTTTATTCCCAATCTGCACCAGGAGATAATTAAAAACAGCTCCTTACTATTTACTATTTGAAAAATTTGCACGTTAAACTTGCAATGTTGACTTGTGACGGAGCAGGTACCATTAGTAATTGTCAATGTGATCACATGATCATCCCATGGGCCTTTCCCTCACCCCAGCAATCAGACTGGCTGCTTTGGAATCCTCCTTTCCCACAGAGGCATTGGCAGTCGTCACTGGTCATCCTTAGTATCAGAATGCAGTCACCACTGCTTGGGAGACATTCGCTGGATAAGCAGCGTGTTAACCGGTCTGAAACAGCCTGGATACTCGTGTGATTTACTTCCCTTCCCCTTTTGTTTTCATTTCTAAAAATGCCATTATGTATTTCATGTGAGTCTTCTGTCCTCATCTGATACGCTCATGCATCAGACCCTTTTATAGATGGTTGTGAACCATTGTGTAGGTGCTGGGAACTGAACTCACGACCTCTGGAAGAGCAGCTAGTGCTTTTAACCACTGAGCCATCTCTCCAGTCCTTATGTCACTTTCTGAGATAAAGATAAAATGAGCAGTTCCAGAATCCATGTTACAATGGACTGAGGCAGGGGAAAGTGAGCAACTGTATTCCACATGGACTTGTGCCTTGTATGGACATAAGCCAAAATTTTAGTTATGTTTCATCGTCCTGATGATGTAGAGGAGGCAAGGGATTTTCCCAGAGTGCCCTGGTTTTATAGTTGTGCATCTGTGTGTCTTTGAACCTCCCATAATACAGTCTGTGTCCTTAGAAGAGAAGACACTACCACTGGAGAAGAACCTCTTAGGCTTCATAGAAAAATAAATCTTGGGTGTATTTTATCTATTCCCAATACAAGCAACACATGGATTTAAATCACAGTTTCTTAGAAATTATGTAAGGATGAGTAACGTGCTTACAGTATGGTAGAAACATGTTAAAGATGGAACTTGGAAAAGCCAAGGAGACCCTTAATCCACTCTTGTTCCAGTGCTATCTCATTTATTCTTCAAAATTCATTTTTCCTTTTTAAGCATTTAAAAATACGCCTACAAGTTTCTTTTCTTCTTTTCCATGTTTCTTTACACATTTTCTTTTCAAAAGCAAGCTCTTCAATGGTTAGAGTTTGGCATAAACTCTGGGGTAGTTTATGGGTACCATTTGGTTGTGTGTACTAATGGTTCCCAGGCCCCCCTCCCCTTGTTTGCAAGATCTATGTGAATTTGAGGAAATGCCTCTTTGTAAGCCACTTGCTCCTACATATATTTTTATTTGCAATATTTACACAGCTAATTTGACCAGAGGAGAAACTGCTTTTAGGAACATGAGTGATTTCTACACAGAGAACAAATTTAGTTCCAATCAAGATCTCCCTGATTAGGAACGGGTGTTCCCGGCAATTTAGACTTCAGGCAGCTACCAGAACAGCATGCATTCAGATTTCTAGATGTTATGGCAAACTGCTGAAAAGAAACTGGCTTATATTTGAGCATCATCTGGAGTGGAAAAAGTGCAACAGCTTGTCTTTGGGCTTCACGCCATTTGCCTCCTTTAATACATGAAGAGTTTTATTTATTTTTTTTCCCCTTTCTGATCTTGGGAAATACGAGGCAGTAATTGCTCTGACAGTAATTCACATGGATTCCTCCATGATCAAGGAAGTATCTGCTAACTCTTATCTTGGAATCTGGGAATCCTTTGGGAATCTGGAGAATGGTGTGGGTCATGCCAGGGTTAGGATGAGAGAGAGGACCGGAAGAGTAGAGTGTTTCTTTTTCCAATCAACTTGGTCCTGGATAGTTTAGAAAAGTGATAGCTTCAAGCAACAAAACTTGATAGCAAATGGGTTTAAGGTAAGGTGGAATTATTACGGTCTATCCCAGAATCTCAGAAGTCTGGTTTTGGGGTGCACAGTAGCAGCATGGAAACAGCATCCAGAGTGCATGCTCTTCCTCTTACCTCCACCTGAGACTGCTCAAGACCCATCCTCTCCTGGGTGCAAATCCATGGCCAGGAATCATGAGGACAGTCAACCTGGGATCTCTGACTTTGAAGTAATGACATGAGGAGCCCAGGAAGTGTCTTGTGCTTCAGAGAGGGAGAAATTCTTGTCCTTCTGACACTGTGGGGGACTTCTTCCTCTCTGTCTGGTCTATCCACCAGATAACTAACTGTGCAAGATGCATCTGGAGCGGAATAGAAGGTGGGTGTGGGGCGGCGGGCTGTGTACAGACAGCCTGGTCCCTGGATTTGAATCCCAGTGACCCCATAGGTGACTTCTAGGGATGGCAGGTGTTTGGCCACACCCCTTGGGCCCCAGGTTCCTGTAGCAGCTTCAGCCTTCCACAGTCCCCCTCCCCAGAGAGGTGTGTGGCCATCAGTCATGTAGGCAATGACCCAAGCTCCTGGTATTCTGTCTGGACTCCACCCTCACAGTTACCTGCCAGCAGCCAGGTAGGCCCAGCCCACTGTAAAAGGGGTTGCTTGCCCCCTTCTCTTCCTCTCTTGCCCTCTTGTTCCCCCTCTCTCTGCCTTCCCTTCCCCTCTCTCTCCACGTGGCCATGGCTGGCCTCGGCGGCGTCCCTACTCTCTCCCTCTCTCTGCCTTTGTACAATAAATACCCCCAAACCATGGACATCAGGATCCACCATGCTGAAGCAATGGAGCAGGTTTTCCACTAAGGAGACGAGTTGTTCCTCTAACCTCCTGCCGGGTGGCCTCCCTCCATAGCTGCCAGCCAAACTAAACCACCCACCCACCAGAACAAGAAAAAGACTCTTTTCCCAGGTAACCTACTGGAGCTCCTTCCTCCCGCCCTTTTCCCTTCGTCCCTGGGCCAGAGCTCGCCCTTGGGCCCCCAGTTCCGTTCTCAGTTCTTCCAAGACATCCAGTGGTGTCTGCGGTGTCCAAGAATGAGAACCTGACATCCCTGGCCTCCATGTGGCCCAGGGACCCCAGAACCTGCTCCTCCAAGGCTCCCAGCAGTGTCTGTGCTGCCTGCGAGTCTGAGTCTGACTCTGGCGGTCTGCAGGGACCTCAGACTGCTGCTCCCCACCCCTGAGCAGGATCCTGTGGCTTCTCCTATCCCAATGCCTGCTCAGCAGTGCCATGGGGTGCACACAGTCAAACTTCCCGATGCCCCGAGCAGACGCAGGACCCCACTTTTTACCCCACAGATGGGGAAGGATGGATTGGGTGATATCACACCTTGTTTTGTTTGCAGGATTGGAACATTGTTTCCTGCTACCCACGGAAGGGCATTTTATATGTCACACACTTAAAGTTCATTCTTCTTCAGAGAGAATGAAGTAGGTACCAGAAAATTCTGCAGTGTGAAATTGGAAACTGGCACCAAGAGATTAATACAACAGGTTATAGGACATGGATTTGTGGGAATAAAACAGGTATTTATTCTAAATTGAGCTGTATTATTAATAGTCAACTAAATACAGTATCTATAGCTCTCTGTCTCTGTCTCTATCTCTCTCTCTCTACCATCTATCTATCTATCTATCTATCTATCTATCTATCTATCTATCTATCTATCTATCTATCTATCTATCTATTGATTTTGACACAGGGTTTCTCTCTATGTAATAGCTTTGGCTGTCCTGGAACTTGTAGACTAGGCTGACCTTGAACTCACAAAGATCTGCCTGCTTCCAGCTCCCGAGTGCTGGGATTAAAGTGTCCCACCACGCCCGGCAGCTAAATATACTTTTAAGCTGTGTCATTGCCATGTGTGTTAGATCAGCTACATTTTGCTTATTTGAAGACAGGGTTTCACTATTTAGCCCAGGCTGGCCTCAAACTTGTGGTCTTCCTGCCTCATTTTCCTAAGTGGTAGGGTTTCAAGTGTGTAGTAGCACGCTCAGTTTCAGATATATGCTAAGACTACATTTCTATTTTCAAGAACATTTTCACCGCTCTGTACCAGACAGCACACCAGCTGCCGCTTTATTCTTCTCAGAGCAGTGGGGTCTAGATATGGAGTGGTCATGAGTCTGACCTTTGAGTCATAAGCAGCCTGACCTTTACTCTAGAATCTGTTTCCTATTCTACCGTTTCTCTGGTCAAAACCCTACTATTAAATACTCATTCCTTTGGGGCAACATATGGAGGTTTTTTTAAAAGTCTGGTCATTTCATCTCCTTATATAAAGTTAGCTCAAATCATTTTTCTTCCATACAGTTTAAGTCTGGCTAATCGAACAAATAAGCTCATAACCACTCATCGGCTCCTGCCATGTACCAGCCTTGTGAACACCAAGTCACAGGATAACGATTTATCAGTAGATTCTATTTAGATGCCCACAATTCAGCGGAAGCAACTTAAAGACTGCGAAGCAGCAGGGAATGGTTTATAATGGCAGTCCCGGTTGCTACACTGTCTTGTGAAGGTGTGGGCTCCCCAACACAAGACAGATGGGGAGAAGGCTTTCAGTGTTGGAGGAAGGGCACAGTAGGAAGTGAGAGGACTAGGGCAGGGTAGCAAAAGCCCCAAGCAAGAGGAGTAGGCCATGTTATAGCAATTTCAAAATTATTCTCATGAGGGGAAACTCCTAAATGCATTGCTCAAGCTGAGGTGCCCCCATGTCATTTGCCTTCATTTAGAGTCAAGATGCAATCAATTAATAACTCCTGATGGCAGGGTGTGTAGCGCCAATGTTACAGGATCCTCCAAATACTGCAGCGGTGTCACTGGCTCACCTTCATCTTCCAAATGCGACACAGATGAGGGGAAAGAGACCGTCGTGTACACAAACGGTGGTAATACCTGTGTGAGTCGAAGCTGCTCACGACTGACAAATCATTACATTCCTCGATTGATTCCTCCTCATGTTAGTGACAATTTCTGGCACAAAGTACCAGAAAAGTTCACAGAAGATGCCATCTCTCAGCCGTCACCCAGATGCGACTTCAAGTCATTTAAACGACGAGCCGCTGCATCCTGGTTGACAGGGTCCATGCATAATTACACGCTTTGATGAATCAGTCGGTAAATCTGGCATGAGTCAACATCATGTCCTAAACCACAGTCACCCGTATGAGGATGTCCAGGAGGAACTGACATCTGAATCTAAAGGCTGAGCTGACGATTGTGGCTACGGCATCCTGTAGGTTCTAGGTCCCTCTTTTGTTTATAGATGCCTCCTCTACTGAACCACACGGCTCCTCAACCTCGCATTTACTAACATTTTGAACAGACTGCTGGCAGCATTCTTGACCCATATATGCTGAATACCCATTCACCCTACTCTAGAGTTGGAACAAATATCAATGTCTCTAGACATTGCCAAGTAAACTCTGGGGGGCAAAATTGCCCTGCGCTGAGAAATACTGGGCTACATAACAATATTACCCCTTTAGGTTAGCACTTGTATTGCTTATGTCTAACAAGGGTTTAAGGTGTTAAAAGGAATTGTGAGAAAAAATAAGATAACTAGACAGAGCAATAGCCAGCCATGTTCCAGGGTGCATTAGAGCAGGGCTCAGCTTAGTTCAATCAGTGGAATGTGAACTGGGTGGTGGTACACAGGCTCCTCGTTCCCTTCCTTTTGCCTTTCTCCCTCCCTTTCTCCCCCCTTCTATTTAAATGACGCAATTTGGTGCATAGAATGAATGAGTTAAGTATGTTATTTAATAGTGTAACTTTTCTATAAGATATGTTTAAAACTATAAGCTTTCTATAAAATATATTTAAAACTATTAAGATATTTTCCATTTTACAGTCTTTGTTTTTTTTTCCTCTAGTGTTCTTCAAGTGCATTTATTCAACTTTTATAAAAAATTTGTATGTTTATAAAGTATATAAATATATATTAGGGTGAAAGAATATATTGACTAAGCAATACTACCTTTTAATTGCTATATATATGTGTCTATAATCTACAAGTAGAAGACAGCCTGATTTATACTTATTCTTTTGGTTCTGCTACAAATCAGACCTAGGGGGGCTCACGCAAGCTAAGGAAGAACTCTAATTCTGAGCTACACTCTGAGCCTCCATTCCAAGTCCTGCTTTCTTCTTTACTAATATCTTTTAAACACTTCTGTGCTAGGCATATGTCATTATCACTATTTGGTCATTTTTCTACATTGTATACTAACAAGCTAGGGTGTCTAGTAAAATGGTAGTAACCATAGATGCACACACATAAATAAATACATCTATTAGACCTTCTTGAGTAAATGTTAATCATTAAAGCAGTGGCTGGACCTGGTTTCTCATGCCTTTACTCACAGTAATTAGGAAGCAGAGGCAGGTGGACCTCTGTGTGTTCAAGTACAGCCTGGTTTACATAGTGGGTTCTAGGACATCCAGGACTATGTAGAGAGGCCTTGTCTCAAAAAGACGACTGTTAATGAGCATCTGTTCAGAACTGTAAAGAGACTTGAACTTGATGATGAATAATGAGCTTCACACCTGTGTGTTTGGCAGCAGGACCGAGAACATGTTTACCTTTCTTTTTCTCATTCACAGACGGTAACACTGTAAGATGTTACAATCCATATCTGAAAGCAGCGGGTTTTTTTTTTTTTTTTTTAATTTCAGATCTGAAGCTGAACAAATTCCTCCAAGTACCTCACTAGCCTTTGTGAGAAGGCCTTCAAACTCTCAGAGAGTGTTATTATGACATGGGCCATGGAACTTTGATTATTTTGAAAGCAGGTGACCATCATAATTTAAGTGTAATGGTTGTGATCCCTGGCACCCAGAGCCCTCAAATGCTCACTAGCTTGTTTTAACTTCATCAGAAAGCAAATATATTCACCAGTGGTAAGGAATACACTTTTGCAGAGTCTACTGTGTCTTATGTTAGATGGTAGCTTACAGCATTGATTTGTCTCCATGCCCTGGCTATGCATAAAAGCCATGTCTTTTATATACATTTTAATTAGTTAATTAACTAATTAATTAATTTATGGTGTGACTCATGAGATGGCTCCTTAGTGACATTGGAATTTAGACAAGAAGGCTGCATTTCAAGATGCAACCATTGAAAAACCAGTAGGCTTATTGGCTTCAAGGGGTGACAAATGATTTGTAGATACTGCTGTATTGTGCTAGAACATGGGATTTTTTTCTTCTTGTCTTCTAGACCCTAATCTTGCATCTTGCTATAGTTGGGAGCTTCTCATATCCAACCCAAATAATTCTTCTTTCTTCTTCTTCTTCTTCTTCTTCTTCTTCTTCTTCTTCTTCTTCTTCTTCTTCTTCTTCTTCTTCTTCTTCTTCTTCTTCTTCTTCTTCTT
>NC_034610.1:46544360-46576749 GCF_900095145.1 Mus pahari | reverse complement strand
CTGTCCTGGAACTCACTTTGTAGACCAGGCTGGCCTCAAACTCAGAAATCCGCCTGCCTCTGCCTCCCAAGTGCTGGGATTAAAGGCGTGCCCCATCATCGCCCGGCGACATTCATTCTTAGATCTGTTTCAAAAATATCTGTGAACAAGCTATTATTTTGTAGGGTTTTTTTTGTTACAGTAGTGTTTGGTAAGAACTATAACAATTCACATCTTGTTCCATAGGCAAGGGAATTCTAATTCTGAACACATGGTAATGCATGTTTTCAGTGCTCTTGTTTGCATGATAGCTTTGGTTCACGATACGACTGTGAGGCAAAGAAGACAGGCAGTGTACATATTTTCTAAATTAACTGACTGTGTTGCTTTTGAGTAGAAATGATGGGTTGTTATTAATATAACATCATAAGTTGGAATTCTATGTATAGATAATGACCCAGAACATAGTTGTGTCTTTGGGCACTTAAGTGTGGTGGGCACTTAAGGATGATTAGTTGAGGAGACAAGAAGGCAATGAGGTGAACAAGGTCATTATTTACCTAACATTTAAGTAAGGAGGGATGAAGGAGGAGGTGAGGATGATCCAGTCAAGATTTCATTAGGGAATATTTTAAAGCATATGTGGTTTGAATGAGAATGGACTCCATAGGCTAATATATTTGAATGTTTCCTAGTTACTGGGCTATTTGGGAAGGACTAGAAGGTTTGATTTTGTTGGAGGTGGTGTGGCCTTGTTTTAAGTGTGTGACAGGTTATTAGTTTCTAGGTTCCCAAAGCCTATACCAGGCTCCCGCTCTTTCTCACCCTATAGATCAGATGTAAGCTCCAAGCTACTGCTCCAGTGCCATATCTGCCTGCTGCTGCCACATTTCTCACCATGTTGGCCAAGGACCCACCCTCTGAAAGTGTAAGTAATCCTCCCAATGAATTTGCTTTGGGCATGGTGTTTCTTTCTTTACTGCAATAGAAAGTAACTAAGATGTGTAGATGCCAATGAGACATGTCAGTCATGATTGACAGTTGATTGACAATACAAGGTCAAGAGAAGGAATAATTTGAGGGAATGTCATTGATGACAACAACCACCATCACCAGCAACTGCTGCAGAAGTGGAACCCAAGTGTAAAAGTCTTGGGAGGGCAGGGGGAGACTCAGTATAGTCCTCACTGAAGGAAATATGGTGTGTCCATGAATGGGTAGATTTGTTGGTGGGAAGTAAGATGAGTGCTTCTTACCAAGTCTTGTTCTTGGTGAAACACAAGAAACAAGAACCCTTTGCCAAGGGTAAGGATCATGCACATGCCACTTTGACCTCAAGGAGACAGAAAAAGGCACAAAATGAGCACTGTATGTCTGACTACAGAATTTAGATGTCATTTTTAGTTCTATGCCGGTTTCTGTATTCAAAGTGTGTGTAGGTGCCCTTGGGGACAGAGGTTGGCAAGGATCCCCTGGAGCTGAAGTTACAGGCAGTTGGTTATGAGACTCCCTATGTAGGCGCCGGGAACTGAACTCTAGTCTTCTGGAAGAACAGGAAACCCTCCTAAACACCAAGTCATCTCTCCAGCCCCTTACTTCATACTTTCAATGCAATAGGTTGTCTGTACACACACAACACACACACACACACACACACACACACACACACACACACACACACACACACCATTGAGTTCATTTAGTGTTGCTTTTATGTACACATGCCTAGGGCTGGCCATGTAGAACTGAATAGCCTATCGGGGCATTCCTTTTGGAGAAGACGAATTCCCTTTCTTTCAGCAGCTGTTGATTGACTGTAGCTTTTCCTCTAGGAGTGGAACCTTGTGAAATTTTCCTTATCCTCTCAAACGTGTCAACTGGTATTGTCGTTGTGAAGGTCTTGGTCTTGCTCAGGTGACCATATTGTTGGGATCTAATAGGTGTGGCTTCCCCTTCCTGTCTAAAAGGCACTGTCTCTCAGTAGGCATCCTTTATGCTAGCTCTTACCATCTTTCTGCCCCCTCTTCCACAATGCTCCTTGAGCCTTAGGTGTAGGAGTTGCGTTGCAGATGTAGGGGTTGGGATTGGGCTCTTCAGAGTCACGTGAAGAAGCACAATCTTCCCTGTCCCTAGAGACTAAATGTCAAGATGCTGACCCTGTCGATGCTTCTTCACTGCAGTGCTTCTCTCCATCTAGAAGCACTTCCCCCGCCCCCGCCCCCGCCCCCCGGATTCCTTGCAAACTGATTTGAAAGGTTTTTTTCCCCCCTTTAGGTAGAGAGAAAATTTTCTTCATTGTTAAGAAATAAAGACAGTAGCTTATAAGATGAAAGTTCACTGTGGTAAAATGGGTAGCTTTGTTAGCAATCTCTACTAAAACTCGAGTTTTTCAAGATAAACATTTTCAGCTGTGACATACATCTATGAAGTGGGGATTCAGCTGCTTGTGCATCACCCCCGTTTGATGTGGAACAAGGAGAATCAATCAGATATGAAGCTCAGATGGTTTGCCATACTGTGTGCTGTGGTCCTTTCTCTCACCCAAGTGTCTCTTGTCTTTTATTGGCATGTATGCAACTCCAGCAGTTACAGTGTTTATTTATAAGTTGTTTATTTTAGGGTTTCTATTGCTGTGATAAAACACTATGACCAAAAGTAACTTGGGGAGTCAAGGGTTTACTTCAACTTACAACTCTCAGATCACACATCATCTGTGAGGGAAGTCAGGGCGGAGCTCAAGACAGGAGCCTGGAGGCAGGAATTGAAGCAGAAGCCATGGAGGAGTGCTGCTTATTGGCTTGCTTCCTGTGGCTTGTCTAACCCGATGTTTTTATAGCATCCAGCACCAACCTAAGGTTGGTATCACCCACAGTGAGCTGAGCCCTTTCACATCAAGCATCAATCAAAAAACTATTTTCAGAGCCGCAGGATGTGGCTTGACAGAGCTGTATGTGGACTGTCCTCACTCAATGAGTCACATGTGAAGACGTGATCAATCAAAAGGAAGAAATAGTGATACTGAGACATCTGAACCCATGAAGCTAGCAGCACAGTGCAAGGCAATGAAGCTTTCCCAAACGATAAGGCAAAAATCAAGAAACAATTTGAGCATGCTGAATTTGGGAAAGCCTGATGGGACTTAGATGCACTCTCTGAACCACACCATGTTAAAATGTCACTATAAATGGTTTCCTAAATACTGAGCTTGGGCGATGGATCACTGGATAGCAGTGCTTGTGTAAGCAGGAGGACTTGAATTCAGACCCTCACACCCCATGTGAAATCCAGGAGTTACCTTGTGCATGGAAGCCCAGGACTATGGACATTAGAGATGGGAAGGTAGCTGAGGCTTTCTGGCAGCTCGCCTGGCTGCAAAATGATGAGTTCCAGTTGGAGCAAGAGACCCTGACTCAAGGGAATAAAGCAGAAATCAGAAGAGAACACCCGATATACACAATATTTACATTTGCACATACCTGTGTACTCACAGGCAGACATGACACACACACACACACATACACACAAGTTAAAAACATACTTTTAAACCGGGCATGGTGGCACACGCCTTTAATCCCAGCACTTGGGAGGCAGAGACAGGTGAATTTCTGAGTTCAAGGCCAGCCTGGTCTACAGAGCAAGTTCCAGGACAGCCAGGGATACACAGAGAAACCCTATCTTGAAAACAAACAAACAAACAAACAAACAAATAAACCCCCAAAACATACTTTTAGATATGCAAACATGTCCAATCAAAAGACATTATTAATATGCATTAAGATTATACAGCATTAGAACAGCATTGCTGTGATGTGTGCAAACACACATGTCATTATTGCTATACTTTCTCCTGATGATATTTACATTAAAAATTATTTTAGGAAAAATAAATATTGTCAAATAAAGCTATTCTATTATGCTATTCCTCCGTAGTTTTGAAAGCACTTGACCTTAGAGATCTGTTTTCAATCATGCTGGATCCTTAATCTCTTTGACTGGGGTGAAATGGATTACTGATATTTAGGTTGTTTTTCATAATTATAGATGAAAATGTGCAGCCGGAGAATCTTGCTCAATGTTTTCTTCCTCCTTTTTATTAATGTTGTTGCTCCATTAAAATAACTCACTCCCCAGTAGAGAGGTGACCTCAAAAGTAGGTGAGCGGGACAATGAGACCCACATAGTATGGACCCCACACGCCAGATACATATCTATCGCATAGATATTTAGTATAAACAGGTACCTGTCTGTCTCTCCAAATGAGGTTTACATTTTGGTGGAGGTGGGGACTGACAAACATAAGATTAGCATTTCAGGTGAGGGTAAGTGCCGTGGAGGACTAGAGTCAGGGAAGAACAAGGAATGCTGGGAATTGGGTGCAGATGCTTCCTTCCCAAGTTGTTCCAATGACACTAATCACAGCAGTCACGTGCTCAGGCTCCTTTAATCTGCCCCTCGTAATCTAGCACTGAGGACATTTCCAATTCTACAGTCTTGTTATGCTCAGTTAGATCCTCAGCAGGCTTCCCATCTTAACTCCTTCAGTCCTTCAGACACACTCTTCATTTTGTCCATGTTTAGTGATGCAGATTTCCAGAGTAGGTCCGACTGCCTTGTGCTTCCATGTATCTCATTGCTTATGGAGTAAAAAAAAAAAACCCTATCCTTGATGCCCCTAACCCTCAACAGACTGGAGGTCCCAGGGAGTTTAGAGGTCAGGTAGGGTGTGGGTGGGGGCATCCATGTGGAGACAGGGTGGGGTGGGGAGGAGGTGTGGGATATGGAGCAGTCGGAGGGTGGATGGGGGGGCGAAGAGTGGAATATGGAGTGTAGAAAATAAATTTTAAAATGAATAAAATTAAAAAAAATTCCCATCCTTTGCTTCAGAATTTTATTTACCTAGTAAAAATTTTCTTACTATTTAGAACTCACATCTACTATCATAATAGAGCAGATTCAAGCTATATTGGTCATCACTATGGCAAAATACCTGATGATGAATACTACTTGGAAAGAAAATGGTTCAATTTAGTTTATAACTGTGGGATCTAGATCTCAAGAATGGGATGTTGCATTAGTTCAGACTCCCAGTGGGCATGGTGGATGCCAGTGTGGTAACAAGCTATCACACCTTTGAACTGGGAAGTAGAAAGGCTGGGTGGGGCTAGTCTCAGGTTTTTGTAACAACCCTTTCTTGAGGACTCCAAAGAGGTCACAGAGAGTTCTCCTAATTCCTTTGTATGTCATAGCCTCATGAAAGTCTCCTACAATTCCTTAGTTCTTATAGGCACCCATAACAAATTAAAAAAAAAATTACAAGAAATGTTGGATATAGTGATGTTCTCATAATATGACATCTATAATAGAAGAAAAATGAACATTGAGGGGCGTGTGTGTGTGTGTTCCCGTTGCTACCTCTTATTAATACCAGTTTAGAAAAAGGTGTGCCATAAAGGATCTTTGTCTCCAATTCAAATGAGATCTGCTGCTCTGTTAGAATGCAGTCATAGAAAATGCACTGATTAAACAGACCTTTGTGAGGCCCCGGCAGTGCAGATCTGTAGTAGAGTGCTTTCCAGCACGTGTGTAAAGGCCAGAGTTCAATCCTGAGTACCATAAAAACAAACAGAAACCATGAGGTGCACATTGTGTGCCAGGGACTATGGTCAGCAGGGACTAAAGGCAAACATATTCAGACTCTCTCGTCAGGAATTTCACACTGTGTTGGGAGTGAACAGTCAGAAGTCAATAAGGCCATTTATTTGTTTATACCTGCAGCGTTCTATATTTTATCTACATCTCAGTGAGAAGGGTGCTAGTGCAGAGACTCAGGGGACAGTGTGGAATTGTGAACAGGTTGTGTCACATGTAGGATGTTGCTTGGCAGCGCCCTCCACACCTCATGCTGTCAACAGTGACTTATTTCCTCCTAATGATAGTCCTTGAGGTGATATTATCATTCTCCTTATCTCTTAGGAGCACCAAGTGGTTAACAAACTTACTCAAGGTCACCCAGATAGCTTGGCTTCCAACTCGGGAATCTTACTCCAAACGACATCTGTAGAGTTCTGTTTAATCTTTATTAAGCTTCAGAAAGCTATGTTGTTCATTCCTTAAGGAAGTAGGAAAGAGAACGCTGAAAATTATTGGCAAAGAATTTGAACTACTGAAATTGTTAAAGGTTGTTTGATACAGTGGGTAAGGTGTAAAGTACTTCGTAAACATGCCAAAACTTTGAACTTAAGCTCTAGGTACAGTAAATTAGACACAAGATATTTTTATCATCTGTTGTCTTCAATAGTAATTCCTTTAATCCAGTGAAAGATGGTAAATGCCTTGGACTAAATATTAGATGCTGTGGTTGCCACGGGGTGTGGTAAGAAGATACAAGACAAATACCCACGTCTTTGTAGCTTGTAAATAGTTTCTACAGTGTCTACTACACATTTCACTGGTAGAAGGTACTTTTGAATACCATCCTCTCATGTGTCATTTGGTTCTTGCTACAACCCTGGATGGGGAGCCTTGCAGATATGACACATGCTTTATACTACAGACTCTACCTGCCCAGAGGCATGAGAAGAAAATTCAAAAAGCACGTGGCAGTTGTCAATTAAATCACCAGCTCTTATCAGATAAGACAGTGTACTGACTAGTTTTGTGTCAACTTGGCGCAGCTGGAGTTATCACAGAGAAAGGAGCTTCAGTTGAGGAAATGCCCCCATGAGATCCAGCTGTGGGGCATTTTCTCAATTAGTGATCAAGGGGGAGAGGCCCCTTGTGGGTGGGACCATCTCTGGGCTGGTAGTCTTGGATTCTATAAGAGAGCTGGCTGAGCAAGCCAGAGGAAGCAAGCCAGTAAAGAACATCCCTCCATGGCCTCTGCATCAGCTCCTGCTCCCTGACCTGCTTGAGTTCCAGTCCTGACTTCTTTCAGTGATGAACAGCAATGTGGAAGTGTAAGCCGAATAAACCCTTTCCTCCCCAACTTGCTTCTTGGTCATGATGTTTGTGTAGGAATAGAAACCCTGACTAAGACAGACGGGTTAATTGAAGTCAATAGTATTTATCTGACATTGAGATATCAGGACTGGTCTAGGTCATCCGTGCTAAGAAAATCGATCAGTTGACAAACTGCCTGCAAAGGTGAGGTCCACACCATTGATACACTGTCCAAACACCAGGAGATTTTATTTGCTAACATTATCTTCTACATCTCCATCTCTTCAGTGTTTCTCACTGACAGTGTCAAGTAGTGCCTACCTCTTCTCCCTCTTCCATTACTGTCTGAAGACAACTAAGAAGCACCAAGGATGGCTGGATGTGTATAGAGGATGCTGCCAATGGTGTACTGCTGATAGTGGCCCACATTTTACCAGCAACAATAAAGGATTTCTGTCTGTTACCTTGTTGCATTACTTACAACCAATAAACCCCACAGCTTCCCACTTTTCTCCATCCAAATATACAACCCTATCACCTTCTGGTTGCCTAAAGCTGGTTTCCTTGAATCCTTTCTTCTTCTAAGCCCCACACCAGTTCCACTAGGAAATCCTCATCTCTTTATTCCTAAACCATACCGGGACTCATCCACTTCTTCTCCATCCAGATAGTTTTGTCTAATTCATTTGGAGCTAGCAGCCCCTCAACATTGAGGAGCACATCTGCTGTGTCATTACACAATGCACATGTCTAGCGATAAGAGCAGCAAGGCTCAAAACGCTTAACATGCAGCCAGGGAAGCTGCTGATGTCTGCTAAGGTCCTTGCTCTACTGTGGCAACCGTTCATGGTGAATTTCATTAAAACATACATGCAAGTCCAAAACTCTTCAGTAATGAAGAAAATTATATTTTACATCCGCTTATAAAATGGAGGATTCCCACAGGGTTGCCCCACACACACATTGCTCCCAGAAACACATGCGACTTGGTTTGGGTTGTCTCCTCCTCTACCCCTTATCTCCTACCTCTATCTCTTCTTAACTCTTAAATTTTCAGTATCACAGCATTCTACTCTGTATCTTACATATTTGACTGTACTCTCTCCCTTAGGATTTCTTCACCTCTTTCTTTCTTTCTTTCTTTCTTTCTTTCTTTCTTTCTTTCTTTCTTTCTTTCTTCTTAATTAATTATTTTATTTACATCCCAAATGTCGCCCCCATTCCCAGCCCCCCTTCACAGAGTTCTTCCCCCCATTCCCCATCCCCATTACCTCTGAGAGGGAGCTTCTGCCCCACCCTCACCCCGGGGCATCAAGTCTCTATAGGATTAGGCACATCCTCTCTCACTGAGGCCAGACAAGGCTACCTACGACGACGTGCCAGGGCCTCGGAGGACCAGCCTATGTAAGCTCTTTGGTTGGTGGCTCAGGCTCTGGGAGCTCCTATGGATCCAGGTTAGTTGACCTCGTTGGTCTTCCCGTGGGGTTGCCATTCCCTTCAGTTCCTCCAGTCCTTCCCCCACCTCTTTCATAGGGGTCCCTGGCCTCAGTCCAATGCTTGTCTGTTAGTATCTGCCTCTGTCTCAGTCAGCTGCTGGTAGAGCCTCTTCGCACCCTTTTTCTAACTTCCTGCACTTTATAGCACTGCATGTTGCCCAAGATGGTCTCAAACCTGCTATGTAGCCGAGATTCCCAATTCCCAGCTTCTCAAGTGCTAGGGTTATAGGTGTGTCTGTCTAGGCCCAGTTTCACATAGTAGGGCTTTAAGTAAACATTTGTCATTCCGATTGAGTGCTTGTGCTGCACACATGTATGATGGGATACTATGTTGAGTAATCTTTACCTCTGGACCACCTTGGCATGACCAATAGGAGGTGGTTGAGTTAGTTCCCATTCTGGTTGTTGTCACAGAACACTTAGAAAAGGTTTCTTCTGACTCACCGCCTAAGACTGTTCACCAAAGAGGGAAAGGCATGGCATCAAGAATCCCTCTGGCTGCGGTGACAGGGATGTGAGGTGGCTGGTTCTACTGTGTCCATAGTCCAAAACCAGAGAGACATGAATGCTGGCCCTCAGCATGCTTTCTCCCTTTTATTCACTCTTAGATCCCAGCCCATAGGACAGTGCTGCCCACAATAAAGGCAAGGCTCTTGTCAGTTCAACCTCTCTAGAATCCTCCTCCCACAACCTAGATACACCCAGTGGTGGGTCTCCTAGGTGAAGAGAAATGTAGCCAAGTTGACAATGAAGACCAACCATGAGAAGTGGTTTCTCTTGATGTGTTTATGAATTGAATGTCGTAGACTAGAAAGCACTGTGAGATCCTATACCTGGGAAATCATTCCATCGAAAGGTCACTAAAAGTAGAGTACTTCAAAATTCTGGACAGCAAAGAAAGCAAGTTCTTCTTTTATAATAAAGACATTTTTTTTTAAACCCATCTCATATAATTGGGAGATTCTGTCAAAAAATATATTTTTGCTAAAAAAAAACCCAAACAAAATAACAAAACAACAACAACAAAACACAAAAATACAAAACAACACAATAACCCCCAAAACCTGAATACTCATCCATCCAATGTTATGGCAAGTATTCCATCAGACAATGACATCTGTGGGAATAGTAAATATCTGTATTAATTTGAATATTAAGCAACCATCAAAAATAATTTATAGACTATAAGAGATATTAATAATTAGCCTAAGGATATAAAATGCCTATAAAAAAAAAGACAGAAACACGGCATCTAGCAAGCATTGATACTGGTTGAAATATTTTATCAATTTCAAATAGCGTTTTAAAAGGTGCCTTGCTGCTAGGTAAGCTGGTAGCTCTGAGCACCTGTGTGGATGTGAGGGTCTCGGTGGTCGGTTGCTTTGACTGGGGACTAATCAGTGGGTGATGGTTTGGGGAGAGCTTTTCCTGCTGCACACTTCCTTTGTTTCCGTCAGCTGTACCAGAAAGGAGCAGGATTCGAAGTGAAACCTGAAGTTGTTGTGCGGGTGAATGTCGTGGACAGATTCTTGGCGGCGCTCTCTACTCCACTTGAGCTTCTGCTAAGCATGTGGTGAAAGAGTGTTTTCAACTGCACCAGCTGTGGCGAGGTTAATAAAACAAAAGAGGAGAAAGGAGAGCTCTCCCGGCAGAAAGCTTCTCCCTGCCTCTGCCCATTTTTCTAGTTACAAACAACATGTCAGAGAGCTGCAAAGGCTGTGTTGTTTCTGCCTTGAAGTCGTTCTTTAAACACACCGAGCTTCTGAATAAAAAGCTTAAGGAGAAGTAATTAGGTAGCACATCAAATGCAGCGTGCTGACCCCGGAAATGCAAAGTTCTAACTTTGCAATGGCCTCTGGGAATCGCAAAGCTTCTATTTATTTTATAGGCGCCCTTGTTTCTATAACTAGATAGAAAAGCACACTGGCTTTCAGATTCTCTGACCTGCAGATGTGAAGATGGTCTGGCTGTGGTGCAGAAGTAACACGTGCTTTCTGCCCTCTTCCTGTGTCCCTTTGCTCTGGCAAAGCGTCATGGAATGTGGCCCCTTGCCCATTCTGCGGCTCTGGAGGCAATTGCTCAATCCTGCCTTATTCTGGGGTCAGTTGCTGACCCATGAGCCATCTAAACTGGAGGGAAGAATTAAGCAACCCTTTGGGACACCAATTGCTGAAGCTCTTCCTCAGAGCTTAGAGTTCAGGATACAGAAGAGGATGGCAGACCACTGACTAAATAATCTGCCACGTTCATGGGTCTTCTTTTGTAAACCTAAGTTTCAACACTTACCATACCATAAGCATGCTGACTCTTATCGCTTGTCATATCCTGAAAAAAAACACAGTAAGGGGTATTGACACTTTGTACAGGTTTCTATCAGGAAGCGTGTGTATGCATGTGTGTGTGTGTGGTTACATGTATGTGTTTGTATGGGTGTGTACCCATATGCGTGTGGTTATGTGTGCACACATAGGTGCAGGGAGGCCAGAAGTTAACATCAGGTATCTTCCACTATGGCTCTCCACCTGGTTTTGTGAGATGGATTCTCACCCTGAACCTGGAGCTCACTGCGGCAGCTGGCCTGGCTAGCCAATGCAATGCATTTCAGAGCCCGATCCGTGCCTCTCAGTGCTTGGGTGATGTAGGTCCTGGGATCCAAATCGTAGCCCCCATGCTTTTGTGGCAGCCACTTTACGGACTGAGCCATCTCCCCAGTCCTAAGCAAATCTTTTCCTGTCACCTCTATTACTTTCTGTTCAACTAGAAGACTAATTAGTACATGTGTCACCTGGGAGATAAGGTGTTTATATTTCTTGAGTTAAACTGGAAGCAAATGAAATTTATGAGCATCTAAAATTCTCAATTGTCTAGAGAAACCTTAAAAAGTTACTTCTCATTCCAGAATACTTACAGTTGATCTTCATCATTCTGTCCACCAGTAATTTCTACTGAACTAGAATGGATTGTTTGGGGGGACTGTTTCTGAATTGTTCAGGACTCTCAATGAGTTCATGACTAGGACCCTTCTGTTCACTTGTGAAGTCCTTTAAGGAGCTTTCTGGCCTTATTGTGTCTAAGACCTGAGCATCATGTACTTGATCATAAGCAAATGCACACGGGTCTCACACCAGGGTACAACCTGATATACCAGTGTCTTGATGCTCTCACCTTCATATGTTAGGAAATAGTTAATCACAACATGGAGGAATCTGCCCCTTTGAACTTTGCTTATAATACAGTAATGACTATTGCTGGATTTATACAAATGTGGTACACTGAGAAGCGTGCTTGGGAGGCATACTATGTTAGGGAGGTAAGGAGAGGGAGTGGGTAAAATTGGAGATGTTTTGGTGACTGGAAAACTATGTAAGAAACTATGTTGTTGCACCAATTACACTTAATACAATCACATAATTATCACATACCTATTTGCATATAAAGATCATAACATACATTTGCATGTAAAGATTATCACATACTATTTGCATGTAAAGATTATCACATACTATTGGCATACAAAGATTATCACATATCTATTTGCATATAAAGATTAATAGCTATTTTTGTATAAATATCATTACATACCTATTTATACATAAAGATTATTACATACCTATTTACATATAAAGTCTGTCACATACCCATTTGCATATAAAGACTATCACATACCTATTTGCATGTAAAGAGTTTCACATACCTATGTGCATATAAAGATTATTACATACCTATTTCCATATAAAGATTAATACCTATTTGCATATAAAGATCATCACAGATCCATTTGCATATAAAGAGTATCCCACACCCATTTGCATATAGGAAAGACAGCTATTTCGCCTTCCTTTCACTGGTACAGCTACTTAGACTGAGAAAGCAACACACTGCTGTCTTTCCCCATCCCTACATTTTCCATGAGAATTCAACAACGTGGTCTTTATTTACTTATTTATGAGAAATTAGTGACAATTGAAAAGATTTTACTAAGTGAGTTCAAGATGAGACAGCCTCGGAGACAACATTTAAATATCATTTTAATATCATTAACATCAAAGCAAAACTGTGTTTTAAGTGTGATTACTTTTACTGTGATTATTTTTCTCAATCTTTTTTTAAACTTGAGCATTTAAATGTTTAAGAAACGTATTTTTTATTACATTTTAAATGTGTGTGTGTGTGTNTGTGTGTGTGCACATGTGAATGTGCCAGTGTGGAGGTCATTGGAGAACTGGTAGGACTTGTTTTTCTCTTTCCAGCATTTCTATCTGTTTTCAGATTTGGTGACAAGTACCCACTGTGCAGTCTCGGAGGTCCCTTAATCTCAGGTTTTAAATCCTTAAAATAGAGCTTTAGAATATTTAAAATAGTAACAGAATAAACATGAAAAAAGAGATAATTCAGTTTATATCTAAAATCAAAATATCTGGAAAAGAATATGCGAATTAGTTTGGATATCTATCTCCTATACACAAAATACGATATCATTTTCTCAATTTTGTAGCACAGGCAAACATAAATTAATGGCCATAATACGGTCTCTGTGAGCGTGTTACACAGAACAGCCAATAAAAGTTGTTCTGAGAAGACATCTGGCCTTCAGAGAGCACTTTATGTTTGTATTTTCTTAAACATTTTTGGATTGTGTCAGTTCAGCAGGCAGTCAGCACACAGGAATTTCAAATAATCTTCCTGTTGGCTTGGAAGAGGTAGAAATAGCTTAGCTTTTGGCCGCTGAGGCTCTGAGGGTTTCCCAAAGGATAAGATGTGCTGGGCACAGAGCCTTCGATTGTGGAGGGGCAAGATTACAGGGCTTGGAAGGTATTATTCTACATTGCCCAACAAGGCATGGTTATCAGATATTAATCCCTGGCTGCCTACCTGGGCAGCACACCAGAAGAGAGCAGAGTGTGGGGCGGGGGAAATCAGGATCTGAAGGCTGTTATTCCACGCTTAGGACCCGTGTGAGGGAGCGACAGTACAGTGTCCCTTTCACTCCAGTCAAGAGCAGAGTGTTAGGGTCTACTTCTTGCTTTTAGGAATTTTGGTGTGACTCACAGGATGTTTTAAAGTTTTAAAGTGAAAACTAAAATGCGAAACATAGGGGTAAGTGACATGAGCTTGAGCAAGCAGGGAGGAATGTCGTGTGGTCTGTCCAGCCTCAGCCACTGTGGGGCTGTGCTGTGTGGAGCCAGGGAGGACTACCAGCTCTGACTGCCAGCAAACCCTTTTCCAGTGACTGAAATATCCCAGCATACAGTGACACAGCTTATTTGTGTTGAAAACTGTACAAGACCAGTCTTTGAGAATACTGTTTGTACTGAAGAGTTTGCTCTCCTTCCGTTGTCTTCATTCATTCTAAAATTACCTCAGAGGAAGCGGGGCAGGGGGTGATTGAGAAGAAAGTAAAAGGCCTCAGATGTATGGAAAGCTATGATGAGACCCATTTCTTTGCACACTAACCTAAACATTTATTAACAATTGTCTGGGTTGTCATATATGTATAGACCCTAATATTGGCACAAGTGTGTCATTTCCTACCAGGAAGCTGATTCTCTCTTGAAGCTTGATGCATGCTATTGAACAAGGTCCTAGAAATCTAAGTGCAATGACATGGGAATGAAGAAATGACAGACAGACAGACAGACAGACAGACAGACAGACAGACACCAAGAGTGACAGACACTCGTACAGAAAAGCTAGGATGGGTGGGCTGTGTTGGTTCTGAGTGATGGCACCTTCTACGAGATCAGGAACTCAGCTTGCTTATTTGGTACAGCCCAAGGTGGAGGGGCTAGCAAGCCTTGGTAGGATGTCTCTGTAGAGGAGCTGTCTCAGGGGAGGAGGAAGCTGCACTGGAAGCTTGTCTCAGTTAAAACACAGCCATCCCTCAACATTTAGTCTTGGACTGCAGAAGGCTTTGCCATGTCTCAGTGACTTAACTGGGAAGCCTTTGCTACGTCTGTGCGTCTGAGGCGTTAGGGTCCTTGATGTGGTCATGCTCGTGTCACTAACTCAGGATATCTACTCTCCTCACAGAGGCTCTCCTTTTTAAAATTGCATTACTCCAGGACAACCGTTCTCAACTTTCTTAATGCTGCGACCCTTTAACACAGCACCTTATGCTATGCCCTTAGGCATAAAATTATTTTTTGTTGCTACTTCATAGCTGTAATTTCTCTACTACTATGAATCATAATGTAAACATCTGATACACAGGATATCGGATATGTGACCTCTGTGAAACAGTCACTTGACCCCCCCAACGGTTGATAATTACTGCCCTTGGATGAGACACTACAAATATCACAAAAAACATTTTGAAGCATATTTCTCTTAGGGGCCTCTAACTACCTCATTTATATTTACAGTTAATTTTAAGTAGTGAATTAAAATATCAATTCTATGACCTGTTAATCACATACTGCAGAACAATGCTATTTCAGGGCAATTTTTTTTTGTTTTGTTTTGTTTTTTCTGTTCTGCAAAATTTTATAAAACCTTTTGAGACCAGGTATAAGCATCACAAGCTTATACTTCTGTGGATAATCTCTAAGAGGAAAAAAATTTCCCAGATGATTAATTCATTGTATTATCAGCCCAGGTTCTGAATTGCTATTATCTTAGAAAGATTTGCCCAAACTCTTGGCTTTCTCTTCTGCCTCCTTCTCTTCCACCTTTAGGGTATCTCATCATCTTCACCCCTATCTCGAATGCCATATCACCCAGACACTGTCTGTCAGGGACCCATGAGTATTCTTGCCATTTTAATAGTGCTTTTATTGTTCCAGAAATGGAATAAGTCCCCAAAAGCTACAAGTCTAAGAAGCTGGAATTTGAACTTAGGTTTCTCTTAGAAAATTCCCAATGACTTCTCATTCTACTGTTTATATACTTAGAAAAATTGAAAATATTTGCTGTGAGCCTGATAGTAGTAGCCTGTTCACCACGTGTGCAGTGTGCAACCCTTTTCTTCAAAATGCTTGTGCCTGTTTCTCAGAAACCAAAGCCATGGGATGCTGTAACACCATAAACCGTGGCTTGTGTTCTGCTCTCAAAGCTTGCAACTCTCCTAAAGTCAGAGAATACTTCAAACATTTTGGAAGACTCTAGCTTCCTGAACTGGACAATGCCTACTTTGCTTTAAAACGATACATCAGTTGGAAATTTTGCTTCTCCACTGAATTGCTACTGATCACATGCCAGAGACTTGGGCCTGATCCTGGTCACATTCATCCCATTAAAAAGAAACAACTCTCATAGCCAACCTTAAACCGTTCACAGTGATAAAAGACCTTTTGATAACCAGAAATGTAGAAAGGTGAATTTTAAATATTAGCATACTTCTCTGGAATTCATAAGATTCATCCAAGTTCTTAATGATAATGCCATGACCTTTAGGAATCTTAGTAGCCATAACATTGCCTCTCTTGGGATTTTGAGAAAACATACAAATAAAAGGGTGTAATGGTTTGGTATGTGTCTTTAATCCCAGCACACAGGAGGCAGAGGTAGGTGGATCTCTATGAGTTCTGGGCTGGCCTGGCCTACTTAGTGAGTTCCAGGACAGCCATAGTTATGTAGTGAGACCTCTCAAACTCCCTCTCCCCACAATAAAGTCAGAATGAAAGTAAAAGGGGGGAGAGGAAGGCCTAAAATTGACAAGAAATTATGTAGAAAAAGTGAAAGATAAAGGTTTAGGAAAATCAGATAACAATGATCCAAAAAAATGAGGACCCTAGGGACAGTGGAAGATTAAAAAATAAACACTAATGGATATAATCAAGGCACAAGGTTATAATTCTAAGTTTTCCAAATTGCATATCCTGTTTAAAATGTGTGTTTTGGAGTTTAATACAAGTCTGGCACAGTGGGAAAGAATGTGAGTCTCAATATCCAAGGTCCTGGCTTGGGGCCTGGCTCAGCCATTTTCTGTCTGGATTTTCTTGGACAAGCTACTCAGGGTCCTGTTTTTTTATTTTTATTTATTGTTGATTGATTGATGTATAAGTTGGAGATATTCTCTGAGAAGCCTTTGGGTGCATTGCCCTCAATGTAGCCATGGGCAGACTCAGAATACTTCTGACTCGATAATCCTTTCTTCCCACTAAGTCATACTTAAGGACCCAAATAACTTTCAGAGAATCTATTGCTTTAAATAGCACCTTTGCCCTGCCACAGTGACAAGAGTGCCTTGCTAATCCACCATCGTGGCGTTAGACTTCGTTGTTTTTATAGTTAGTGTATGTCTTCCTTAATGATCAGAAACTGAATATTCAAACAGTTGGGCCCATTGCTGTTTTCGAGGTCTACATTAAATCAGTAGACAACTGGAGGCTACCATAATTTGGGTCCTCTGTAGAATATACTTTATAGTTTTTATGTTAACTTTCCCTGTAGTTGCCCCTAATGGTAAGCCATTTGATGTTTCATATGTAACAATGCAGACGAGCACAATGTCTTAGTGGAATTTTTCCATTTCTGTTCATCCTTAGAGTGTATGAACAGCCACACTTCCCACTAAGGTTTGAAGTTCAGTACCGATGAGTTGTCATCTTGGCTCATCAACTGAGGGCCTGCCGTGACCACAGGGAATGGAAAAGAGTGGAGAACACGATGCTGTTAGCCAAAGTCCTGCTTTGGGACAACATCCTCTGGGGTCACCTTGGACATGGAGTCCCTCAACTGTACAGCTTCTGCCTTCAATCACTACCTGTTTATGAGTTTAGTTAGTTACTGAACACTTTAAAATATTAACTGAATATTAGCTGACACCGGATGGTTTTAATTCCTACCCATAAATCAGTGGCCGAAGAAGAGTAAGCAAGAAATTCTTGCAAGCTAAGATACCTGCCAAAGAGAACAGCTTTAAGGAAATCTCAATGCGCTGGAGAATTGACTTGGTACTGCAAACCTCTTCATGGTGAGAAGCTCTGTTCATTTTGTTAGCTCTGTTTCAGCACAAACCTCCCCCAGCCCCAGTGATGAGTTATTTCTTCAGCCCCCTCTAGCAATACTTTCAGATAATAATACTTTCTGAATAACCAAGTTTTACATTTTCTTTGTGAAAATAAAAGGAATTGACTTGTTCATGACTTAATTTAGTTACTCAGTCCTGGATTCTACCCATCTGTCATCCAAAAGTCTCTGCTGTGGTCCTTACGGATGCTCAAAATCATGTTTTCTTCTTCTCATTCATTTGGGTACTCCCTTGCTTTCATTTAAATACGAATCATCTATTTATTCTAGAGGTTTAAAGTGTATTTGAAAATCTATAACCCTTTAATTTTATAAACCCTGTTTTTCTGAAAATAATGGTTGCCTTTCTTTCGAGTGCAAATGGACAGTCAGGAAACACAGACTAAAAGTGTGTGGGGCTGGAGATGTGGCTTAGCAGTTAGGAGCACTGGCTGCTTTTCCACAGGACTGGGGTTCAGTTGCCAGCACCAACATGGCCACTTGGCAACTGTCTGTAACACCAGCCCCAGGGGATCTGATGCCCTCACACAGATATGCTTGCAAAACACCAATGTACATAAAATAAAAATAAATAAGTCATTTCTAAAATGACATAGTATGTTGACTTATTAAAATCTCATTTATTTAGAATCATTTCGTATATACTAGAAGCACGTGCTATAAAAACTTTGCAAATAGAGGATAAATATAGATACATGGAAATAGTCATATAATGAAAATGTCGCAGTAGCTACCAGATATCAAAACTATCTTTGTTAGCTTTTATGAATATAATTAGGAACTATATTTCAAAATGCTCAATATTGACCTATTTGTATATTTCGCTGAAGGGACTCTTCTTCAGTCTGTTGCCCATTGATAGAGCCAGAAGCATTAGGGCCAACTGTATCATACTGGCACACCATAGCAAAAATTCCCTTCTTTTCCTAAGCTATAAATCAATGACTCTTCTAATGGGCATTTCTAACCACTGTTTTATTGGGATAGAAATTAGGATCAATTGAAAGACAACAAAAATATTTGGCTTTGATCTCTACGAACTCCCCCCCCCCCATTTATTAAAACAGTAGAATAAGAAAAGAAGGGGCTGATGTGAGCCCATTTCTGAGAGCATGTTGAGGACCTGAGGTGGGTCAGCTCTACCCTTCCCCCATCTCAGCTCCCAAGCTTTGGGTCTGGTCTTCTGAGGGGCAAGTGAGTTACAGGTCCCCCATGTTACCCTCCTATTTTTGGCGGTGTTGAGAACCAAGCTCAGTTCCCCATTGAGCTCCAACCCAGCCCCAGAAGCATCTTTACTTTCATGGGCCTTCCTTTCTCTTTTATTAATATCTCTTGAATTCTCTTTCCTTCCAAAAGGCTTTATAAGCGATTGTGATAGAGCAGGAAGGTTTCCGAGTGTTCTAATGATGGTGTTCACAGACATTCATTACATGCTCAATGCCAAGGTGCCCCACTGAACCTCTAATAGACCTTCTCCCTCTTTTGTTCAGTGAATGAGGCTTTACTAAAGTTTCAAACAAAACGAAATCTGGAGGGTTAGCTAACAAATGAAGAAAAATAGATCTTTAAAATAGTTCATGAGCTACATAGAATACTTTAAACAAGTTGGAGCTTGGTAGGATAAAAATATACACATATGTGGTCGTATGTGTGCATGTGCATGTAGAGGCCAGCGGTCAATGTCAGATGTTTTCTCTCACTGTTTTCCATGTTATCTTTTTGGGATAAGGTCTTCCATTCAACATGGAGCTTTTCAGTTATGTTGCCAAAGAGCTTCAGGGACTGTTGTATTTCGCAGCCTAAACCCCAGCACGGCTCTCTCATGCATTCATAGCAAGCGGTCTGCTCCCTCAAATAACCGGCTTCTTGCATACAGAATAGATAATATCGGATCTGTCACTGAATATAAAACGTACTTTAGGCTTACATTCAAGTTAATGTAAGTCAGACACTCGGATCTGCTGTTAAACTCTTCAGTCTTTCGCTCTAGTCACTGAAATGCATCGTCCACATCAAGGGAGTTCCCGGTCTAACCCCATTCACTGCTGGTCACACGGGAAGTGCTTCCTTGAGTCCCGGGCACCACATTTTAAGAGGGAAGTTGACAGCCAACTGGAACATGTTCAAAGGAAGAATGGCAAAGGGTCTGGAAACCATATCGTACTAGGAGTAGCTGGGGAATGTGTTCATTTGGCCAGAGAGAATGACAGGTCAGGTTAGCAATTTCAAAGGCTGTTCTGCAGTGGGTGGACGGGAGGGGTGTAGACGTAGTGACACAGTTACAGATCTAAAAAGGACAGAGGAGCTCACCGGTGGGGAAGAGTAGGCTCCCAGATGAAAATGCTTTTGAAACAATTAAGTTCATCAGGAATAGGGTGTTTGAGGACTGGCGAGCTGCCGGCCAGGGGAGCAATGGGCAGGCTCTGCGCGCCACCTGTGAGAGCCGGAGGGGCCAGACTGGGGGCTCTCCAGAGGCTGTCATGCCATGACTTAACTTTCTGGAAGAAGCAGAGGCAGCTCTGAGGTAGACTGGAGAAAGAACAAGAAGTAAACACTAAACAGAGTCTTCGTGAGGATACACGAGTGTGTTTGGGGGTAGGGCAGGGCTTGGGACTAGAACCGCTGTGTAGGAAGAACCAATTAAAATACTCTTGTCAGCCTCCGTCTTCCCGTGGTCTCTAAGGCTTTTGTGGGTGTGTGTTTTGTGTGTGTATACTCACCATTCTGTTGGCTGGTGTGTATCTTTTGATCAGGCTCATCTCTGAGCACGAATGGTGCCTATGTAGACAAGAATTTGATCTTCCTTGATTCGTTTGTCATTCCCTCTTTCCCGACCTCCTTCTGCACGCCCCGCTGTTTTTACGTCCCGCTGTTTTTACTCTTCTCCCCCTCATTTGTTCCCTCCCTCCTGTATTTCCTCTCTGGTTTATTTTTCTAACAAAGACACCCAATTTGGCGTGTGTATCCCTGGGTGCATGCATATAGGGCTTAATGCAGGCCTTTAAGAAACACTACCAGCACATAGTTATTTTGTACCCTCAAAACCCCGAAGTCTTTATTCTAGACTAAGAATTTTACTTTTTTGCAAATAAGTTCTGACGTTGCTATTTGCTGACTCCACAATTTGCAATCTCTCTCTCTCTCTCTCTCTCTCTCTCTCTCTCTCTCTCGTTAAAGCAGGCGAGGCAGCATATTAAACTATGGTGAAGTTATTAGTAAGATTTCAAGATGACACCAACTCAGCACTTATTGAAAGACGAGATGGAGGTCCCTTTTCCGGTTGTCACACATTCCAGGCAGGCTCAGCCCACTTGCCTCGTGTGGTTTGGGGCCTTTAGCTACGGTGCAGGTCATTAACTGGTTGGGGCAGCAGCAGCACATTGTTCTGCTATTTTCAAACCACAACAGCCTCTGTGGAATCCAGGACCCATAAAAACACAGCTCTGATGCAGCCTGACAGAGGCATAATTCAAGAGAATTCCAGTGAAGCTAAGAAAATATGAATCGGTTTGGGGGAATCACCAGCACCTTATTTAATCAATTGACTCAACTAATTTAAAACTACAATTTTGAGTTCTCTCTCTCTCTCTCTCTCTCTCTCTCTCTCTCTCTCTCTCTCTCTTTCTGTCTGTGTGTGTGCGTGTGTGTATGTGAAGATATCTAAGACTAAATCTGATATGAGAAGTTTCTACTGTATAATTTTGCTATGAAACCCTCACTCCAAAACAAATAAAGCCAGAAAATAAAGAGAAAGAGAAAATTCTAGGAAGAAGTGCGCCTTTCGGCACCCTTTCTTTTTTCACTTTTCTTTGTCTATTCCTTTCTTTTTCTTTCCCCTTTCTTTTCCATCCTCCTTCCTTTTTTCCTCTCCCCCCTTTCTTTTTCTTTTTTAAAATCACTCTTCTTTGGTATAGATTTTTTTTTTTAAAGTAGTTTAGGTAAACTTACTAGAAGGTTTTGATTTCAGTCTGAATTTTTTTTTTTTTAAGCTTCAAATGAAAGGTTCTCTTTAATCAGATAATTGTCCAGCCAGTAATTTTAGCTTCTCTGTGACACACCAGTTGGCAGGTACAGAGGTCCCAGCCAAGCCTTTGTCCCCACCCCCCATCCGTGCCCTTGGGACTGTCTCCGAGCTTCACCAGACATCTCCTCGCTAGAGGCTCCAACATCACAAGCATTGGGAGTTTGGGAAAGAAGAACTAACTGCCAGAGATGACTATGCAGAAAGCACAGAGGCGGCTTGTATGGCTTCATTTACGCCTGGGGAAGGAGAAACTGGCTGGTGTGCCGCAGCTCTCTTTCCTCCACCAGCCTTTCTGATAAATGCTCAGTTTCATGAGATCTTGCCTCTGAGGTTGAATAGGAGGCTTGGGCGAGACTTTAAAGTCAAGCTAACTCCTGGGTTTCATCTCCCCTGTCGTAGTCCCCCAGTCCCACTCCTACCGGAACACCATGTCACACAGGCTGGGAAAATTATCCTTCAACCCCACTGTCTGCTGGTTTTCTTTTTCTACTTCTGGACTCATCATGTTCGCTGGCAGCCATGAATGAAATGTAGCGTGCTCAATGACTGACATCCATTAGAGCCCTTGGACAAACCCTGGGCCGCCTTTTGAAAGGCCTCTGGAAGAGAAAGGACTGTGTGCTCTTTGAATGTGGGCCCGCTGAACCGCTGCCAAGGGCAGCCCGTTCCATTCAAAGGGCTGAGCGAATAAATGAGAATAACGTCCGTGGGGACCCGCAGGATCAGCTTACTCTGAAAATGCTCGGCTTCACAAAGGGTCAGAGTCACAAGGTAAATGAAAATGGCCATGAGCGGACTTTGATGGCTGAAACACTGTAACAGTAGAGGGCTTGAAAGAAAACATTATTTAATTTTTTTTTTTTTTTTTTTAAAGAGGCAGTTAAAGGAGTGGGGAAAAGTCGGGGGAATCTCAGAAGGGTGAAGTCTGTTGATAACAGAAAAAAAAAAGACTTCTGCAAGGATATCATTGAGTGCTGACTGGTCACACACACTGTATATAAATGGATGTGTATGCTTATGAAAATATGTAAGTAGCTACATTTGTAAACACTGGCCAGTACCTTTATTCATAATTAATAAAAAAAAAACTGGGTCAGATTTCTGAGCTCAGTTGCTTGGTGATTTCTACCCAAGTCACCAGTCACGAACTCTAGAGAACTCTCAAATATGACAGTCTAGAGAGTCCCCCTTTGCTATTACTTATGTACTGTCTCACTTGGAATGCTGTCTATTGATAGCTCTTATGGAAATACTTCAGAAGCAATCTAAGAAAGGAAATCAGAAAACCCACAAAGCTCTTCATGCAGTTCCAGAGAGACCCCGAGAGTCACCTACCACAGGATCACTCCTCTGTAGACCCTCAAGCCCTTGCCTCTTAGATGGCCTTAGACTTTTTAGGCTATGGTACTCTCAAGAAACCATCACTCAGGGGACCCCTACTCCTCAACATCCTCAAACCAAAACTTCAGAGTCCTCCGCTGTTTTCCAAATTAAAACATTGAATGTAAGAATTGACAATTATGTTGCCAACATGCAGCCTGTGGGAGGAGATGCATGACCTCCTTGCCTCTGTAGGTCTGCTTTCGAGAATTGATGCTAGCTGGTGAAACTTAGCTTGATTCAACAGGTTGAATGTGCCACCTTACTTCCAAAGACACACCCACTCAAAGTATTGCAAAGGAGTTGAACTGGAGAAGACTCTTCATAGATGTGATCTATCTAAAAATTTGGAAAGAGCACATTAAGGTCAAGGGTGGGCTCTTACCTTGATAAGAGGCGAAGGGGGAAGTCAGAGGGCAGGGAGGTGAAGACTTGAGGGGTGGGCTGCGTGCCTGCAAGACAAGGACATGGCGTGTTGTCAGCAGCTGCAAACAGCTAAGTGTTTGCTGGAGTCGGATTCTGCCTCTGGAATACCAAGGACACCTGGATGCTGAACTTCCAGTTTCCACAACTGCCATAGGATGAGCTTCTGGTGTTTTAAGCTATCAGATTTATTCTGGTTTGCACTGGCAGATTCAGGATAAGCCATTTATGGATGGCGACAACTGTGTGCTGTTGTGATCACACCGTCATCCATCTAGCCGCTCCCCAAAGACCAATGGGGTAGTTTTAAAGCAACTGCTAGAGTTTCCAGGTACACTGGCAACGAAGATCACTCTGTTGAAGATCTCTCAAGATAAAGGTTTCTGAAAGAGTGGCTACTTTAGTCTCTAACTTAACAGGCATACCTTCTTAGTATAGCATCATTTATGAGTTTTTTTTTAAAGGGGAAAAATGTTCTTCCAAGCTCACCAATATATAGGAAAAGGCTATTGTTATATCGATGGTTCTATCAGAATTCTATGTAGAAACTCTTTCTATTAAAAGAGGCCACCTTATTCTACCCAGAACGGCTGCATATTTACTGTGCATTAGCTGTTGGGTAATTGAGAATTGACATTTTAAGTTTTTTCTACTTGGACTTACTGTTTGGTACTTATATATAAGAATCTTACTGTGTGTTAATAATTTTGTTGGTAATTTGGGGTTATTATGCAGCACATTATATTTTTTCCACTTAAATAAATGGTGCCTTCAGATTCTGGTTTCTTATAGAATGTGGGATTCCCCAGACAGATGAAGAATATGGTTAGTTATCAACAAAAAACTTTTAGGCATAAGTGGTCTGAAAAAGTGAAATCTCTCATAGATGCTCCAGCAGTTCTTAAGGAGAAAGATATAGCAAAAAGTCGCTACAAGTGTGAATTTATTGAGCCAAGTTTGCCTAGGCACTGATATACAAATACCCATTCAACCACTTCAAATAATAGGCAGAAAAAATTTCAGCTGGGGAAAAAATGAAATACATAGTTTATACAGAGTGGATTTATCACAATTGCATGTTCAAAAAAAATCCTATCTTAAAAATAACCAAATAAGGCTGACATATGGAATTCATTACGTTGTGCTAATGGTTTCAATCAAACGTATAACAGAACCGAGGAGGTAGCAAGCATTGCTGGGCCTCTCTGCAGACGCAGGGTATCCAGAGACACAGGCACTCTCTCAAAGAGGAAATCGGTGCCCGTCTCACAGAAAGCTAATATTTCGGCGGCTCTGCCACCCCCTTTTTATTTCCAGGGATAAAAATGTGTTTTGTTTATTTGTTTGTTTGCTTTGCCTCTATGAAAGGCCAAAACAAAAGGGTTGGTAGAATAAAAAATGTCGAACTTTCAAACTACGTGCAACAAAAAGCTTATAGTAAACTTAGATGGAATATATATAATATATATATATATATATTATATATATTATATATATATGTATGTATATATAATATGGGTGTCACATAATGTTTTCAAACCTCAGTAGGTCACACACAGAAGAAATATAAAATGAATAAATTGCTCCTACGTGATAGTGTAGACTATTTAGTTTTCATGAGTCAAATATTATTTAAATCAAATATTATTTAAATCAAATATTATCTAAAGCTGACGTTTACCTAGTCTCTTACTGGTACTTTCTATTTGGACAGTTTTGTTAATCGCTTGTACACTAGGACGTTTTTGTCATCTTGAATAAATGAACTCCCTTTCCTCTGTTTTCTTTGGAGCATAGGAACTGAATAAAAGGAGGATCGGCATTATTTGTTTTGTTTATTAATTTTTTTATGGTGGGGTTTTGAGAAAAAAAAATAAATCAATATTGGAAAACTTCCTCCGAGGTATGTTTGGCCCTCCTGAAGCAAGGTTCTTTGCGTGTGTGTACAGTGTCGGCCTCCAGGGGGCGTGCGAGCAACAGAAGCTCGTGTCTTGATGTTACCTTCGTGATCCTAGTTCAGAAAAGTGCATCAAACTCCAAAGTAAGTATTCTATCCCCATCTGTCAGTGTGCAGAGGAGAGCTGAGGCAGCCATATTTAATCAGAGCTTGAAGTATCCCCACCCCCCAACCCCGGTGTGTTTGTGCCCTTCTGTAATATTTTATTCTAAACTGTTTCCATAACAGTATTATTGATTCGTGTCAGCGTTCTTGCCCAGGCTCCAGGAACTTGTGCAATGTGATATCAACTGCAATTCTTTTTATGGACAGAACTTCAGAACCGACAAGTGAGGTGACCACAACACTTAGAATTACCCAGATGGTGCACAGGGCTAGTGCACGGTGGGGGTTTAAATGCTTACAACTTGACATCAACGGGTCACAACAAGTTTGCTAAAATAGGGAATTACTCACAAAGACAAAAATTGGCACTTGTTTCTTACTTCTGCCTCTTTGCCTTTTCGCTAGTAAATCTGTGGTCACAGCGAGAAGATACTATACTTGAGATAGTCTGTGGTCATGGTTTGGCTGAGGACCCACCTGCCTCAGAAAGATTTATTAAAAAATAATAATGCATTTGATATTTATCTTGACTAGAGTCCTGAAATTCTTTCTATCCTCTTTTCTCATGGGTAAAGAATGATAGTACAATTTCCTCTTACAATTTTTTTTTAGATTAATTTATTTTATGTGCATGAGTGTTTTGCCTGCATGCACGTATGTACACCATATTCATGTCTAGTGTCCTCCAGGATCAGAAGAGGGTATTGAACCTCTTGGAACCAGGATTATTGATAGTCGTGAACCACCATGTGTGTGCTGGGAACAGAACCCAGGTCCTCTGCAAGCAAGAACTGCTCTTAACAACTGAGCCATCTCTCTGGCCCCCAAAATAAATTGCAAAACGAGACTCATTGTGGGATAGATTCATGAGTGAACTTATGGATGGAAATCTAATATTTTTTACTTATCTTCCTGAGGTCATCTTTCTCTCTGAGAATGGCTCATCAGTCAGCTTTCTTGGTATGGCCTCGAATGTACTCGAATGAATATGTACTCGTCTTCATCATTTACAAATAAACAGTGCTATAGAAGATATCAAGTGCTTTGCTCATTATCCTTTGGTCTATGTCATTACATACATGTCTTCAGTGAGGTACTTCACATGCCACCTATGTATTTGCAGTTTCTGCATCCAATGTGCTGTGTGCTTTGTGTTCTGCCTTATGGAGCGATGGAAGCAACCCAGCATGCCACCCCTCTTTCTCCTCCCCTAGCACGTGTGGATGACCTCTACCTCAGCAGAATAGTCCTCAAGACCTATTGGCCTCCACTCTGTGAGCTGTCTCTTTGCTTACTGTCGTAACTTAACTTTGCATTAGCATCTGCCGTGCTTCACTTCTGCTTCCTATTGTTGAGGCAGAAAATTATGGTTAATTATCTGCTCAAATACCATGACAATCAGACCTCAAAATGACCAGTTACGGACTATCTTCTATGCTTCAGGTAGTTCATTAAAGAATGGACGTTGGTTGAGATGCCATCACTGATGGTTGATATTGTCACACACAGAAAGCAAAGAAAGTGAGCAGGACGTGGACTGAGGCTGTTAACCCTCAGAGCCCACCCCTAGTCACATCCTTCTTCCAGCAAAGTCCCAACATTCCAGGACTGCATAACCTTCCCAAACACCTCCGCCAACTGGATACCAAGTATTCAAATACACAGATCCCTCCTTACATTTCTAATTGAAATCGCATTAGGAATGATATAGATACTGAACACCAAAGTGTTTCTAGTAGTGATTGTGGTATGTGATGAAATGGAAGGATGAAATGTTTGAAACATTGCTGTGAAGTGACATTAATGAGTATGGAAATGTTCGTGACAGTTGAGTCACAAAATACAAGTGACATGCCTGTTATGAAAACATGTTTATACATATTAACATATTGCTAAGGAAAATTCAGCAAGTACTCAGCAAATACTGCGTGAACTGGTGTTGGGAAAGAGTTGATTCCCTGTGCTTCCTCAGCCTTCTTGCAGCCTCCACAGCCTGCCTTGAAGCATCTCTGCCTGCTGAGGGTCCACTCTTTTCATGGTTCCTGTCAATATGTTTGCTCTGCCCTTACTGCAGCTTACACGTTGCTCTGGCATTCATGATTTATATTCTTGGAGTACCATTTCAGCATTTATATGAAATGGTTTATGACATTGCTGTTTCCTGTGTATTCCTCCTGACTTGAAAAAACAAACCATTGTGAAAAGAAATCAGAATGAACCAAGATCTCTCCTTCTCCAGCTTCTGTTTATATCTAGGTTGTGTCAGATGTTGTTGGACATGGGATGGCTGTCTTTGGGTCAAATTCTTATACCATGCAATTTACTTGGGCTAACTGGGATAACATTATACACTATAGGCTTCGTTTGACTATTGGTGGGAAAAATGATCAGAATTTGGTCTTTGTAAATAAGTAACACTGGAAAATCCAGAAACAACAACAATAACAAAAGTCAATTTAGCAAGAAAGCCACTTTACTCAAATTTTAAATGTAGAATTTTCCCTGGCTATTGGATATTTATTTGGCTGGGCATTAAAAGCCACTCAGAAATTCTTTTCAGTGTGTGTAATAAGATACATTTTTCCCCCTTTTTAAGATAGGATCTGACTATGTATGTAGTCCTGGCTGTTGTGTAACTCACTATATAGACCATGCTAGCCTCAAAACTCACAGATGTTTGTCTGCCTCTGCCTCCTGAGCAGTAGGATCAAAGATGTGGGCCTCCACACCCGCTAACAATGTTTAGGACACTAAAACTTGGAGCAAAGACATGAGCCATCTGCTAATATGATACATCTTGCTTCAAAAATTTAGTGTAAACCTTTACGAAATTAAAGTAGAAGATAGAAGAATATTATCTAAGATTTTAATTTTAACACTGTAGTTTGAATTTTATAAATATAAATTTGTCATAAGATTAAATTAGCCATGTTGTACCTTTTGAGAAGTTTTTTTTTTTAAATAAATTCTAAATGGCAATCGATCCATAATGGCATTGATCCATTATTGTGATTTACCAAGTGGCTCCAAACATTATATTCTAACCTATACATTTCACTGATTCACAAACCAGGATAGGAATTCAAGTGAGATCCTCACTTCATATGTGTATGTAATCCTTTGCTTGACTAAAACAAATACAATTAAAAATACTTGTTTTATGTTATGTTATGTTACGTTACGTTATGTTATGTTATGTTTGTTATGTTATGTCATGTTAAGTGTGTGTATGCATATGTGTGCCTGAGTGTATATATGCGCACTGTGTGTGTACCTGGTGCCCATTGAAGACAGCAATGAGTATATGATCTCCTAAAACTGGCCTTATGAAAGTTTGTGAGTCCATGTGAGTCCTTTTCCAGAGCAACCAATGTTCTTTACTGAGAAAGCAAATCTTGTGCATCTATCTGCCTGGCTAGTATCAATACTGTAAGAATTGTTTTCTAAATAACATTACCTCTTTCCAATGATATGTATGAAATGTTTTAGTGCAGGTGAACATAATACTACTTAGACATCCCACTATTTAAAAATTGTGACTGAAATTCCCACTGTGCCTTGTACTATAATAGCTCTAGAACACAGAGGGAAGTTAAAGTTTGTGGAGGAGACCGACAGGATCATGAGCATGCGGGGGTTCTAGGAAACAGCTTGGGGTGTTCCAAGAGGCCGTTCACTACTTCTTGTTGCTTTTGATTGCCATCAGCATATTAATATCTTCTGAGCATTCATATGGTTCAGCATCCATGTTTTGAGAATCTTCTCAGGGTAGAGTCACAACACATTATTATGAAGTTGATACGTTGTGCACACACACACACACACACACACACACACACACACACACACACATCCTCAGGCACAATTTCTATTGATGTGAAAACATGATATGAAATTCCTGCCAAACAATACTTGCCCAGTGTTCCTTGCTAGATGAGAACTGTTGTATTGAGCTCTGGCAGCGAGCTCTGACAGCAATGAAGGTGTTTCATCAACCCTTCTTCTGAGGTAGTGGTTCAGATCTAACGCAACCAACCAAACACTTTATAAAGTTCAGCGTTCTCTTCTCATTTAGAAATACACACGAAATATGGGTAATACACACACACACACACACACACACACACACACACACACACAATTAACACAACAGTGATGCTTTTATGTTTTGAGTAAAAAAAAAAAGTATGTGCCTTGTTCAAATAATTGACATTCAGTCTTCTATATTTATCTTCTTTAAATTTCCTCCTCTTTCCTACTTTCTGTATCAGCTTACAAGTCATTTGGTAGTGCCCTGGGTCATCTTATTTTGTAGATAAAAATCACTTAATACAAAAATGGGAAAAAAAAAGAAAGAAAGAGCAGGAAGAAAATTGATATATGAGCTAGCTAGCTCCTTCATGGGCAATGGAAAAGACTGAAGGAATTTCTTGATGATCCGTTTCATTTCCTAGTTCTATAGCTTTGACAAAGATAACCTTCCAGGGAATCTGTTGAGAAAATGATCTTGTAAAAGAATTGGGGGAATTTGGTCTCAATTAAAATCAAACTTTTCTCCTTACAGTCTGAATTGAGAATGAGAATAGGCTCTGCCCTTTTTGACTAGGGCTGTGAGTCACCCAACACATTCTGAAAGAAAGAAAAACTTGTGTGCTATAGAAAAGCCAAACAAGCCCATTTTCAGAAAAATACATTACTAAGCTTTAAGATAAATAAAATAGGTAAGTTTGGGAAAGATACTCACAGTCTTTCAGATGTATAAAAACAAAATTCATGGCCATTTTCTTCATTTTGGCTAATAGTGCTGTAGTCAGAGTAAAGAAAATGAATGTTACTTCCAGAAAGCACAGCCTGGAAGGGTGGGAATTTTCAGAGTTAGAGACTTAAAGATTGTTGCTTATGTCTGTGTTTTGACCTTGTAGTGGTTAAAAATGCTCCCATATGAACACTCATACAGGAAAATACGAGCCTGGCATTCTCTGTCCCAACTTCTCCCTACCTCCATGCATTTTTCTCTTCTTCTTTAGAAAGCCAACAGGCAAATAGAAAGAAAATAGTAAAAATAACATCAAAAAAGCACAGTAAGTGTACACAGAGACACANATNCACACACACACACACACACACACACACACACACACACACACACCATAAAAACACAAAACCAGAAAAAGACCAGCAAGAACAAAAAAAAAATGCTCAAACAAAGCCATATGAGACAAAAACTTTACAAAATTACTGGGTCCCGTTCCACTGGCAGGCTTGGGACCTGCTATTAAGTATGGTTTGTATACCCAACGAGACTCTATTAAGAAAACTGATTTTTAATTTTTGTAAGCAGTTGTCAATCAGAGATAGCTTCTCGGTGAGGGATGGGAGCTCATGGCCACTCTCCCATCTCACTGCCACCCCACTCCCCACCGTGCTGGGACCCTGTCTAGTTTGAATCTGTGCAGGTGCTCTGTGTGCAGCTACAGTGTCTGTGAGGTCATCCTATGTCAACCAGCCCCTTGGTATCTGGAAGACACCATTTCCTTGGTGTCCTCCCCCCCACCCCCCCGCTCTTACAGCATGTCTCCTCTTCCACACAGCTCCCCGAGTCCTGAGGGGAGGGACTTGCTGAAGACATTCCATGTAAATGGAGTGTTCCAAGGACTCTCACTCTCTGCACACTGTCTGGTTGTCTGTACCACCTTCAGTTGAATGTGAATGATGAGGGACAGGGAGAAAAGACTCATGGCGCCAATTATGTGAAGTGTCTGCCCCTACTCTGATATGTGTGGAACATCCACTCATGACCCTGACCTCCATGTCTTCTTAAAAACAGTCTCATTGGTGAATCTTCTTTGTGTGTTGCTATCTTATTTTCTGACTAGAGTTTATGTTTATCCTGTTCTAGGTAAAGTCTTAAGCTTCCTAATTTAAAGCCTCCTAAGGCAGAGAGAAAAACACCCCGAATCACATGTTACATTGTAGCATTTCCAAGAGAGGAGGAACATGCGGGAGTACTTTGAATCAACAGAGCCCTCCTCTGAGCGCACACCGATTTGATCCTAGCAGGCGACTTCCAGGCACTGGTGTCAGCTGGCCTGTGATGGGTTTGGCTATGGGCAGCAGCGCTGGGAGGTTACAGTTCTGGAGAAGAGAGAAGAGGAGGTGTTCTCAGTCCCCTGTTTTGTGTAAGGGGTGTTTTCTGCAGTGATGTTATCTCTCCATTGGTCCACCCCGTCCTGCCATGTCACCTTCTGAGTGATCCTGTACATTACCTTCCACACGGCATCTTTATCCTTTTTCACAGAAGCGATGGCTTCCTTTTGTTATTAGGCTCCGGACTTCTTTATTAAAGCTTGGTTTCTTGATGTCTTTCTCACCTACGTAAGCAGTATCCTATATTAAAATTATTTGAAAAAATTTTTGTTTTAAATTAGGACTTGCTTTTTAAAGTACCCATTGAATAAAATTTCTCAGGGCTAATTATTTTCTGGTGGAGGGGTTGAAAAGAAGCTAAAATAATTAAAACAAAACAAAACAAAAAAAAAACATTGCCTCCATATTAGAAACGTTAAAAAGTATGTCTTTGCCCTCACTGTGATACTAAACAGTTTAGCAGATTCATTTTTCATTCGAATTGACTAAGTTTTTGGATTCCTGCTGTGTACTCGTATCTCACAATTGCTGTCTCTCCTGCAGCTGCTGAGAAAAACGTCTCTACTCACAGCACAGAATCTGGAGTTGTATGCTTACTTGGATGTCCGCAGCTTTCCAGGGACGATTTGGCGTCCACAAGGTGGGAAGCTGATGTACTGCATAGAAAAATGGATAGTACAGTCTACAAGGTTTGAAATTGTGCTTTTACTGGGTGTGAGTCAAGAAAAATGAAGAAGAGGGGAAGGGAAGAGAAAAGAGAAGGCTACCATGAAACTTGGATGCTGTGAACCCGGGCTCTGCCGGCTCTGCCGGCTCTGCTGCAAACAGCTTCTCAGATCAAGTCATAATCGAATGTTGACCCTAGCATGACCACCTTCTTCTTTCTTTCTTTCTTTCTTTCTTTCTTTCTTTCTTTCTTTCTTTCTTTCTTTCTTTCTTTCTTTCTTTCTTTCTTTCTTTCTTTCTTTC
>NC_034610.1:46539287-46544200 GCF_900095145.1 Mus pahari | reverse complement strand
TCTTCTTCTTCTTCTTCTTCTTCTTCTTCTTCTTCTTCTTCTTCTTCTTCTTCTTCTTCTTCTTCTTCTTCTTCTTCTTCTTCTTCTTCTTCTTCTCCTCCTCCTCCTCCTCCTCCTCCTCCTCCTCCTCCTTCTTCCTCTTTTCTTCTTTTTCTTCCTCCTCCTCTTCCTCCTCTTCCTCTTCCTCCTTCTCCTCCTCCTCCCCTTCCTCTTCCTCCTCCTTCTTTTTCTTTTACAATTGCAAAGTCCTTTCTTGGGAGTACTCCCAAGAAAGTTTTAAAGTTGAGCTACATTGCTCAGAAATTTAGAGATAGTTTAGAAATAATTTTGTTTTTGGTTTATTGAGACAGAGTCTCTCTGTGTAGCCCTGACTCTTCTGGAACTCACTCTGTAGACCAGGCTGGCCTTGAACTCACAGAGATCAGCCTGTCTTTGCCTCCCGAGTGGTGGGATTAAAAGCATGTCCCACCACTGGCTGTTTAGAAATAATTTTGATCACTGGTTTGTTTATAAACTTTGGGGAATAAAAATAGTATATAAGTTTTCTAATCAGAATTAGAATTCTTAGCATATGTACACAGTAAAAGACATTTTTTTCTTATTTTTAAACATATTTTAGGGTTATGTAGAGAACTGTTTGGCATTTTCCACCCTAGGAAGTGGTAATAACTAATAAAGTTTATAGAGAATTTACTACCTGTCAAGCACTGAGTTAAACATTTTATTGTTACTGCTTTTGACAGCCACTCATAGAGGAGGGCAATATTAAACCATAGCCTCTTACAGATGAGGAAATGAGGTTCAGAAAGGTTAAAGAATTTTTATTTCAAGGAGAAAAAAATATTTTATTTTTTAATAAGTTATTTTATTTATTTACATTCCAATCGTTTCCTCCCTCCTTGGTTGCCCAGACCCACAGTTCCTCATCCCATTCCACCTCCCCCTTGCCTCTGAGAGGATGCTCTCCCTCCCTAGCCCAGACTTCCTCCTTCCCTGGGGCCTCAAGTCTCCGGAGGATTAAGTGCATCTTCTCCCACTGAGGCCTGACCAGGCAGACCTCTGCTATACTTGTGCCAGGCCTGGGACCGGCCTGTGTGTGCTGCTGGTTGGTGGTTCAGTTTCTGGTGTCTGGGCTAGTTGAGACTGCTGGTCTTCCTATGGGGTCGCTCTCCCTCTCAGCATCTTCAGTCCTTCCCCTAATTCAACCACAGGGGTCCCTGACTTCAGTCCAATGGTTGGGTGTAAGTATCTGCTTCTGTCTCAGGCAGCTGCTGGTAGGGCCTCTCGGAGGACAGCCACGCTAGGCTCCCATCTGTAAGCGCCTCATAAGAGCGTCATGTTCCCCCATGAGATGGATCCCAAGTTGGGCCAGTCATTAACCAGCCTTTCCTTCAGACTTTTCTCCATTTTTCTCCCTGCAGTTCTTTTAGACAAGAACAGTTCTGGGTCAGAGATTTTGTCAGTGCGTTAGGAACCCTGCCCCTCTGCTTGGGGCCCTGTCTATCTACTGTAGGTCGACCCTTCCAGTTCCCTGTCTTCTGTATTCAGAGCTGCTTATTGCCATTCATTATCTTGGCCCTCTGGGCTTCTCTCCTGTCCCCCCATATCTGATCCTTTTCCCCTTTCCATCCCCTTCCCTGTTCCACCCAGGTTCCTCCCTCCCTCCCTCCGCTTCCCAGGATTATTTCCTTCCCCCTTCTCTGTGGGATTGAAGCCTCCTCCCTTGGGCATTTCTCCTTGTTATACTTCTTACTGTCTGTAGGGTGTATCATGGGTATTCTGTACTTTTTGGCTAATATTCACTGGTCAGCGAGTACATACCATGCATGTCTGTTTTGGTCTGAGTTACCACACTTAGGATGATATTTTCTAGTTCAATCTATTTGCCTGCAAAATTATTGATGTCCTTGATTTTAATAGCTGAGTAGTACTCCATGGTGTAAATGAACCACATTTTCTGTATCCATTCCTGTGGTGAGGGACATCTGGGTTGTTTTCGCCTTCCGTATAATTACACATAAGGCTGCTATGAACATGGTGGAACACGTGTCCTTGTTACCACACGGTGGGGCATCTTTTGGGTATATGCCCAAGGGTGTTATGGCTGGGTCTTCAGTTAGAATTATTTCCAATTTCCTGAGGAACCAACCACCAGATTGTTTTTTTTAGAGTGGTAATACGAGTTTGCAATCCCATCAGCAATGCAGCAGTTTTCCTTTCTTCACATCCTCGCCAGCATCTGCTGTCGTTTGAGGTTTTGACCATTTTGATTGGTGTGAGGTGGAATCTCAAGGTCGTTTTGATTTGCATTTCTCTGACTAAGGACTTTGAACATTTCTTTAAGTGCTTCTCAGCTTTTCAAGATTCTTCTGTTGTGAATTCTCTGTTTAGCTTTGCACCCCATTTTAAAAATTGGGTTATTTGGTTTGATTAACTTCTTGAGGTCTTTATGTATTTTGAATATTAGTCTTCTGTCAGATAGAGGGTTAGTAAAGATTTTTTTTCCCCTAATCTGTAGGCTGTCCAATGATGTTGAAAGATACTAAAGACAGATGATTGTTAGTTTCTGTTACCTTTGTTGCTAGAGGTGGTATTATGCATGTATGATTCTCCTTTTTTTGGTTTGCTGTGAAATGTTTAGTTTCTTATGTTTTCTTGGGTTTAGTTACCCAAGAGGATATTCGAGATTTTGGGGCTGCGTTAATACAAAGATATTGTTCAAATTTGGTTTTGTCATGGAATATCTTGGTTTCTCCATCTATGGTAGCTGAGAGTTTTGCTGGGTGTAGTATACCAGGCTGGCATTTGTGTTCTCTTAGAGTCTGAATGACACCTGTCTGGATCCTCTGGCTTTTAGAGTCTCTGTTGAGAAGTCTGGTGTATTTCTGATAGGTCTGCCTATGTATGCTACTTGGCTTTTTCTCCCTACAGTTTTTAATATTCCTTCTTTGTTCTGTACATTCAGTGTTATGATTATTACATGACAAGAGGATTTTCTTTTCTGGACCAATCTATTCGTTGTTCTGTAGGTTTCTTGTACATTTATGGGAATCTCTTTCTTTAGGTTAGGGGAGTTTTCTTCTATGATTTTTTTGTTGTTGAAGAGGTGTTTTGGCCCTTTGAGCTGGGATTCTTCGCCCTCTTCTATTCCTATTATTCTTACATTTGATCCTTTCATTGTGTCCTGAATTTCCTGGGTATTTTGGGTTTTTATACCTTGTATTTTCTTTGACTGATGTGTCAATATTTTCTATGGTATCTTCTGCACCTGAGATTTTCTTTTCTATCTTGTATTCTGTTGGTGATGTTTGCATCTGTAGCTCCTGATGTCTTTTCTAAGTTGTTCATCTCCATAGTTGCCTTCCTTTGTGCTGTTTCTATTTCCATTTCTAGCTCTTGGACCGTTTTTCTCAATTCCTTCAGCTGCCTGATTGTACTCCTCCCCCCACCCTCCACCCCACTCTCTTTCTTTCTTTCTTTCTTTCTTTCTTTCTTTCTTTCTTTCTTTCTTTCTTTCTTTCTTTCTTTCTTTCTTTCTTTCTTCCTCCCTCCCTCCCTAATGTTCCTCCTTCCAGGTCTCTCCTTCAGAAACCCACTATCTCATCCCCTCCCCCTGCTTCTATGAGGGTGCTCCCCCACCCACCCACCTAACCCACTCGAGTCCTCCCACCCTGGCATTCCCCTACACTAGGGCATTGAGCAACCTCGGGCCCAAGGGCCTTTCCTCCCACTGATGTCCAACAAGGCCATCCTTTGCCATATATGCAGACAGCACCATGGGTCCCTCCATGTGTACTCTTTGGTTGGTGGTCCAGTCAGCGGGAGCTCTGGGGGATCTGGCCTGTTGACACTGTTGCTCCCTCCATGGGCCTGCAAGCCCCCTCAGCTCCTTCAGTCCCTTCTCCAACTCCTCCATCAGGAACCCCTGAGCTCAGTCCAATGGTTGACTGCAAGCTTCCACCTCTGTATTTGTCAGGCTCTGGCAGAGCCTCTCAGGAGAGAGGCTTCCATCAGCAAACAGTTCTTGGCATCCACCGTAATTTCCAGGTTTGTTGGTTGTATATGGGATGGATTCCTCCGGTGGGGCAGTCTCTGAATAGCCTTTCCTTTGGTCCCTGCTCCACAATTTGTCTCCATATTTCCTCCTGGCAGTATTTCGTTCACTTTTCTAAAAATCCCTGAAGAATTCACATTTTGATCTTCCTTCTCCTTAGGCTTCATATGGTCTATGAATTGAATCTTGGGTATTCTGAACTTTTGGGCTAATATCCACTAATCAGTGAGTGCATATCATATTTGTTCCTTTGTGACTGAGTCACCTCCCTCAGGATGATATTCTCAATTTCCATCCATTTGCCTGCAAATTTCATTAAGTCATTATTTTTTAATAGCTGAGTATACTCCATTGTGTAAATGTACCACATTTTCTGTATTCATTCCTCTGTTGAAGGACATCTGGGTTATTTCCAGCATCTGGTTATTATAAATATGGCTGCTATGAACATAGTGGTACATGTGTCCTTATTATGTGTTGGAGCATCTTCTGGGTGTATGCCTAGGAGTGGTAATGCTGGGTCCTCAGGTAGTACTATGTCCAATTTTCTGAGGAACCACCTGACTGATTTGCAGAGTGGTTGTACCAGATTGCAATGGAGGAATGTTTCCCTTTCTCCACATCCTTGCCAGCATCTGCTATCACCTAAATTTTTCATTGTGGCCATTCTGACTGGTGTGAGGCAGAATCTCAGGGTTGTTTTGATTTGCATTTCCCTGATGATTAAGGGTGTTGAACATTTTTTTCAGGTGTTTCTCAGCCATTCAGTGTTCCTCAGTTGAGAATTCTTTGTTTAGCTCTGTACCCCATTTTTTAATGGGGTTATTTGAATTTCTGGAGTCCAGCTTCTTGAGCTCTT
>NC_034610.1:46512439-46538548 GCF_900095145.1 Mus pahari | reverse complement strand
GTTCTGGCATTCAGACCTGCCTCCTGGCTGAGGATATTGGCCTGAAATGGGGCCTACCCCAGAAGATGTGTTGCTTCTGCAGTTTGCACACTCTCCTGCAAAGACTAGTCTCCGAGGGACCCTGGACACAAGATGACTCTCTCACCTGCTCTGGTGGAGAGAGCCCTCCCTGTTGGCCACCTCTCCTCTGGCAGGGAAGGTGCCCTGGTGTCTGGAGCCCGAAATGGGTCTGTCCCAGAAGCTCTGTAGCTTCTGCAGTTCCCACTCTCACCTTCTCAGACTGGAGCCTGGGAGACCCAGAGCAAAGTTCAGGCAGTGAGAGCCCTCCTGAACAGACACCTCTCCTCTGGCGGGGAAGGTGCCTGGAAAACGGGGTCTGTCCCAGAAGCTGTGTCGCTTCTGCAGTCCTCACTCTCACAGCACAGACTGGAGCCTCCCATTTGTCAATTCTTGATCTTAGAGCATAAACCATTGATGTTCTGTTCAGGAACTTTCCCCCTGTGCTCATGTGTTTGAGACTTTCCCCCACTTTCTCTTCTATTAGATTCAGTGTATCTGGTTTTATGTGGAGGTCCTTTATCCACTTGGACTTGAGCTTTGTATAGGGAAATAAGAATAGGTCAATTTGCATTCTTCTACGTGTTGATCACCAGTTGAACCAGCACCATTTGTTCAAAATTCGGTCTTTTTTCCCCACTAGATGGTTTTAGTTCCTTTGTCAAAGATCAAGTGACTATAGGTATGTGGGTTCATTTCTGGGTCTTCAATTCTATTCCATCAATCTACTGCCTGTCACTGTACCAATACCATGCAGTTTTGTTTTGTTTTGTTTGTTTGTTTGTTTGTTTTTTAAAATCACTATTGCGGGCTGGTGAGATGGCTCAGCAGGTAAGAGCACCGACTGCTCTTCCAAAGGTCCCGAGTTCAAATCCCAGCAACCATATGGTGGCTCACAACCATACATAACAAGATCTGATGCCCTCTTCTGGAGTGTCTGAAGTCAGCTACAGTGTAATTACATATAATAAATAAATAAATCTTTAAAAAAAATAAAATAAAATCACTATTGCTCTGTAGTACAGCTTGAGGTCAGGGATGGTGATTCCCCAGAAGTTGTTTTATTGTTGAGAATAGTTTTCGCTATCCTGGTTTTTTTCTTATTCCAGATGAATTTGCAAATTGCTCTTCTGAACTCTGTGAAGAATTGAGTTGGAATTTTGATGGGGATTGCATTGAATCTGTAGATGGTTGTCAGCAAGATGGCCATTTTTATTATATTAATCCTGCCAAACCATGAGCACAGGAGATTTTTCCATCTTCTGAGGCCTTCCTTGATTTCTTCTTTTAGAGACTTGAAGTTCTTGTCATACAGATCTTTCACTTGTTTTGTTGGAATCACACCAAGATAATTTATATTGTTTGTGACTATTGTGAAGGGTGTCATTTCCCTAATTTCTTTCTCAGCTTGTTTATCCTTTGACTAGATGAAGGCTACTGATTTGTTTGAGTTAATTTTATATCCAGCCACTTTGCTGAAGTTGTTTATCAGGTTTAGGGGATCTCTGGTGGAGTTTTTGAGGTCACTTAATTATAAGATCATATCATCTGCAAATAGTGATATTTTGAATTCTTCCTTTCCAATTTATATCCCTTTGACCTCATTTTGTTGTCTAACTGCTTTAACTAGAGCTTCAAGTTCTATATTAAATAGATAGGGAGGGAAGTCTAGTCCCTGATTTTAGTGGGATTGCTTCAAGTTTCTCTCATTTAGTTTGATGTTGGCTACTGGTTTGCTGTATATTGCTTTTACTTTGTTTAGGCATGGGCCTTGAATTCCTGATCTTTTTAAGACTTTTAACATGAAGGTGTGTTGGATTTTGTCAAGTGTTTTTTCAGAATCTAATGAAGTGATCATGTGGGTTTTTTTCCTTGAGTTTGTTTATGTAGTGGGTTACACTGATGGATTTCTGTATACTGAACCATCCCTGGATCCCTGGGATTAAGCCTACTTGACTGTTGTGAATGCTCATTGTGATGTGTTCTTGGATTCTATTTGTGAGAGTCTTATTGAGTATTTTTGCATTGATATTTATAAGGGATATTGATCTGAAGTTCTCTTTCTTTGTTGGGTCTTTGTGTGATTAGGTATAAGCATGACTGTGGCTTCATAAAACGAATTAGGTAGTGTTGCTTCTGTTTCTATTTTGTGGAATAGTTTGAGGAGTATTGGAATTAGGTCTTCCTTGAAGGTCTGATAGAATTCTGCACTAAATCCCTCTGGTCTTCAGCTGGTTTTGGTTGGGAGATATTTTTTATTAGATATTTTAAATTTTACATTTCAAATGTTATCCCCTTTCCTAGTTTCCCCTCCAAAAAAATCCCCTATCCCCTCCCCCTCCTCCTGCTCCCCAACCAACCCACTCCCATTCCCAGTCCTGGCATTCCCCTATACTGGGGCATAGAGCCTTCACAGGACCTAGGGCCTCTCCTCCCATTGATGGCTGACTTGGCCACTGGTTGGGAGACTTTTAATGACTGCTTCTATTTCTTTAGGTGTTATAGGGCTGTTTAGAGAGTTTATCTGATCCTGATTTAACTTTGGTATTTGGTATCTGTCTAGAAAATTATCCATTTCATTCAGATTTTCCAGTTGTTTTGAGTATAGGCTTTTTTAGTAGGATCTAATGATTTTTAAAATTTCCTCAGTTTCTGTATTTTCCTGTATTTCTCTAAGGATTTTATTTATTTATTCTTTAAGGGCTTCTATCTATGTGCCCGTGTTTTCCTGTATTTCTTTTACTTATTTACATTTCTAACATTATCCCCTTTCCCAGTTTCTCCTCTGCAGTCCCCCTAACCCATCCCCCCTTACCATGCCTTAGCATTCCTCTACACTGGGCCATCAATCCTTCATGGACCAAGGGCCTCCCCTCCCACTGATGCCAGATCAGGCCCCGTTGGCTCAAGGAAGTATTTGTATCCTCTTTACAGACCTGTATCATCTTCATGAGATGGGATTTTAGGTCATTATCTTGCTTTTCAGGCGTATCAGGGTATCCAAGGCTTGCTGTGGTAGGAGAACTAGGTTCTGATGTTGCCAAATTACATTGGGTTCTGTCTTTTATGACCTTGTGCTTGCTTCAGGTCATCTGATTCTCTCTGGTGTTAACTGGCCTGGCTATCTCTGACTGGATATAGCCTCCTTGGAGGCAGGTAGAGCTATGAGGCTTGAGTTAGAGCAGGCCTCCTGTGTCCCTGGTTACGGCTGACCTTCAGGGAGGCTTGCAGGCTCTATTGGGCAGGTATCAGGCCATTGAACTGGCCCCTGGATGAGGAAGCAGGCTGGAAGAGAGGTGGAGCTAATGACTGGTGTCAGCTGTAGGTCCCAGGTCAGCTGTAGGTCCCAGGTCAGCTGGGCTGTGTTGGTGTCCCAGCTGGCGTGGGTATTTGGGCATGATACTTACCTGTGTCTTTGGTTGCTTTAACTTACAATTATAAATGTGATTCTTCATGAATAATTTTCATTAGTTAATTAATTTATTCACTTTACATCCTGATTGTGGCTCCCTTCCTTCCTCTTCCAAACCCCACCCTCAAAAGTCCCTCCCTCATTACCCCTCCCCTTTTCCTCAGAGAAGGAGAAGTCCTCCTATGGCCCCAATCTGCCCTGGGACATCAAGTCCTAGCAGGACTAAGAGCATCCTCTCCCCCTGAGGCCAGAAAAGGCAGCCTGGCCAGGGGAAGGGGACCCAAAGGCAGGCAACACTCAGAGACAGTCCAGTTCCAATTGTTAAGGGACCCACAGAAGACCAAGCTGCACATCTGCTACAAAGTTTCAGCATTTTCAATGTGTCAACTTACTCTGTTGTTTGGACTTGACCTCCCTTCATCACAGTAATTTGTTGTGCTTGTCTGTGTCCTTTGGCTCCTGATCACCATTATTGGGATCTACAACATCTGTTTGAATAAGCAACCATGGGTTTCTAGTCAGCAAAGCCAATTAGAGGGGAAGGTCACCTCAGAAAGGCATGGCTTGTACTGCATACGGGCAGTAAACAAGGTTGCCACAGACAGAGAGCAAATCTCTCACATGGTTGGAGTTATTCAGGAAACTGACAAGTGGTGAAAGATTGGAGCCACATTTGAGTCTTGGGCTTTGGGATAGAAATTTAAGTAGCTAGGATTCCTGATGTGGAGTGCTTCACATAGATCCAGCTAATTGGCAAGACTGGGTTTTGTAGGGTCAACCACATGAAGAGACAATGGAATATGCCCTAAGACAACCACTCAACCCTTCTAGTTCCCCCTTCCAGCATATTTTCACTCAACAAGATCTAAGTTAAAGAGTGCTGGCTGGCCATTTCCTCAAAGGCTAGTTTTTCCTAGCCTGGCTACAGCACAAGGAGAGGGATGTTTACAGTGAGCCGATGAAATACAAATAACAGACACAACACAGGGAGATGCAGGGTCAAGGACCCATAAGAATTCCACTCCATTTGTTTTTATTTCTTTTTTGCTTCCCAGGCAGGAGAAAATAGAGAGAAAACCCCCTAAATTTTTTTCATTTCATACCTATGGAAAAGTTTCCAACTCTTTCTTTATGGTTAAGGATCAGTAATGATTGAGTGTTCTCTCTCTCTCTCTCTCTCTCTCTCTCTCTCTCTCTCTCTCTCTCTCTCTCNTCTCTCTCTCTCTCTCTCCCCTCCCTCTCTTTCTCTTCCTCCCTCCCTCCCCCTCTCTTTTTCTCTCCCTCCCTCTCTTCCTCCCCCTCCCCTCCCTTCCTCTCTTTCTCTTCCTACTTCTCTCTTTCTCTTCCTCCTTTTCTCTTTCTCTCTAACTCCTCTCCCCTCTCCCCCTCCCTTCCTCTCTTTCTCTCCTTCCTTCCCCCTTCTCTCCCCCTCTCTCTTTGCATATGTGTGCACACACTTGCAGACTGCTTTTAAAGAATCACAACTTTTGCCCATCATGATGGTGCACAGCCTTAATCTCAGTACTGAGGAGGCAGAGGCAAACAGATCAGTGTGAGCTCAAGACTAGCCTGGTCTACATAGTGAGTTCAACACAGCCAGGGCTAATCAATGAGACCCTGTGTTAAAAAAAAAAAAAAAAAAAAAAAAAAAGATACATCTTTGATCCTCAGGTTTGCTGTTCCTAGAACATTGAATTAAACATTTCTTCTAGAGCGTATTTCCACCCACCCATACAAAAATATTAGTATTTTAGTTGCTAGCATGACAACCGCCCATTCTCATGGTTTAATAAGGGTGCGCCCCTGATAGCGTTAAAGTCAGTTATCTTGACAAATTGACTTTTGGTTGGATGTTCACATAAATTTTTATGTTTCAGGATGCAACTCAAGCTGATTCTGTACCAACGCCACTAACGGGGTGTGATTCTATGCCCCGAGGCATGTCATTGAGGGTGTAGCTGCTTGTTAGCTACAGGGTTGGAGTCCTAGTGTTAACACGTGCTATTTGTGTGTCTTCACACAGAGCTAATTTATTGCTCTTAAGCAGTCTCTTATATTGAGCTCACCACTTACTCTGCTGGATATTAAGACCCTAGCAGGTATAACTCATTTTCAGTCACAAGACGGGAGAGACTTTCCATTATCCATCAGACTCCAGCGGAGGAAACATAGAAAAATGTCTTTGGGTATATTAATGAGTGAACTTGGGCTCCAGAGTTTGTTGCTTGAGTTTAGGTCCCAGATTTGCTCCTTCCTGGCTTCCCGTGATAGATCAGCGACACCCTAACTTGGACCCTCGCTGCCATTTTGTTCTTAGGGAGGTTTTCCTTAACTCCAAGTGACATACCAGAATACGCATCAGACTCTAAAAATACTGTTTTATTTTGTTCTGTTTTGTTTTGAAACAGGCTTTCTCTATACAAGAGCGAGCCTTGGCTATTCTAGCACTTGTTCTGTAGGCCAGGCTCACATGCCTCAAACTCACAGAGATCCACTTACCTCTCAAGTGCTAGGATTAAAGGTATGTGCCACTACTGCCCAGTTTATTTCAATTGTTTAATGTGAAGTGTTTCAGAAACAGTATTTTCCCTCCCCCAACTCCTCCCAGATCTATTTCCTCCTTATCTAACAAACTTGGTATTCTTTCTCTCTCTTAAAACAAAAAATACAACCCCAAAACAAAAAGTACGCGCACGCGCGTGCGCACACACACACACACACACACACATCATACCACACATACATATATGCATACACACAGAACCCCACACTCCACATTCATTCCCCCACACTTACACACACACCATATCACACACACATCCAACAACACACATATACATGCACACACATACCACACTACACATATACAACACAACACATCACAAACAGCCAGTCACCTAACATGCATACCAGACCCCCACACACACCACAGAGCAGCACCCCCACACACCACAGCACCCCCCCACACACATATACACACAGTGCCCAAACCAAAATTGAAAACGTATAGTGTGCTTTGTGTTGGCCAACACATGAGGCCTGCCCTGGAGTGTGATTGTTATAAGCAGTGTCATTCCCTTGAAGAAAACAGATTCCCCTCTCTAAGCAACCATCAGTGGCAAATAGCTTCTTAGTTAGGAGTGGGATTTTGTGCCTGTGTCTCCATCTCTGTGGTTAGGAGTGGGATTTTGTGCCCATGTCTTCGTCTTGGTGCCAGGTTTTTGTCTGGCTTACACTTGTGAGATTGTGTCCATGCTATAAAAGTGTTTTAACTCATGAGTGCATCTGCCCTGCTGTGTCTGGAAAAATACTGTTCCTCAGAACCCCACCTCAGGCTCTTCAGGTCTTTCTCTTGCCTCTTCTCACATTCCCTGAGTGTTGGTGGGGAGGGGTTGATGAAGATATCACACTAAGAGCTAAGCGCTCTCTCACTCTCTGCAGGCTCAGGTCTGGGTCTGTGTTAACTGCCACCAACTGCAAGAGCAAGCTTTCTCAGAAAGGGTTGAGGCATGTACTCACCCACGAGTACAGCAATATATCAGTTATTTTGCTGAATGAACAAACTCTGAAATAATAAATAAAATAATAAACTCTGAAAGAGACCATCGTTACCCCTGTTCTCTTCACTTTTCTTTTTCTTTTTTTGTATTGTATGGGTGAAAAAAATTTCACCCAGTCTGCCCTCACACTTGGAAGTAAGTTACTAATATTTCTTCAGAGTTACTAATATTTCTTCAGAGTAACATTGTTGCTTTTGTTACATTCTAATATGGAAGGAGATGAGCAATGCATTTTTATTTCATCACTTTCACTTGCAAAAAAAAAATTTTAAATACAATGTATTCTAGCTATACTTCTGACCCTCTCCCGTTCCTGTCATGTGCTCAGTAAGTCCCCACTCACTGTCCTCCATGTCATTTCTTTTCTCCAGTTCCTGTCATGTGCTCAATAAGTCCCCACTCACCCTCCTCCATGCCATTTCTTTTTCACTCTCTTTAGAAAAATGAACAACCCCCCCACCCTCCCAAAACTGTAAGAAACTCTCTCTCTCTCGCTCACAAAACAACAGCAACACCTACAAGAGCACTAGATCAGAAATCAACACACCTAAGCCAAAGACCAGCAAGAACAAAAACAGACCCAAACCCGGCAACGGGAGACAAAACTCTAACAAAACATCACGTCGTTTGCTCGGGGTTGGCTTTCTGCCGCCGAGCATAGGGCTTTCCCTGAAGTGTGATTGATATACTCAAATGAAACTCCATAGAAAACAACCTAATTTTTTTCCCCAAGACATTGTGAGCCGGAGCCAGGTTCCTGGTTGGAGGTAGAAGCCTGTGTCTGCTTCACTGTCTCAGCACCGGGAGCCTACCCGGCTTGAACCTGTGCATGCCCTGTGCGAATTGCCACTGCCCCTGTGAGGTTTTACATGCACCACTCCTTCTGTGTCTAAAAGACACTGTTTCCTTCTTTTATCCATCCCCAGTGGGTCTTACAATTCCTTTTCTTCCTCTTCCGGACAGTTCCTTGAGTCCCGATTGGGGCATAATTTAATACAGACATCCCATTTAGGACTGAGTGGTCCAAACATCTCTCACTCTGCATATTGTCCTGGTGTGGGTCTCTGTTAGTTTCCATCTCCTGTAAGAGAAGCAATGCTTTTTTTTTTTTTTTTTTTTTTTTTTTTTTTGCGGTTATTGGGCCAGGTTGTTCAATAAAATAAAATAGATGATCAAGAAGAAAAAAGTTTAGAGTCTTACATAACTTTCATAATGTATGGGAAACTTTCAGTGTAGTTATTCCAGAAGGCTTGCCATCATATCACAAATGATATCTGTAGTGGACCATGGTGGTTCTGGTCTGTTGGTGTAGGCCAATCTGCAGTGACTCCCAGCTATGTGCACATACCCCACCACGATCCCCTAGCAGTCAGCCAAGCAGAGTCCCTGAGAGGTCTCTGGCCCTCTGAAAGCGCTGCTGTTAGGCTCTGCCTGGCTGTTTAACACTCTTCCTGGGGAAATGTGTCCAGCTTCTTACTATCCTTTCTTGACACAGCAGAAATGAGGTAATCTCTAATTATTCTAAAAGACTGTTCCATGATGTCTTACACAAACAATTTTTAAGCACCCAGCTTGCATCGTGTACAGAGAGGCTACACTCTTCCTCAGACACCTTTTCTAAGCTAAAACCATGTCAGAACTGAAGGGACACTGTAAGGTTGCTAGTTTTCCTTCAAACATTACAGAAAGCTGAGCATATCCTTCTGATACATACATATATATATATATATATATATATACATATACATATATATATATATATATATATATATATATATATATATATATATATTGCATTGACACAGAATAGGAGCTGCTGAGAGATAAATCAGTGACATTTATTATGAATTCTTATCAATAAATTGTGAAAACAGAGCAGATTCTCAAGTTTATTTGTTTTTTATTCGCTGCAAATATTTGGATCAAACAATTTATTCATGGAACCCTTTTACATATGTTAGCAGGAAATGTGTAGGTTGCTCGTAAGAGTCCACTGTGAACATTTAAAAAAAATCCATTTATGCTTTGAGATGAATGGAGAAACCAGTGCGTTTTAAAAATACTTAAAAGACGTTGTATTGTTTTGTTTTGTTTTTAAGATAGGATTTCTCTGTGTAGCCCCAGCTGTCCTGGGACTTACTAGGTAGACCAGGCTGGCCTTGAACTCACAGAGATTCCCCTGACTCTGCCTCCTGAGTGCTCAGATTAAAGTCATGAGCCACTACCACCTGGCTTACTTTTTAAAATATTTTTACACAATATATCTCGATCATATTTTCCCCTCCCCAACTCCTCCCACATCCAATCTTACCTACCCGGCTTTATGTTCTTCTTCTCTTGAAACAACAACAACAAAGCAAAAGTAAATACACACACACACACACACACACACACACACACACACAACCAACAAGCAAATAAACAAAAACTGTTCATATTCATGCCAACTCTTCCTGAGTCCAATTTCTGCCCAGTACTGTGGTTGTTATATCCACTGCCAATCCCTTGGAGAAAATGAATTTTCCCTCTCCCAGCCACTATCATTTCCAAATAGCTTCTTGGTTAGGGGTGGGACTTTGTGTCTATTTTCCCTTCTCTGTGTTGGGATTTTTTACCTGGCACGGATGTGGGCAGGCCTTGTGCACATTGTCACAGCCTTTGTGATTCATGCGTGTATAAGCCCTGTTATGTCACTGAACTGTTATTTCCTTGGAGTCATCCACCACCTCTGCCTCTTACAGTCTTTCTACCTCGACTTATGTAAGTTCCCTGAGCCTTGCTTGGGCGGAGGCTTTGATAATGACATCCCATTAGGGGCTGAGTGCTTCAAAGTCCTTGTGCACACGTTCCGCTTGTGAGTTTCTGTGGTAAGTAGCACCCACTGCAAGAAGCTTTCCTGATGAGGGCTGAGTGGAGGGCTGAGTGATGTTCTGATGTATAGGAATAACAGAAGGACATTAGGAGTCAATTTATTGCTATATTCATTTAGCATAATAACATCAATAGGTTTCCCCCTAGGACATATGACCTATCTGGTTCTAGATTCTTGGCTTCATTAACCATTTCAAGTATAGGTTCAATTTCATGAAGCTGGCCTTAAATTTAAAAAGAAACGTTGGTTACTACCATAACATTTGTGTCACTATTGCACCAGTGTGTGTGTGTGTGTGTGTGTGTGTATGAGTGTGTGTGTGAATGTGTGTGTGTATGTGTGTGTGTATGAGTGTGTGTGTGTGAATGTGTATGTGTGTGTCTGTGTGTGTGTATGTGTGTGTATGAGTGTGTGTGTGTATGTGTGTGTATGTGTGTGTGTATGTGTGTATGTGTGTGTATGAGTGTGTGTGTGAATGTGTGTGTGTATGTGTGTGTGTATGAGTGTGTGTGTGAATGTGTATGTGTGTGTATGTGTGTGTGTATGTGTGTGTGTATGAGTGTGTGTGTGAATGTGTGTGTGTGTGTATGTGTGTGTGTGTGTGTGTGTGTGTGTGTGTTGTAAGCAGGTCACTATTGCAGTGGGGAGGCTTCCCATGACTGTGAAGATTCTCCCCACTCTGGTAGCCTGTATAGAACATTTCAGAACTGTGACTGCTAGTCAGTGGAAGGTAAGAAACTTCTAGTCGAGTACCAGCTCACGATCTTGACATTCAATGACATATGAATGTCATATTTTAGGTAATCTTACAATCCGGTTGTGGAGGATACTCAATAGCACTGGTTATAGCCCATAATATTTGGCGGGGGGAATCCTGTGGACCCTTTTAAGCAATGAATCAAAAGCCTGTTTAGAGATTATATTTGGTAGTATGGGATGTCTATTTGGGGTGTTGTCTCTCTTATTTTATGGCAACCCCATAAGTACCTATTTTAGGTAGCTTCTAAAGTGGTAGGTTTGCATACTGCTTTTCAAAAGTCCTTTAGTTCAGCTATCCCTCATGGTATTCCTTCCTCTATTCTGGACTTCCTTTTCTCTTTCAATTTAAGTTAAAAATGACCTTATGCCCAAGATGTTTACCTACCAAAATCTGAAATCACCTAGTGTGTGTAACTGGGATTCCTATGTAGAGGAAATCTGCATGGTTGTTTTATTTTTTTTTAATCACACTCACTGTCTTGGAGATTTGAGCCTTTGGTTTGGTGTTAGAGAACTACATTGGCCAGCAGCATGGTCAGAACCAGTCAGTGCCACTCCAGTCAAGTAACACAAGCCATGGTTGCTATTTTCAGTTTCTATGTTGAAAGAAGACAGCTGAAGGCCTAAAAATATCTATCAGTCTTTTGGTTTTTGCTTTATGGCAACTTCCAGTAATATTTTCCCCTCCACATTGCTTAATTTCAACCCAAAAAGGTAGAAAAAAATAAGAAAAAGACTAACTCTTCTCCACCATGTCTGTGTATGCATATGTGTATACATATGTGTGTGTGCATGTGTGAGCATGAGTGTGCATGTACATGTGTACATGTATGTGCATGTGTGTTTGAATATGCTCATGTGTGTGTGCATGTCTCTGTGTGTGGTGTGTGAAGTATAAGTGCAGGCGTGTATATCACTGTGCACCTGTGGATATAAAGCACAGATTCAGGTGACGATCCGTGCCTTCTGCCTTGTTTGAGACAGGGTCCCTGTTGTTTTTGCTGCTGGGTATATGAGATTCTGGGAGCTGTTTTGTCTCCACTCTGTATCTTGTCACATGAGTACTTGGATTGCCCATGTGTGTTGAGGCAGAAGGCTGAACATGGTTCTGGAGTCCTCATGGCAGCACCCCTCAGGCCCCTCTTCTTGCACAGCAGGCTCTTCTACCGACTTAGTCACCCCCATAGCACACAGAGTGATTTCCTGCCTATGATCTATCTCTCTAAGTCAACAACAGAGCTTTTCAGCCGCTCTCATTGGCTGCAGAGCGGCTCCCTGTTACCTCCTTGTCACACAGCACCAGGTTCTTGAGTTGATTAACAGATAAGGGGTGGTGCTTTGCTCATGGGGGACATCTGCTATTTTGGGGTCTTTTTTCATTTTTAGCTATGAAAGAATCACTCATTTTCAGAAACCAGTTTTCATCTCTCAGGCTTTGGAAAAGACTTTGCACCATGGTCCCAAATAGATAGCAGTTTCCTTTCCTCCCAAACAGTGTCCAAAATTCTTTCAAATGTAGAGAATTTTAATACTATTCTTTGAAGAATTTCCAACGAGGATTTTCATGACTATCATTCTATCCAATGTGTTTTCGTGTTGAGTCAAAAGTTGTGGGAAAGCTTTGTGGCATGGATTTATCCTAGGTCTGTGTTCTTATTGACCTAGTTTGGGTTCCCAGTGGCTTGGGCTGGGGCAATCTCAGTGTTGACTCTGAAATGTTTAAAGCCTTCCTTTCTAGATGGTATGACCCTAACTTCTCCCGGCTCTCACATGTCTAGGATCTCATATGGGATCCTGTTAGCTAAGAGTCTCCATTGTCACTTTATCCACCAATCTTCTTGAAATGGAACATGTGGCTGGTGTTTCTGGCTGTTCTTGTTCTTTGATGCCTGGGCATTAAGCTCCTCCCACAACCGCACCACTGTCTTTGATCCTTGATCTTTTGTCCTCTGCCTTTTCTATTTCTCCTTTGTTCTATGAGTGGTGAAGAAACTGAGAAAAGCCCCAGTCACCAGACAAGGATCCAAGTAAGAATATTACAGGAATGGCTTAGGCATGGAGCAGCATGAAGGACAAATACTTGGCTTCCCAGGGCTGCAATTTTCTTTCCCATAATAAAGCAGTTGGGTAAGCTTTCCCTGCCTCACCAGTCTTACACCTTTTAAGCCTCAAAGAGGACCTATGATTTCCAGACTTCAGTTTAGGATCCTAGGTCACATGAGTCCTAGTGACAGGCCACATCGTGTTGCCTCTTATTGGAGCTTCAGGTGTCTAAAATTTCCCAACATCTACCTCTATTATACTCAGCAGGGAATAATTTTAATCAAGGAGAAAATTGGAAAAAAAAAAGAGATAACTTTGATGATAGTCTAAATTCATACTACACGAGACAGAAAATCAGTATGTGTTCATGGTCCCCTCTCAGAAATTCTTCAGGCATGTTTCAAATTAGAATAACATGATATCCTGGGAGAGTTCTGAAATCAAACATTTCTGCAGCAGAGAAGCCTTCACAGAAAACGGAGCAAATAAAGATATTCATACAAAGTGGAATAAGCAATAGTATCAGATCAGTAATGTTAGGCTAGCTGTCCAAGAGGTTCAAACATTTATCTATACTTCTTATATTTTAGGCTTGTGATAAAAGATTGTGAGCTGCTTAGAAAAACACAGTAGTTTTCTCTTACCTAGGCTTTTACTTTCAATAGTATTAATTATCCTTGGCCTACTGTCATCTAAAAATATTAAATGAAGCCCAGAATCTGTGCTTGCCTTTCCAGTTACATTAGAGCTAGAAGCAGGAAGATGGCTTGTCCTCAGGGGTTCCAGAGCAGATTGCATAACCCGATCCTTTATAAGAAGCACACCAAGATACAAATAAAAAGGCATTATGATTCTATGGTAATTTAAAAAAATAATCAGTGTAAACTTTAAATTGTGCATTCTAGTGAGCAACATGATTTGCTCTTGGATCATTCATTCCATCCTCTCTGGACTGTATGCAGCCCCTTGTGTAGGGTTTCCACTATTCGCTTGAGAGTTGCTCAGTAGTCACTGTTGGGAATGGATATGCTCCTCTGGAGAGGCTGGCTCTAGCTTCAGTAATCCACTGGCATCTTAGAATGTTCCCTTTATGGAAATTGCTGTGATTGAAGGACAAACTCTAGAGATCTAGCCTTATTTATCATCCTTGATTTTTTGCAATAATGGAAAGATGAAAAAATGATCATTAAATGTATCCCTTGGTTTTATGAACTAATCTTGAGCCTTCGAATGAATTCAACGAGGATGATGTTGCAGCTTGAAATACCCCCCAAAGGCTCATGGATTTGAACACTTAGCGAACAGTTGCTGGCTGTTTGAAGAGGTCATGGAAACTTTAGGAGGGGCATGCTTGCTAGAGAACCTACATCACCAGCATGGGGGCTGGGTTTTGAGAGTTTGTAGTCTTGCCTTCCTTCTTGCTTTCACTTTCTGCTTCCTGTGTATAGACAAGACGTTATCTCTTAACATATTTCTGTGGTCACCTATACATCTTCCTGATCAATAGGAGCTCTTCCTCTGCCATGAATCATGAACCCAAATAGAATCTTTTTACGGTTGCTGTTGGCCATGGTACTTCATCAGAGCAACAGAAACACAATGAACACAGATGGCATCCTTTGTTTGCTGTACCCTCCAGAGTTGAATTCTCCCATTTAAGATCCCGTTGTATGCTAAATATTCTTTTCGTTAATAAGCATAGTTGATTTCCTACTGGGTGGCATCAGGTAATTTGAGATGTAAGTGCAAGTCAGTCCTTATTAAACAAATCAGTAAAGAGCAAGAGGAATCACACTAATGTTTGTATTTTAAGAGGGTAATACAATCTCTCCACTCTTTAGGACATTTCCCAAGAATAAGTTTTCAGATGTCACTTGGTAGCATGATGATGGTCAAAAGAGGAGGGTAGGGAAGTAATCTTGTTCCAGGAAATGGAGATATATGATGGCTACTTGGGAGGACTCCATTCAGTGAGTCCAAGGAAGTTAGAGGTAGAAAGTAGAGATCTTAAGAAGAACAGTAACTTGAGAGGTAGATGAGAGGTCAGGTGATACAAGACTAAATTTCTCCTGTTAGAATTGGGACTTCTTGGTTGCCATCTTAGCCTTTTTAAAAAAATTAGCAATTCTTTGGGTAAGGATCATTTTCAATTCTCTGTATTTCAGAGGCCATCACGTTGAGGGGCGTATGGGAGGGTAGAGGGAGAAAATGAAGGAAGAAAGGACAGGAATGAATTGAAAAAATGATTCTCTTTTTTTAAACACTGAGGAACACATGAATAAAAGAGACCAATCACTTGAAGAGAAGAAGCATTGCTTAGCGAAACACTTAAAGTCTGGTCTCACATACAACTATAATGTGTGCTGAAGACACAAATGGAGAGCTTTGCCCCTCCGGACCTCAGTATTCTCTTCTACAAAATAATGTAGTTGAACATTTTTCTGTACTGAAACTTCAACAATCTTATAAAAGGCCATTGAATGAGTAAAGTGGAGAGCTATCATTCACAGCACAGGTGGTTACAAACAATAATGTGAGTCTTATGGATGCTACATTACAAGGGGACTATATCATGGAAGTACGTGCCTCCATGCAGAATCTAAACTTTTGGATTCATCTTTGATTAAATATCCACCCCACTTCTAACAATATAGTTGGAAGTGCTATTTTCCTTCAAATTTATATTCAGTGGTGGCCTCGACATTTCTCAAATTACTAGTGTCAGTTAAAACAAGGACAAAACAAGGATGTTAAAAATACATCAGGTCTCCATGACAATGCCACAGAGACCAAATATCTTGCTTGCCAGTGAGGCTTTCTTTTTAGGAAGAAAAATTTATATGTGACTCTTCTTTCGGGTCCGAGGAAATATAGCAATTGAAATGATTATCAGAAATTGGTTCTTACTCGCTTATTTACAAAACACTTTGATAAATGAAGGAAACATAAAGAAGGGACCTTGAAACCCATTCTTCATCTTAAAACAAAGATGAAAGATGATTTAGTCTGTCTCTTGATTGGTCTAGGAAAACTTAATTTATTTTCCTGTTATGTTGGGTCAGTCTTTTAAGGCAAAGTGAACATTGGGAAGTTTAGAACGTGGGGAGTTTTGGGGTAGTCTACTCAGAAGGTGACTTGACTGTGCAGGAAAAAAATAGTTCTAGCACTTGGAGGTCAACCTTATGGGTCAATGAAATGAGTGGGCTTGATCATAACTTTTTTGAATTGGGTTTTCTATAATGGACAAGCCAGGGAGGAAGCCACACTGATGTCACATAGGGCCACACAAACCTCTAGATTAACATTTGTGGTGTTGTCAAAAGAGATAACCATAGAGAAACTGAAGTTTACTGGTCTATACAGTGTCATGAATATCTCAACTGTGTGAGCCAACAGGGGATCCTCAGAGCCTCTCTGGTTGTCATTGTTTTCTTCTATAAGATGAATGAGTTAGACCATATGAAGCTCAGGGCCTAGTAATGAAAATTACCATTGCATGTTTGATTCTAAGCTAAAATGAAGAATTCAAATTCATTCACATGAAAAATGCTTATGCCTTTTTTTTTTAATTACAGGAAAATCCCCCAGTTACAGCCAACAGAAATAATATAGCTTCTAAATCATTAATCATCTGACTTCTCACTTTGGGGAAATCTTAGATGGCTTAGTTTTTCCTCACCATTGAGTGTATGTTAAACTTCACAGCCAGACATGAATCACTTTAACTGCGAACACACTTGCCTATTCCCCTTGTGTGTGTGTGTGTGTGTGTGTGCGTGCATGTGGATGTGTGCCTGTGTGTTTATGTGTGGGTATGTGTGTGTTTGTGTATAATCAGCTTTCCATATCTCTGGGCTCCGAATATATAGATATAACCAACTACAGATCAAAAATATTCAGAAAAAAATGCATCTGTATTGAATCTGTATTGAAGCTATTCTTCCCTTTCGTCATCTTGAAATAATATAGTGTAACAACCACTTAGTTCTACTGTGTTGTGTAAGTAATGTAGACCTGAATTAAAGTATTCAGAAGAAAGTCCATAGGTTAATGCAAATACTACACTGTGTTATATGAGGAATGTGAAGGCCCATGGAATTTGGAGTCAGAAGTGGATCCTGAAACCAGTTCCTCATGGACAGATACCACAGACTGATTGATTATATATCTGACTGTTTTCTTACACACACACACACACACACACACACACACACACACACACACACACACACACAAGTATGTATGTGCGTTTATATTTACATGTTTATATTTCATTAATTATTTGGATCAGATAATCATCCATGTCAATTTGTGGTTTGAGCAGTAATGTTTTCAGTTACCCTATGAATGGAAATGCTGCATGTTTATGGGAAATGAAAAACAAGTTCATGTAACTTGAGGTTTCCAGAAAATTCTGTCCAGGAGACAGGAATCACTCAGAGTAAACCCCTGTTTGTCTTGTTAACATGTAACTTGAAACTCTTTGTCCAACTTAACATAACTCAACAGGAGCTTCTAGTCTGTAATGATCAGTCACCCTGAATTATCATTGTGATCACTCCTGGCATGGCCTTCTGGATAGCACTGTGCCCTCCGTGCTGAGTGTCCTGGATCATTCTCTAAGGGAAGAAGACAGAGGCTATTTTCTTATTCAAGAAAGAGACTGTAAATAAAAACGTACCCTTCCTTCTAAGAAAAAGGCAGGGCATGACCAAAATTTGTGATTTTAAAACATTTAGTCCCCACTGATATGACCTTGATTGAAATACATGAAAATATTAAGACAGAAAAGTATTCACGTAAAACTAAAAAGAACCAAGCTGTAGAGAAGAAAAGAGGTGAAATTTGTTGTTTTTCCTACTTGGATGATTTTTCAAAGACTTGGAGATCAAACATTGAATTTTCACCCCTGTGAATGACAGTGTAGTGAGAAAAATTTCCTTCTCTGTAGGAAGAACATAGGCTGTGGAAGCGCTTCCCTGGACGGCTGAGCTGAGTGGTGACTATGAGCAATTACCATCTGACAGTTACTCTGTGGCTTAAGGAAAATGGCTTGTGGTCACACTCCAATTCCTGCTGGACAGGTATCCACATCATAGGAAACCGCCACTAAATCTGCACCTCCATGATCTATTATTGGCAGCAGGGAGCGAAGACCCGAATCAGCACTCGGATATGAGGGCTCTGACATCCAACCTGGTCACTCCAGGTCAGGCTGAGAGAGGCATGTGTGCACTGCTTAAAACAGGAATCTTTAAGGGGTTATTCTCTGATCCCATTTAACAGTCTATGAGTAAAATGGTTATTCAGATTCAAGGGTTTTCTATCTGGCTTAGTTTTATGAGCCTGGTTTAATAACATAAAGGAAATCCCTCCTTTATATTGAATATGATCTTTAATCAGTATATTAAAAAATACAAGCAGACACTCTAGGCCTGGTAGTATGTCACAGTGTTGCAGATGGTCCAGGCAATATAGTATGTAGCAGTGTAACAGAAACCCAGGCATGGCAGTGTGTGTCACAGTGTAGCCGACATGCCAGGTATGTATGTAACAGTGTACCCCAGAGCTCAAGGTTGCTACAGTCAGTTCCAGTGCTGAGCAAGCTCACATTTTTACAGAATGACAAACGGATGTGATGATGAGGAAAACCAACAGAGTCCCAGCTGAGCCATCATTCTGAAGTGAGAGCCAACATGGCATCTAGTGAATGAGCAGGTTACTGCTGGCCACTCAAAAGCAGCAGGGACAACATGGTTCTGCACAGACAGCAGAACTCCCAGGCTTTATTGTCCTTAAGCCTGATGGTCCAGTCGTGCCAGTGTCCACGACACAGATGGACAGACAGCTTATTCATCCAGTAGTAGCCATATTTCCCTAACTTCTTCATACCTGGCTACTTTTATTTAACAAGCAGTATAATAGACCCCCAAATTGTAGGAGCAGGGTAGTGGCTCGAAGCTGCTCTAAGGGCAGTGGTACCAATATGTCAACAGTAGGATTTACCTGGCTCAAGAGGCTCCTCAGCCAGTAAGCAGGGAAGCAATGAGGGGCTCTGGGGACCTCCATAATATTGTAGTTAGGACTGACCTCAGTAGCTTGGGCGCAACTCCTGGTGGCCAATAAATGAGGTAAATTTAATGGCAGCCTTTGAGGTGAACTAATGTTTTATTCTTTGGCCAACCAAGACTGAAAACAAGGCTGGTCATGAGGAGCAGAGGGGAATATTTAGGAGTGTGGAGAGGCAGGCAAAGTGCTCATAAAGAACTTCAAAAATGCTTATAAATGTGGTTGAGAGGAGACAAAGCATTGGAAGTAAAAAGCAGATTTCCCAGAACAAATCTCTGAGATGCAGATGTGTATGCACATATGTCACATTGAAATATATGTATTTCAATACCGGTCAAACTATATTGATACAACTGTTAACAACCTTTTGCCAGAAACACAGGCAAAGAACTTCTTTTTCTCCTTTAGGGAATATTGACTTTTCTTTTTCCTATGACTGTTTCTTTTTAAAGCTACACAGAGCAGCTGTAGTTATTGTAATTATACCAACCCAAAGCCTGGAAATGAAGGAGTCTGGAAATCACTTAGCATCACCACACAGCATGGCCTACATCAGCAATCTTAGTCACTCAGAATACATAATTTTTTCTCTACTGCATATTTTCTTGCTTGCTTTAGACAGTAATATATCATCTCAATTGAAGTCATTCAAACTGAAATGTCACTATGTGACTTTCTAATGAATCGATACATTTTTTAAAAACTGGGTTTCAGTATAGTTTCAGAATGAAAAGGGAAAGAATATAATTGTAAACACAATAAGGGATTCATGGGATTACCAAAAGTATAATGTAATTGCTATCAAGCCACCATGATTGAAACAGTTCTATTTCTGTCAATTCACAATAATTAAAATACATTTACCTCTCATTTCATAACAGAAATTCACCTTTTTTTCTTTTAGCTGACTTCTGAGTTTTAAAGTTTTCTTTTTAAATGATTCTTAAATTGAAGAAAAAAAATGTAAAAAAAAAAAAGGACTCAGGAAAAATTTAAATTTAATACGGTCTCATTACCACTACCTGTATTTTAGGAAAAACACATGCCAGCATGTGTTATTCAATATTTCTGGAAATTCTAAAGTCACTCACATACAAAGGAAGCATTTGCCTTGCACTAATATTTCAATATTTCCTATATTTTCTCACAGTGCTGAAAGTATCAGTCAGCTACTGGGTAAATCCTTCAACTTTGTGTGTTCTGCTTTATAACGTTGATGCCCATGATGGAATGTTGACCCCGATGATACAGCTTCCCTGTAAAATGACTACATTCACCTCAGCCTCTAAGGTGCAGTGGCTTGGAAGCTACAAGACAACATGAAGAAGTCCCTGCAGGATTTTTCACGATTATGTAAGTAGCGACCTGCATCCCAGGCTTTCTGGTCTCCACAGCATGCAAACTTCAAGGGTCACCAGGTTCAGACAGATGTAACAGCTATTGACACCACCAGGGGGTGCCAAAGGACAGCACCTGTTTACATTTTCAGCTAATGGGTCCTGAGAAAGAGTAGAAAAAGAATTACCCCCAAGCTAGACCCTTAGTGCATAAACCCACCTTGCACCATCGTGGCATATCTTTGTGTAGTACTGGGATGCTACAAGAAGTCATTGATCGCTTGCTGCAGATAAATAGGAGCACTGCCAACAGCTAGCAAATCTCCCGCCTTTCCAAATGAGTCTACAGATGCAGAACCCGGGAGGACTTGGTCCTCGCGGACGGTCAGGTGAGCTGTGGTAGAATATGGACCAGAGCTGAGGTCTCCAGATATTTTTTGTTTGCCAGAGTATGTTCCCCCTTGCCATGCTCCTCTTTACCCCAACCCCAGTAAAAGAGCCAGGAGAGAAGGCCTCTCATGGCATCTGTTCGAGCCTCGCTGTCCTTTTCAACACCTTGCCGGATAGAAAACCCCCGGGTTTAAAAGAATAGCTATCGAGAACTCTCTCTGCCTCCTTCCTTCATGCAGATCATTGTAGAACCTAACAGGACTCACTCCAAGGGCTTTGTGTCCTGTTGAAGAAAACCACATTCCCATCGGAGTGTTTCTAACTCTCTTCACGTTTTATCTCCAGCTCCCATGAGCACCAGCTGCAGGGGCTTTCTTACTTCCATAGTTATGACTCTGTTGGCCTTTTGTCAAAATTAACAAAACCTCTCATGCCAAAAAACACAGTGCGAGCTAATATTTTAAAATTGTCTGTGTTATATAGTACCTATAGTAAATGCTAAAGCCCCATTCCAAAGAATGCAGATCTGATATCTTCAGGTAAAACCCATGTTCTCCCTGTAAGATACAGAACCTGGCCTTCTCCATAGATGACTGGCTGACTTTAGGCTCCCGTTATGTATCTAGGCGAAAGGACACAACACAATATAAATTAGAATTAGAAGCATAACAGAACCGTCTAGAGCCCCTATCGATTTTAATGTGCCTGGTCTAGAGAACCACTTGAGTGAATCCACTTCCCCTACTCTGACAGCTGTTTTGCCGTGACCAGAGGAGGACTAATGAGGTTACAGCTGTCAGGCTTAATCAAAAGATACAAATATGAACAAGGAATTGGGTAGCTGGTTTCAGTTAATTTGTGCAAACGTACAGATTGGATGGGCAATATTTACACTGGCGACTCAAAACAAACTTTCAGGAATTGAGCCAAAGATGACCTCACCGGTTCTCAACTCCATTCTGGGGGGAGATAAGACTCAAATTAGAGAAACGGGAGATGGAGCCCCAAAGGGTTCCCAGCTTGGAGATGCCCATGAGAAACCTGTTTGTATACAGCACATTTTCCTCTTCATCAAGTATCTAACTGGAATTCCAAGACCAGAGCCTAGTCACTCCAGAAAAAAAAAAAAAAAAAAAACCTCTCCTAACTGTTCTGGGGATGTACCTTGGGAGTCCGGGTCTTGTACTCTTGCCATGGGACTTTATGTAAGAGCCACCCCTCCCCCCACCCCACCCTCGCCCGCGCTCATGAGAGCATCCAGTGTGTGCGCCAGGATTGCTGCGCACCCATTCTGTTATGAAAACATCGTTCTATTAATATAAATGCACGCTGCATTTGCCAGGGCTAACGAGAACAGGTGCAAAGTCTTCAGATGCTTGTTCATACCGAGAAATGAAAAGAGTGTACAAACAGTTTTCCCTTGCCGTGGCACCGCGGGTGTCGATGTAACATTCGTCTCTGCTGCATTCCTTGATGTTCATGGAAGGTGGCCCGGGAAACTCGATCCGACTGGCTTGGAGGGCAGAGAGGGGAGGAGGAGGAAGAGAGAGATAGTGATGACATGGTCTCTAGGATTCTGTTTATGCAAATACTGTCCTCGTGATCTGGGGCTTACATGGGTTGTGTACAGAGCATATTCTGTCCTATCTCCTGCTGAGAATGGGTGGGTACGGACATCAGACATATTTTGCTGATTTGGTATGTAGAAAACAGTTGATCGGCACCAAATAGTTCAGATCTTCATCTCCCCCCCGCCTCTCTCTTTTAAAAATCTTATCCATGTGACCGCCGTGGTGTTGCCCATAGTTTCAAATTCACTTTGTAGTTTCCCAGACAGGAGAGAAATGGCTTCTCTGAAAAGTCTATCTGGGTTCCAGTCCCCATCAAGAGGGTAGTCTGTGGGACTTACTTCTTTGAACAGGAAGTCAGCAGCCCGTGAATCCGCCATTGATTGAATAGCCTTGGCAAATGAGTAGTAAGAGCTCTATGTGTGTGCATGTTTTTCAGAAGTTTTGGAGCTCGCCACCAAAACTGGGTGTCTGTATATGTGTGTGAGGATGGAGAACATGTATAACATGTATGTTACCTCTTGCACCCAGTACTATCTGTTACTCACTATCAATCAGAATCTGAAAATATTAAGTGAAAACTCCCAGAAATGAATGATTTAAACGTTTTAATAGGTTTCACTCCAGCGTATTGTTAGAGCATTCTATTTATTATTAATTGGTATGAATAACTGTGCCTAATTTATAAATTAAACTTTATAGTAGTTATGTAATATGGTGGCTTGGATGAGAATGGCCCTCACATGCTCATGCTATTGAGCAAAGTCTCTAATTGGTAAACTGCTCAGGGAACTGCTTAGAATTTGTGACCTTGTTGGAGCATGTGTGTTCTTGTTAGACTTGTGCACTGTACACACATGCACATCTATATTTATAGATATAAATATATTTAGAGATGTGCATGTGTGTGTGCATGTAGAAAGTAAATGTGTGTGTGTGTGTGTGTGTGTGTGTGTGTGGTGTGCACATATACATAAGCACACATTTATATATAGAAGTTTTGGATAATTTATTGCCAGTGTCTTTACAGTAGTATCCAAGATAACTCCCTGAATTCCTACCCCTAGAATACATATACACTGCATTCTTTCACACTGAGTATGGGTGAAAGCTATAACTATGGTGGGATGTTATGTTGTATCCTTAAGGGTGAATGAATGCTACTGAAGATGTGGTTCATCCTCCTCCTTGATTAGTTGACTGAGTTAATAAAAAGGGAGATTATTCAAATTACATGAACTCTATAGCAAGAAGACTTCCCTGAAGTCATAGAATTTCTCTGGATATTGTCAAAACAGACATGTTGTGAGAGCCTGTGAACCCGAGTGTCCCCATAAGAGTCCCCTCATCGGGGCAGGTGAGCCCCGATGCATGCCCATGTTACTTCCAAGCAGCCATAGCTGGCTGGTATACTCGCGGTCTGCAAGACGACATCTAGGGCTTGAACACGAACAAGACTGGCACTCAACAAGGACACACGCCCACACTGTGAACGCCACAAGGAACATCAAATTATAAATGGTGGCCATGGTTACTGTGTCCTCGTCAAGCATCTCATTTTCTTCCTTGGCTTCGATTCAGAGATGCCCTCTCATCTCTCGGGAAGAATAGAAGTTTGGATTATAATTTAAGGCTTCAGAACACAGCCTGTATCGACATTATACGGTGTGTTTGGGGTTGAATAATTTTATTTGTGAAGGCTCTTCACCTTGTGGCAGGGGTTTATTTATTTCCTTCTAAAGAGGAGCCTGGCTTACCACCAGGTGGAACTTCGGCTTTAGAATGGAGAGGAAGGGAGGCCTAGGTACCAGGGTTAGGGGTTTTGTTGCAGAGAATTTGTGAAGGGTGCAGAGAACATTGCCAATCCAAAAGCAAAACCACCGTGATTCTTGCATGTAATTAATTGCTACTAACTGACAGTGTTCACACCCGTCAACCCTAGCAAACGAGGATTTTGAAGAGATGTTACTCACTTTACAAACTCCTCCTACTTTGCTAAGAATGGAAACAGAGGGCAGAGCTCCCCATGCTCCTAAGTTTGCCTCTCTGTTTTGGATACTGGTCTTTGAGATATGCTCCTTGCCTCGCGGTTATTTCAAATTTCCTTCGGTGATCCAAAGCCAAGTCTGGATTAGCGTATTCAAGGTTTAGAGCCGTGAGTTGAGTGTAGTTTCCAGATGGCTTAGGCATCCGGTACTGGGCCCTTGACATTATGCAACTGGTTCAGGCTTCACCATAAGCGCTTCGGAGGCAGTAGACGGGTAAACCAAGAAATCAGTCTCCATGTGCTGTTCCTAAGATCAACGTGAAAAGGGTGGACCCATACATGCCCACAGACCCCAGCAGAGACTGGCAGCCCACCCCTTGAGTGAGACGGTGCAGGAGGCCTATGACAAGGCATGCCTTACATGTCCTTCTGAGCAGAAGCAGAATGTAGGATTTTCTCTATGGCAACGAATCACGGATGTCTTTAGCCCCGATGCCATCCTGTGAATGACAAATGCAGTGTAATCACTAACATTCTCAGTAGATACTATAAAACGTTCATGGAAAGGGTTGGCATGCTTTTCATCTGAAGTTCTTTTTGGCTAAAGCAGTTACATAAATGCATGAGCGGATGATTCATGCAAAGTCACAGTTACTTCTTCATTACAGGATAATGTTGGCCTGAATACCAGCAGCTAAACCCCAACCATTGCCATGCTTCAGTCAGCAAAGTTTTGTTGGAACACAGCGATGTTCAGTTGATAGCATGGTATTTATGACGACTTGCATTCCACAGTGGGCAGAAGCCTGGAGATAAGAAAACAATATTGGGCTGGAGAGATGGCTCAGAGGTTAAGAGCACTGACTGCTCTTCCAGAGGTCCTGAGTTCAATTTCCAGCAACCACATGGTGGCTCATAACCATCTATAATGAGATCTGATGCCCTCTTCTGGTGTGTCTGAGGACAGCTACAGTATACTCATATAATAAATAAATAATTTTAAAAAGGAAAACATTACTGAGCTGCAAACTCTAAAAACAAAACAAAACAAAACAAAACACATTTTCTTTCACAAAAAGGCCAATTGACTTAGTTTAGAAAGACTTTGTTTGCTTTTATTATAGAAAACTACATAAAAAAAATCTCTGTAGGAGGAGACTTTGGACATTTATAAAGACTTAAGAAGAGAAAATGTTTACATTGACCAGTCTGGAAAATGAGTTACTTTAAAAGCAGTAATTAGCTGTCACGCTCTTATTACCAAACCAATCTCAATAAGGATTACCTGTTTTTATTCCCATAATAACGCTGTATATTTCTATAATACAGATTAAAAGGCTGATTCAGACTTAGGAACAGTCAAAAAATGGCTCCATGCTACAACTGTAAATCTAGCTCCCTTCCACCTGGAGTCTGAAATCTCAGCAGCGCATTCCAGTTCTCGATCCAGACGACAACACGAGAGTCTCTTGTATAAGGCAACCAAAAGTAAAAAAAAGCCTTTCAATTTGGGGGCCAATTTCATAATTTAGAATTGAAAATATGTAGTACAGAACCATTATTTTTATCTTCCATCTCTTAGGAACAAGAGCCATTCTCTGCATTAATAAACATTTACTGGCTTCTACCTGTGTGCCAAGATATCTTGACTCCATGCAAGGTTCGCCTTCCTTTCCAACCCAATGGCATCTACACACAAACTTTTAAAATTCAACAACAGAGGGAAGGACATACTTAGCAATGTGACTGACATGTCAGTCATGAAGGGAGTTACCTTTCTGAGGTCACATGACTATGATAGAAAGGTTTGTATGTCTAAGAAAAACCACCTAAACCCAGATAACAGTGGCTGGCCTTTAGTTGTTGGTAGTCTTGTTAAATAGGGTTGATTTGCCAATAGAAATAAGACAAAAGGTTATCGTTCACAAAGTTTGGAAAAGGTCTCTGATGGCAGGAAAATTGAGGATTAAAGAGCATTAAGTATAACTCACGGGTTTTTTGTTTTTAAAGATTTATTTATTTATTATATGTAAGTACACAGTAGCTGTCTTCAGA